>NC_090215.1:7857032-8457032 GCF_033026475.1 Channa argus
TTTTTGCAAACAATTCACTTGTTTTATTTTTATCTCTGCAGAAGTACATGCAGGTGAACAAGACCGTGTTGGCAGCCAGTTCAAATGACATAGAGAAAGAAAAGTAAGTGTTGTCCTGTAAAATATCCACTTTGCGCAGCATGCTGCAGTTCACTGACTGCACCGAACTACTCTGTTTTGGCTTTTTTACAGTTTCACACATCATGTTTTATTGAATTGGTATTAACATATCCTCAGTTCACTTTTTGTTAAAAAAAGGGTACAAATAAGTGACTTTTACTTCAACTGGTTTAAAACTTGGGTTGAGAGCCCAACTGGACAGCTTGAGTCAGGATGAAGACTGGGCACAAGGCGATGAGGTAAAACACACTAGCCTGGCACACAGCCCAAAGGTTACAAAATACCAGGAACTTTAAAGGTCACTGGTTGAGTTTTTATACTTTCCTTTTTTTATTTGTTGCCCAAATGAGATATTATATATTAGCAGAAAAAATTAGTTTTAGAAGTGTTGATAGGCGGGCGTGTGTGTGTCTGTGTGTGTGTGTGCAGTAAAGCTATCATTTTCTCCTTTCTTCCAGTGCTTATGGTAAGCTGAGCCTGTGGCTGTACCTTCTTTTTTCAGTCAAGTGTAGGCAAGACAGCACATTTCACAAATTCAGCTGATATATCTTATATTCAGCTTTCCGGTATGTTTATTTACATTTTGAAATAAAAAGAAACATTTGATTAAAAACTCGCTGAATAAAGCAGAAATAGATGCACAAGTAAGGAAAAGTAGCACAGGTTTAACAATTTTCTCATGGTTGGATTTAGTTGAGATAATTGTGCAGCTGTCTATGTGTCAATAATGTGTTAATAATCCCGGCTTATTCTTCTAAACTACCCTGTTGTTGTAGTTACTTATTGGACTGGCCAAAATGTCAGTGTCAGGTTAATGAATCCTAATTTGGATGTGACAGCTGTGCATGTGCACTGTGTGTCAAATATTACCCAGTGTTGTACTATATGTAATGAGGCAGAGAGCAACGAACAATAATAATAATAACCTCACTGTGCTTTACAAGCAATAAAGCAATAACAGACCGGAAAATCCAACATATTACCCAACACAACCTGTCTGAAGAAGACCAGACTATGTGTGCAGTGGCCGTGACTAAGTACACAGAAATCTTCAGATAGAGAAAAAAAAAATGAAATGGGGATGCATTATATCGATTTAGTTTTTGGGGCACATTTGATTTGAAGGCAAGCAGTAACTTGAGACAGACAACCCCATCATTACCCCATGAGATGTAGGAGGAAGCCTCCATCTCACCTTCCTCGTCTACTGGCCCAATCAAACCAGGGAGAGTGACACTAGAGTGGGGGTTGGTTTAGGATGAAGGAGTCGTCACAGCAGCAGAACGGGTAGCCTGCCTGTCATCTCTGTCTCGTCCACGCTCACCAATCTCACTAACTACTCGTCCCGCAGCCCAGGCTCAGTCTCACTCTCATTCACTGGCCGGATTTTCTACCAGTGCTGACAACCCACATATAATTAAGGGCCATGAATGCAGCGCTACCTATGAGTGGAGCTGACAGCGAGAGGCCTACCTATAGCTCCTCTCCTCCTCCTTCTTCTCTTCCATCTCCTCTGCACCGGTTGAGCAGCAGCTCAGTGGAGCGGTGGGGAGGCGCAGAGACAGGCGCAGACCCACTGGCCCTAATTGATGGTCTCTTATTCCAGAGAGGGTGGATCTGGGTGGGCATGAGGAGGTGATAAGGCATGGGGGTGGCTGTCCTTGGATTGGGTTGTGCTGGAAATCTAGACGCCCCCTCCACCCTTTTTTTCTCTGTCATTATTACCCCACCCCCTCTTGCTGCATCTCTAGCTCTCCTCTACCGGCCAGGGTCTCTGGAAAGTCTGCCACAATCACTACTGAGTATGTCTCTCACATTTACAATGTTATACCGGCCGTTATAACGTTGTAAACCTAGAGTAGCTATTCTTGACACTTACAATGAGAGGTACCGTTCACCAGAGAGAAACAACTAAGAAATGACATGTAGAGAGCATAAAGGAGAGAATAGGGGGAAGCAGAAGGTGAAAGAAGTGGGGAGCGTTCTCATTGGCACATCCCCAAGAGAGCACATTTACTGTCAGCGTTTGTGAAGGTGTCAACACTGGAGACCTGATAATCGCAGGTCATCTCAGAGGAGCAATCTCTGTGCCACTTGGTGGTGGGATTGGGGGGGGGGGTAAGCCATTGAGTGATTAGAGCAATTACATGTCAAGGATCTGTCACAGCAAATCACGTCTGTCTTTTTGGTCTCTTTAGAAGCAAGCAAGGGAGCGACCCAGACCTGCCTCCATTGAACCAACCACAGTCCTCACTGTGTATGAGCATGTGTGTGCACACGTGTTGCTTGTAAAAATAGGAAATGGAGGCCTGCCATGCCTTGACATACTCTAGGCGATTATCTGCTACAAATGATTCACAGTGCAAGATTGGTTAATGAGTGGGTGGGTGGTTAGGGTGGAGAAGAGGTGTGTCACAGAGTATATTTGTATATAGAGTATATTTCATGTTAGGTTAACTCTAAATTGAATGATACGAATATGAGTGTGAAAGGTTGTCTGTCTGTGTATGTCTTTCTGTGAGATAGACTGGTGACCTGCCATTTGCCCTATGACAGCTGGGATAGGGCACATAATGGATGGATGTATCTGTCTACAGATTAGTGTTACATTATAAAATATAAATATTACAAAATGTATCACTATATATGGATCACTCTCTACAGTATTGTTCTTAAAACAGCTTGTCAGTTTCATTAGAGCCTTTCTTTTAGTGACGTGTTGCCTCCTTTGTTAAGGAGTTTGAGCCAATGTTTTTCTCCATATCTTACCTTTTTTATCTTTTCTCTTTCTCTCACAGTAAGGTCACACTTTAAGGAGCTAAATTTAGCTCAGGTAATTGGAAGAGACCCCCCACTCTTTAGTGTTTTTTAAAGAAGCTATATTCTATGCTAATTACTTTATTATAAAAACATGACATTCTTGTACAGTATGTGTAAAGAGATTGAATTGTTTTTGTGAGGGCATCGTCCATGACGCCAAAGTTTGCAAGATAATGTATGTGCGTGTTAAATGATAATGTACAGTATAACCACAGTGCTAATATTGTTTCTGGAATCAAACTTTGGATTATTCTTTATGGTTTACTAAGTAACTTGTTATGTTCATTGTTGTTTCAATCAACGAATTAATCTAAAATCACAGTTATCAGTTGTCATTTTTCACTGTTCTTTTTTGTAAGGGGTAAGTAATATTGAAATATATTTAACATATTTATTATGACTGGTGCCAGCTAATTACTGCAGTAAAGTGAGCTAATTCTAGTTAGCTGATAATTTTGTTATTTTAATTTCAATTAGTGTAACAACCAGTTACACATTTTCCAGCTTGGACATTGCACTTATTGTATCGTCATAATATTAGGTGTCAACTAGCCTAATTTAACATTACAAGCTTTAGTCCTATCACTGGTACTAAGCAGTTTTCATCTACATTTACATATAGTTTTTCATTAGTCCTGCTGAGTTAATAAGAAATCAGCCTGAAATTTGCTGATTATTTTTATATACTGACAGCTGACTTAACTAGCTATTCTCCTACCAACTTCCCTTTTCCTGTATGCCTTTCATTAAATTATCGAAAGATACTGCAAAATGGCTACACTAAATACTAGATTACTTTATTTAATTTCAGAAATCTATCAATAAAAAGAAGTGACTGTGCACAGGGCATGGATTTGTTAGATTTCTCATTATACATCCATTGTACCCTTAGAGAGTGACCACTCGTAGGAATTGAACTGAAGGTTGCACATTGCATCACACTTAACAAGAGGACAGTGTGTAAAATGGGGTTAGGGTTAGATGTCTACTGTTAGTCATCACCACACATTTACTCTTAGATTATAACAATTCTCTGCTTGTTCTTTGTTCTGTTTACTCTGTTCTCTCTTTCCTTCCTCTCCTGCCTGTTTGACTCTGCTAAATTCAGAGATGTGACACTAAGCGAAGGATTTTGGCAGCATAGCACTGTTACAGAGGACTGACAGGCCCTGCAGATCCCCTGTTGCAGGAACCCCTGGCCGCTCGGCTCAGAGATTGCTGTAGATGACCTGCGTTGCTGCTGAGATTTCTGTATTTGTGTGTGTGTGAATGTGTGGTTGTTCCTCTCATATATTTATTGGTCCTGTCTTATTACAGTGTTTGGTTTGATAAGATCTCTGCCATCTTATCCCATATTTGTAGTTATTTATCTTCTATTGCTGTCTAGGAAACAAGAACACTACTTGCCTGTAATTATGCCAAATCGCAAATTTGACAAGTAACACTTACATTTACTGCAAATCCACATGACAAGTGGACTATTTAATGGATTTGAATGATACTTTAGAGTTAAATAATTAACATGATATACAGCACATGTTGACATTTGTACAGTTTTATATGTCTCTGTTATGTCTGTGTAGATGGTACCTTTAAATCCACTTTAAGAAGAAAGAATTTTAGACCACTTTCTGAACATTTTTCTGTTTTAAGGTTATCTTAACCATAAAGAAATGTTATTTCTTACCCCTAAATCTAGATATTATAACCCAAAATGTGGTGGGGTATCAAGGGCCAGGCTGGAGGCCGGGCTGGAGGCCGGACTGGAGGCCAGAGTCTAAGGCGGGAGCCCACCGGGGGCTGAGCTGGAGGCTGACAGCTGAGGTGGGAGCCCTCTTGGGGCCAGACTGGTGGGTGTCAGAAGCTTGACAAGTACACAAAGTCTCCGGGGGAGAACCAGAGGTAAGATCGGGAGGGGTGTTGACCCTCTGGCATCAGGTGCAGGACTTTGGCCGACCCTGAAACCGAGACTGTTGTTGCGCTTTTCCGCTTTGGAACAGGAGCAGGACAGGCAAAACCAAAGGTGGATGTCAAAACAGGAAGTCCATAGACAGACTCAGTAACAGATGGGGCATCAGCCAAACATGAAGCAGAAACAGGGGTAGGGAGAGCTTCGCCCGACCCTGGACCAGAAGCCAGCTCATGGGTCTCAACTAAACCCAGCCCCTGGTTTAGTTTAGGAGAATAAATAGGGCGGGTTCAGGAAGTCTGTCGGTTGGCTCAGAGACATAAACTTGAACAGGTGAAACATTGGTCAACTCTGATTCAGGTGAAAAGCCCTGGACAGGAGGGGGTTGTGTCTGTCCAACCTCCCTGCTGAAAGCACACAAACCATTCAGTATCTGGGGCACCCCAACAACCAGGATCTGGATTTGATAATCTCCTCCACTTGGTGCGCCACAGCAGAGTGAGTCTCAGGATCTGTGGAGGTCTCCATGGTCTCTTGAAGGCTTACCAGTATTTGATGGATGACCGGGTATTGTTCTTGGTGGTTAATGTCTGGGCCAGGTTTAGATGGCAAGATTGGTAGACTGGTCGGTTGACTCCCAAACCAGAATCAGTACCAGAGTCGGAGCTGAAGAAGTTGTAAGAGCCGAAGCCACATTGTCCCTGTTCCTAGGAGCAGGGACTCGGGGCAGCAGGAGTCGAAGTGGTGGCTGAAACGGATGCAGAGCAGATCGGAGGTTGGCCAACTCAGGCACAGGAACAGAGTGTGGAGGAAGGTTGGCAATCTCAGGAGCAGGAACAAGGATTGTCAACCAATATAGGGGCAAGAAGTGTGTCACCAGGGCTCTGTGAAATTGGTCTGAGGTTTAACTCTTGTTCGACATCTAAGGGCCTTAAAATACGAATGCCGCTCCAAAAAATAAGGGCTTCATAGTGACTCCCTTCCACGTGTCACTGGCTCTGATTTTTGGCCAGATCCTACTGTCAAGATTTGTGTATGAAAATGGATTCCAGATTATACTAAGGCGCTAAGGAACTTAGCAAGGGTAAATCTGAATCAGAAAACAATCACCAAACCTATCAACAGAAAATCAACACCAGACTAGTTTAGTAAGACTAAAGTTTCAAAACATCAATACCAAATCCAAACTTCAGGTATCAGCGTAAACTTACAGTCAGAATCCGCATTTGAACACAAATACATAAACTAGGGAAGACAAGGCTACAAACCAGAGAAAGGGATTGTGAGAAATGTGATGCTTTATTAAAGAACATAGGATATCAAGAAAAGTAACTAAATATCCCTCAAGGGGTGAGGAAAAAAGCTGACTTGGTCTTATAAGGTAATAATACAAAATGCATACAAAAACACGAACCTGGGGAAAACTAAACAAAACAGGACCAGAAATAACTAAGGAGGATAAACTCAAAACCTGGTCTAGGACAACTAAAGAGCTATCAAAGTAGAGTGCAGACAAAAGATTAGATGCAAACCAGTTACCACAGTAAACTCAAAGTGGCCACTAAACGGAACTTGTCAGGAACAGATATGAAAAATAACCAGGTTGGATGTCCAAGAAAGATCGAGAATCAATAAGATTAGCAAACTAACTGTGACTAACACGACTACCAGACCTCAGATCAAAAGGTAAATGGGCAACAGAGTCCAAATACAAGATTCAGTAGTCCAGATTACATGAGACAGTGGGGAAAAGGGCTACAAAATAAAAGTCCAGAACATGAAGTGGTCTGTGGTCAGCTTTGATGGCTGTTAAGTCTAATACCATCCATACACTGAAGTCTGGTGGTGGCAGCATCATGCTATGGGAGACTGTTATCCATGGTGCTGAGTAACACAGCAAAAACAAACTTCACATTTTCTCCATTAAATAGATCTACCATTGATTAATGCTGCTGAAACCAAAAATGCACACAATTGCAGTCATGGGTTGAAGAGCTGTCGCTGGCAACATGCTATATAGTCTAAGATCAATGACTATATGAGAAAGCTTAGTAAGGACATGTATGGCTTTAAAATCCTTTCAGAGAGATGCCTTTATTTTAAAATATCCCTTCTCACTATGCATTGTAGTGTGCAGATTTGTGGACAAAAAATAGCATTTTATGCATTTTATAATACATTTGCAACAAGAGAAATGTGCAAAAAGTGAAGGGGTCTTAATAATTTCCCAAACAAGTGTACCTGTGGTACCCATAACAACTGGTAAAGGCTCTTAAAAGAAGTGACAATTTTCAAAGCAGCTGGGCGTTACCCTAATATGAGGTCACATGAACATTGCGGGTGTCAAGCCTTCTGATACGCTCATGTATACAGTTTATCTTATTGACCAGTAATGGCATTTTTTGCAAACAGGGGTGATTATAAGATAATATCCAGAATAATCCCTACATGTAGCACATGAACGCCACATCTTTGTGATTATGTGTATAAATACAAGGATTACATGTGTACTTGAGCAATCCTTTGCAATTTTTAGTGTGTGGGCACGCTGCCATTATAATCTGAAATTTCTCTTGTTTCTATGATCATGGCAAGAATAAAGAGAGAATAGCACAAGACAATATTTGTTTGCTGTTTTTTAGTTACATGTTTATTTATTTTTGTTTAGTATATGAACTGTGCTTTTAATTAATGCTTTAAATGTAGTAATTTGTTCCTTTAAAGAGCCATGTCTGTTTGTTAAGTGGGCTAATCTTCCTTAGCCTTTTAGAGAAGCGACCACTAAGAATAGCAAACAGTGACAATCTGCCAGAAACTGTGACTGGCTGGGGCTGGGAATATATGCTCCAGGCATTTTCCAGCCCTATCTCAAATCCTTACATCATCTATTATTCTTGTGCTCATATTGATATGTAATTTTTTTCTTTCATCCATGTACGAATTTAAAATGACAGATATCAGAAGAGCAAAAGAACAAAAGAACTCAGTTTGTAATTTTCTCTCTATCCCTCCTTGACTCCAAACAGACGCACACATATTTCTGCAAGTGCTGTTTTTTTATCGTTCTCTATCTTTGGAATGATTGTTTTTGAAGTTGAAGTCAGATATATTGTTTGTGATGTCTTCATGCAGTCCGGCTGTCACCAGCCCCCAATGTCTACATTCTAGATATTATTTCTGGCTGTCCATACTCCATCTTGGGGCACAATGAAAACTTTCATTTTCTGTGTCATAATGCGATAGCACAAATTTCCCTGCGAGGCATCACACTATTGGAAAAGCGAATAACATATGTTGTGTCTCAAACTCACCCTTCTTCCCATTATCCCACTGGTGCAGATGACCAGTGAGTCTGCCAGTGCCAAGGGCTGAGGACGAGAGGGAAGGCAGGAGGAAGAAGAGAGTGTTCTGGAAACATGTCACATAGACTATCATTCATCTCCAGAGTGAGGAGCAAAATAATACGAATCATCCCTATCAAAACCCAGAAGGAGACATAATGCATTAAATTCAGAGTACCGCCACTACCAAACATGGCTGGGTAATGTATTGCCTGTATGTTTTATTGATATTGGAGGAGAATAGTCTTTGCGCTGCCTTGAGGAACCTTCACAAAGCAGATTATCTTTTCCTTGGCATGTTGCTGCTTTCCAGGAGGGTGTGTGTTTGTCTCTCTCTCTCTCTGTTTTTTTTTTTTTTAATATTGTATCATGTTTCACTAGATAGCTAGGCCATGCTAATCTTTCACTCAACACCAAGCTTGCGGGGCATGCTGGCAGCTTTGTTCTGGAGACAAAAAAAGCAGAGGAGGATAAATAAGCACAAATCTAGAACTATATACTGCAAGCAGCATATCCTTACAGCAGGCCCGTTCTAATGTGCCTGCAAGTAGTGTTGCCGTATACAGTAGATTGGTGTAATGAATAGGGACAGTTTCGACAGCCAGGTAACTTCAGATGGATCCACTATCCCTTGATTGGAAGATGAGGGACGGTTATTAAAGTGCTATTCGGAGAAAGTGAAATGGAGAGTCAGTGAACGAGCCAGTGAGTGGGAAAAGAAGGAGAGCAGGGGAGTGGGGGTTCAGATGAGGCGAGAGAGATGATGAAAAGAGTAGATACTTAGGGCCTTTGAGACTCCTTTTCTTCCCTTGCTGCCAAATGAGCCCAATTAGTCAGTCCAGAGGACAGGCTGCTGTCAAACCTCGACACCATATAGTAGCGCCAGCGGTCATTCTCTCTCATTTAAGTCAGGCTTTTGACTGTCTCCTCTGCCTCCTCTCCTGAGCCACCTGCACATGTCTATGCTGAATGATTACCGTAACTTTGTGTGCAAAGTGAGATATTCTGTGTGTGTGTGTGTGTGCGTGTGCGTGTTTGCAAGTGTTTGTGGAACACAGCTTGAAAGGGAGATGTTCCCTTCAAATCTATCCTCACATCACCAGCATGGTGCCTGTGTGTCCTTTATATAGCTGCAGCATCCAGAGCTGAGGTGTAAGAAATCTTTCAAATCCTCAGGTAAAATCTACCGAGTCTCTTTTAAAGCTCACTATCATTGTAACTCTTTTATCTTGAAAGATCTAAAAAACCAAACTTTTACACAGTGCAAAGGAGAAGATTTGAAAAAAGAAGGTGTAGAGGGTGAGTAAAGTCTAGGAAAAATGCCTTGAGCCTAGGTGTATGCACGTATATGCTTATTTGACAACACAATAAAAGAGCTTCACCCGCCAAAAAACCACTGCACTATCACTACAATTTACTGTAATTGTTTACTTTGTGGTGCCATAACACAAAAAGCTCCTACAAAGAAATAATGGGCACCTTCACCCTACAGCAGCTCCCATGACATCATTCCGTCACCACTATCACAAATGCACAAAGTCCCCTACAAAACAGCCACCCTTGTTTCCAAGATGAAGGAATCGCTTATAACTTGATAGCCAAAGTGATCTTTCATCTCAAATCTGAGGAATTGGATGAAGAACTGGTCTCTGATAATCACTTGCCCACAGGCCGTAGGAGAACAAAAGAAAAAGCAGGAGAAAGATGCAAGCAGATTCAGGGATGAGGGGAGAGAAGGCTAATTGGACGACCTCATTGCATGAACAAACACACCTTAAGCCACATGAATGATGGCGGTGAGTTGGGGAAGTCACAAAGTGAACTGAAGTGCATGCAATCATCTCTTTAATTTAACTCACCAGTGTTTTTCACCCTGGGCCCTGTCACAAGGAAGCCAAACACAGTTCTGCCCAGCTAAGACAAAGGAGGAGGTCTGTTTACCTGTGTGAGTGTGTGTGCATTTCATATTTGGTTAGTGCTAGAGGCCTTATACTTGGTCTACTTTGTCTGCAGCACAATGTAGAGCTGAACGAGTTAGGTTGATATGAGCTCAGACTGAATATATATATATTTTTACAGTTAATTATAATATTTTTTGATTTTGTAAATGCTCTGTTCTCCTTTAATTATACTGTTTTATTACATATTCTGGATTAAGCATAACATACATAATTGACATTGATTGATATTGATGATATCATATTTTTGTTATTTTGGAACCTTACATGTTGTCAGTGTCAGCATTTAGGAATATAAGTTTGAAAATGATGCAGAAAACAAATACATATGCAACTGTGACAATTTACAAATAATATAAATAATTTCACAGCTCAGATTAAACACTGTTCAAATGCATGACGACAAAAACTTTAAAAAATTTACCTCTATTAAAAGGTTATATACACCTATTATTAACAAATTCTGTCTATTTAAAGTGCAAATCCAGCAACACCGTGTTCTTAATGTTTTAAAATTCTAATCATCTTCCATCAAGTGTGCTGACAGGACCTGTCCAAGGAATTTATTATTGTATAGGGCTACTGATGATCCTGCTTGATTCGTGTCAAAACCTGTTTACAAAGTGGATGGACAAGGGAATGAATACAGGTTTGTATTTTGTTTGTTTAAAAAAAAATGTACAGACACAGTGAAATGTAATTGATGTAAGTAATTGATTATTCTTGGATATTTGAATGTTGTGTAATGTGACTTGATGAGATGGGAATCAGGGGAGCAGGGAGAAAGCCTCCAAAAACTTTACCACAAATATTATAATGCAAATATTTTATAAACACTCATTAATTCCCTGCCTTCTCTGTGCCCTCCCTACTCTTTTTAACCCTATCATCTCTTTTATCTTTTTATTACTCTGTTATATCCAATCATTCGTCTCGTCTGATGGCCATATCAGCCCCTCCTGCCTCTCTTCTCTTCTCCAACTACCTTCCTCTATTCTGTCCTTTGTCACTGAGTCCAGAGGCCTCGTACACAGCTGGTTGTGATGCGCGGTGTGTTGTGACCAATGTCAATCATCCCCAGCATTACATTTTTCCCATTTAAATCAAATACCACAATGTGCTCGATGTGTGTGATATGTATCGACTTCCATAAACAGGGTGGATGAATATTAATAGAGCTCTCTTTTGTTAAAAGTATCTGATGTATCAAATCTAAATGCATTTGTGCTACTTTTTTCATAAAATTTAACAAAAGCAGAAAATGTTATTTATCAAGAAGAATTTAAAGAGATTTGAAAACACAATCTATATTCACTATTTCATATTCCCTATACCTGATAATATCCCAATAATTATTGGGTATTACACTTTTTTTTTTGTTCTTTCAGCTTATCCCATAAGTTCAGGGTCACTGCAGTGGATCTGTAGTCTGCATGTTGATTTAGCACAGTTTTTGCGCCAGATGCCCTTCCTGACACAACCCTACTGGGCTTTGGATCGGCACGTCTAGGGATGGGGATGGGCTGTCGGGGACACTTGGCCAGGGACACTGTGACATGTGGTCGGCAAGAGCGGGGTGCAAACCTCCGACCCTATGGTCAGTGTACGGCCACTCTACCATCTGAGCCACTGCTGCCTCTACTGGGGTATTACACTGTTACTGTGGTATCCCACTGCTCAGCCTCCCTGGAAAAGCCTATGCTGGGTAACTGATTGTTGAACTTCAGATCGATGACACTGTAGATTCCATCCTGGCTGCTGAACAGTGGGCCAACTCTTTACATGGGGTATGGCCATCCAGTTTACCTGTGTTTTGTGGACTTATATTGGTGTTCCTTAACGGGGGTTTGTGGAGGGTATTGTGGGAGAATAGAGTGCCTGGGCTTTTACCGCTCATCAGATACTCCAGCATTGTTGAGTTATTCCATCTGTCTTCCCTATCTGTTCTGGAAGTGCTCCTTTTTGTGTATTTAGATAAGGCCCACTTTGGGTAGCCACAGGTTTTAGGTGGTACATTAATATGAATGTGTTCCTTCTCCTTTCCCTCCACCCTTGTCAGCACATAACTAGCCTGGTGGTGTAGGCTTGTGATCAGTCCCACTTTGTGCTACAGGGGGTAGCGCAATACTAAGCCAATGTTCTGTTTGATGGGTGCACATCCCCCTAGGCTGTTGTTGTATTGGAGTGAAAGTAACAAATGTCCTATTCCCCACTGGGCCAAAAGACACCCATTGGCACACGCCTTCACGCCTTTACAGCAAAGTGATGGGTAACTCCAGATAGGAAGCAATGCTGTACGATCAAAAGAAAATGCTAACATGCAGGCAGGCAGAACAGTCTCCTGGCACATAATGGCATTTATACCTGTGATGCACCCAACAGCAGTATGTGACCCCTGTGAATCAACCTGTCCCTCCACCTGTTCATCACCCATCGCCTGTACCATTCGATTATTGCTCTCCAGCAACTTTTTTCTGACTGGTCAGGTGTTGCGTAAAGCTAGAGTTTGCAAAGCATCTATCTGGGCAACTCCCAATACTATGGGAGCACAAAGGGAGCTGGATAGAGCCAGCCACATTACTAACCTACTTGTCAGCAATAAGGGAACCAGGGTCAGAGGCAAACTCAGACCACAAATCACCATAGAAACATTATTTGCCTCTGCTGCAGCCTGAAAGGCCCATTGATATGATCTGCGGGCCATTCTTGGATAAAGGAGGGTTGGGACGTTTCGCCACTTGGAGGTGGCAGCTCTTTTTTCAGAGAGAAGCCATGCAGAAAAATGGTGGGGAAACCATCCACTGTAAAGTCATCCACCTGTATGATGGGAGAGTAGGTGCAGACTAGAGTTGCAAGCCTTCTGGGGACTATAGGCGGCTAAAAATAGTACAATGCTGTGCCAGGCCAGACCACCACATGGCGAGATGTCTGGCTTGGCTTGTACCAAACAAAGTAAGCGCTTTCCTAGGAGAACTGCACTTGTTCATGGCGAACAGAAAGACCATAATGTTTGATTGCAGATCATTTTTGGTAATTCCTACAAAGTTGCCCTATTGCCAATGAAAGAGTGAGTAATGAAGTTGGAAGAATTTGTCCCACATAAAACAATCTCCAGTGTTTTACGTATGGCCAAGTTTATAACAAGGTACTTTTGCAAAATATATCACATTATGCGAAAAGTTATTATGATATGAGCTATTACTTTATGAGTTTCAAAAAGGCGTCACCATAGCAGATCATGGCCATAGTAGGTCAACCTAGGTGTGCCGCCTTACTTTTGCACCATATTCATCAAATTTAAAAAATTTATAAGCCAAACCCAACAAATGGTGTACAGGAAACCCATTGTGACTGTAGCAGGCTGATTGCATACCGATCCTTAAAAGATACTGCCCCCATCTCCTAACAGTTAACATGGCATGATGTAATTTCACATCTCTATTGACTCAATCAGAGCTAAAGGTCTTAATTTACAGACTGTATGTCAGTCTGTAAGTTAAGAACTTGAAGAATCGGCTTGCTGCATAAAAGCTGCTTCCTCTGTGCTTAAAAAATGTGCTTCCCTAACTGACTTTTTCAAACAATATTTTCAACATTTGTCTTACTGTTCTGATGTGTTGTGTTGCTCCAGGGCATACAAAAACATGTTTTCTGTGTTCTGGACAATGTCAGGCCTCAATTACAGCACAGTAAAAAAAGAAATGACTATAGCAATATCAATATTGAACCAACAACAGGAAAGAGTTTTGACACCTCTGTCTGTTCATTATCAAATAATGGAATATTTATGCTCCATTTATCCATCTGCTCTTCTCTCATTTTGCATAGCTGGAGGGCATCAAGCAAGCCACCTCTTAGGCCCTGCTGGCCACCTCTTAACCCCAGCTCCAGCGTATGTCAAGCTGCTCCAGGACCCGCCAGGCACTTCCAAAAGCCTACTGACTAATTAAGCCCACCGCATGGGTCTGATAAGAAGAGCTTACCACCGATGAAGGCTCAATATAGTCCTATTGAGCAGCGAAATGAGCCTGGCTTGGAGACGGATGGAGGGACATACGACAAGCTGACTAGAGGGAACGGACCATACAAGGCTGTAGAGGAGACCAGGGGGCCCATGGGGGTGGGGTCAGCAAAAGGGGTTAAGGTCTGGTGCCATAGGAAAGATGGATAAAGACATCTGGGGATGTCTCAGGGGTCAGAGGGGAAAATATTGGCGTGAAAACTGATGATCATGGGGTCTTACTATTAACATCTTCTTATCATTATCTTATTAAAAATTCATTTTACTTGCGGCATCTTTAAGGACAGAGACCTTTTGCTTTTGAGCCCCTTTTTGATGATGCATCTTGACATGGATAATTGCAATAATTCGTTGGAGGATTTCGTTGTTGGAAACTGTGTGATGCTTTCTTGCAAGGATGACTAGAAAAAAAAGTTTTAGTACTGAAAGTTAATAACTGTATTCCTTGTAATATCTTGACACAGGTCAACCCCATCCTGCATGCGTGTTTATTCACTCCAGAGGGAGGTTTCTTTTACTCAGCACATTCCTTCTATGTTACAAAGATCTCAGTGACAGAACAATTCAAACCTGTTTCTGTCGAGGTGTTTTTTTTTTCTGAAGATGCCTGTCTGTTATATAGCCTGGACATAGAAGCAGAGAGGGCATTAGCCTAAGCATTAGGTCTCTCTGTCTGTGTGTGACAGCTAACATCCACCATGGTGACACGCCGGCAGCTAGCCCCTCGGTCCCATTTTGACAAACCCTTCAACTATAGGAACCATGAAAAGCACAGAGGTGCGTATGTGGATGTGTTTGAGTACTTATGTGTTATTTCATGTGTCGGAAAGGGAATGTTCAGCAATTTGAATGTTGCTGAAAGCTGCAATAACCCTGCAGTAGCCCTCGAATCTAAGGAGACAAACCGCCTCATGCTGACATGCTCTCAGTAGCACTTTGACAATTACACAACACAAGGGAGTGGAGAGGAGATGAAGAGGTGAGTGCATACTGTATGTAAATGTGTCATAGTTGGAAATGCAAAAGGAAAAGCCATGAGACTGTGCAATCTTCTGTTAGGTTCATATTTTTGTTTTGGCCAGAAGGTTCTGCAGGAACAAGTTGTGAATGCACCATTGGCATATCATCACCTTTTTACAAGTAAACAACATGCACTGAGCAACAATATTTTTTTATGATTCTGTATGAGAAAATCCCTTTTGAGCTAAGTTGCAATACCATTGCTGACCACTGCTGCAAAATTGTCTCAGTGGCCAGAGCTGATTCTAGGGGCTTCTTTTAAACCATTAGGAGACTACTCACTAGGTAGTTGCTAATGATGTTTAATGTCTGTTGCTTTGCTAGTGTCATCTGTATGGATCGAGCTTTCCTCCAGAAAACAGTAAATTAGCAGGACTGGGATCAGTGGGAACGCTAAGCATGTACCGTATATCAATCCACCACCTCCTCTAAAGCCTTTTAATTTATTAGGTATTGTTTGTTTAATCTGCACAGAAAACATTATAAGCACAATAATTAAGTTTTGTGCTGCAACTATATAATAGCTTTTAAATTTATCACGCGTGGTTTTGCAAATTACATAACAAGAAAATCTCTGTCCCTTACTAAAAAATGTGCATTCTCATTTATGCAGTATTCATTCAGCATATTTTCAACACATGTACAGAAAGTTGATGATTTCAGTTTAAAGACAGGTTTTTCAGGTATTATAAATATATTCTCTTTTATTTACTGTACCAAGCTGTTGTTCTGTGTTTGACTGCTATGCCATGAGGCAGTGTGTGTATGAGATGCACTTAAACCTCCCCATTAGAGTCTCTCAGTGTTACACCCACCCAAACAACCTACAGTTCACATTTTCAGAAATAGAACAGGTTCAATCTCTCTTAAATTTGACTCACAGAGATGATGTACATGCCCTTTGTTGGACGCTTTTATCCACAGTCCCTACAAAGCTCTCAATATGGGTGGGCCCATTGGGAATCAAACCATTTCTCCTTTTCTCAGCCTTTTTTTCTCATCTGAGGTGAGTGACTGAAGATCTGTATTTGCTTGTGAATGATCAGAGTTCAGCAACTCAGCAGTCTGTCTGAATATTCTTACAACACAGGGAAAATGCTCAGGGGAAAGAATTTCAGGTGCTGCAGTTTGATAAATGTGTTGTACTAATATAAAACCATACTGTATGAACCTTTAAATGTTTGGATCTAAATAAAAAAATAGATTAAAAAGTCATAGACACATTTACTCAATGACCTAAATGGGAATCTTGAAAAATATCTGTCATTATTTTTTCTGCTGTGTTTATGCATGTGCCAGTGTGTGTGTGTGTGTGTGTGTGTGTGTGTGTGTGCGTGTATGTGTGTGTGGGTGTGGGTGTGTGGTCTCTTTACGACTGGGTTTGTGTGCATATGCTTCATTCCAGCCATCCCAGGAGACCTGCTGGTCCAAGCACTTTAAATGGTAGCCGCTGAAAGGCCCTTGGCACAGATGTCACCAGGCCTGAGTCTTTTCCAGGCTTATCAGATCATGTTCCACTTTTAGGATGCATGTATTTTAGCCTCCCTACATTCCCATTCCTTCCCATCCAACAGGCTCTTCCTGTCCCAGCACCAAAAGCAGCTGCCAGGTGGCCATCTCACAATCATCTTAAGTCTGGCCAACATTCATTCACTGCCTGGCCAGCCATCTCTTGCAATTTGTGTCTCTCAGAGGCGACTTGATTTCTAAGCAATGGACCTGATGCCAGCTATTCTTTCACTGTGAGGCTAAAGCACATCTCTGGTTCCCGCTAATCACTAGCCTCTGTATATAATGAGTCTTTGTGGCCATCTGAGTATACAAGTTGACTTTAAAATCCTAAAAATACTGTGTAATGGATCCAGATCCACTAAACTTCTGTTGCTGAGTTGGAAAGGTATGAGAAAAACTGAAGTTAGCTGTTTGAAGTAATGTGGAAGAATGAAAAACACGAAAGGCGAATTTGCTGCTCCAATTGGAAGCACAATCATGGATGAATAAAGTTCCTTAGTGAATGATTGAGAGTGTGACAGTTGCTTAGCCTGAATATATTAAGATTTATTCATTACAATAAACACAATATTTCAAGATCTTTGTTTTCTTCTGACTTCATGGTTACAGACTGTTTGACCTGTGGCATACTAGAGCACAAAAACATCAATCTAAACATAGTCCATTCCTGACAATGGATAAGTACTGCACATTTCATATAAATAAATACATACACACCCCAGTAAGTGCCCATAAAGATATAAAAATGCAAAAATATTGCACATTAAGTACACAGTTGTTTGGAATTTTACCCTAGCCGCATATGAAAAATGAGGCCCGTGCATGAATTTACAATTCAGATGGGTTTCCTTAGGGATTCCCATTTAAGATGCATTGGTATAATATATTTGTTGTCTTTACCGCTCACCACTGCCATTGAACATCATTAGGTAATGTGCACTCACTGGTGGAAGGAGAGCTCGTGTTTATCATCATTTACTTGGCAAGGAGTCGTTAGCTGGGGCCTTGGGTCGACTCTGTTGTGAACCGGGTGTAGTGTATTACCAGTGTGTTTCAGCCAGCACTGTTCTTCCTATGATCATCTATCATATCAGTTTTACATACTAAAGACCAAAGAGGATGAATACCATTAGCAGCACGTTTAGAGAGGGGGGGGGGTATGTGTGAAGTGGGCTTTGGATGTTGGACAAACTGTACGCATGCTTGTGTGTGTTGTGTAAAGGGACATTTATACATCTGCCTCACAAACGTGCGTACTTGAAGCTCATTTCTAGGTCTGCTGGAAACGATAGAAAGACAAATAAACAAAGAAAGTCTGCGTTCAAGGAGTCCACACTGAGTGAATCCTTCGTTCCTGCTGTGAAAAATTATTTCCGGGGTTTTGAGAAGAAGTCTATATAGAACTCAACAATCTCTGTTTTAACACCATTATACAGCTCCCTGTAGGGTGCATAGAAAAACCATCCATCACGTTTTGCCAGAAAGAAGGAAATGAGGAATGGTCAGCACTGTATTACTGAAAAATCTCGTATTTTCAGGTGCTTTTAGTCTTATTCATGTGTTGTTCCACCCATTTAATTAATCCTTTGATGTGAGGGGTAACATTAATTGCTTTCTCCCGAGCTCTCTCCCAATGCATCATGTCTATATTAGTCCTAGTTTTGATAGAAACTAAATTATATTGGTATCTGTTCATACATTGAAAATGGAATAGCAGGCAAGACAAAATACACTCATACATTTTTTATTCACAAGGGAAATAATGTAGACTAATTTATTTGGTTTCTTATAGAGAAACTACTCATTTGCCTATGTTATGTTACTTTATGATTATTGAGGTTAGCAAGCTACGTACAACGCAAACTCCAGAGTCAATGCCCTGGAGCGAACAAGACACAAGGCTCTTTTTTACCATTTTGTGTTTTCACAGGGGAAGGCTGGAAATACTTTCCGACTCCAAATAATGGGGAGACTCATTTGACATGGCACTGCACGTTCAGTAAGATTTCTTTCCTCTCACTACAGTACTTTTTATACCACTTGTGTTGATAATTGAATTAGACTTTTAAGACCATTGTGATATTGCCATTAGAGACGATTTAATTCCTGTTTATCAGAGGACTTTTTAATTTAAGCAGCTCACTGTCATTATGATGCAAGCAGAGAGAGAATGCCATTAGTGGGGCCTGCTTCTCTTTATCCATAAAATTTTGGGTAGCCACTAATTGTACCATAAATTGCATTTTTATCCTCCTAATATGCAATGTTTTCCCACATTATGTGATTAATATAAAAAAATGTGTTTCTTTAACTTATTGAATAGATAGAGTTTAAAAATAGACAAGAAACACTTTGTTCTCCTCCCAGTATACAAAATAAATGTTTTTAAGTTCATAATTATTCCAAGATCAGCGATACTAGAAGAAATGACACTAAGAGTTTGGAAAATAGACTCATACTCACTTTCCTGCTTACTTAGATGAGGAAATTAATAACACTCTCTTTTTCTAACAGGCAGATATAAAAGAGAAATATTCTGACAATAAGACATATAAGACTCACAATAACCTCCACAGAACCATAATACATAAGTTTATGTAGCTCAAGGTACTGTTAGATAAAATGTATGTTTGACATAGGCCACCTTAGCTTTTTCTTAGCGTTAAGCTAACAAACAGCTGGCATGAAGTTGTATCAACCCTCTCATCCAGTTGTACAAAGAATAAGCAAATGCCACAAACATTTGTTAATTTACTCAGTTTGGTTGTGATTAAAATACTGTTTGCATGTTTTCATCAGAAAACCTTTCCTGTCTAGAGACGCATGTCTCTTTAGAAACCATTCACAATATGTACATCAGTGAGTTCTATACGTCTTTCTTAACACACACGTACCACTCTTCTGATTTTGTTCCTCCTTGTCTCCCCTTTTCTTCTCTCCTCCCCTCCCTTTCCCCTGTCCCGCCACACAGCTTCTCCCACAGTGGATAATGTGAACGGACTCAGTCTCCTGGGTGTCGCGGCCCCCTCTCTCTAACCTTGCAGGCAAATCTGCGACAGCCGCTCAGATGGAAGCAGCACACACGGAGTCTACAGCAGTCTGTAGGGGCAAAGAACAGAACGATGTGAAAAGAAGATGATGAGTTTCGTCTTGGACTTGGGATTGTACCGTATGCCGCATGCCGAGCACAGCAGAGCAGGGAACAGGCTGCCCGGCCAAGGCAGAGTGTTCTTGACAATGCTTTGTTTTGAATCCACAAGGACTTGACATATGCCTCAGATCGTTTGCTCTCACCACGCTGCACATCCATGCGTCGTCGTGATTGGAGACAGGGCCCTGATGTCTACAGAGGAGGGTGTGTGTGTATTTGTGTCACCATAAGAGTGTGTGTATGTGTGTGTTTGTGTGTGTGCATGCCAAGATGTGCATTTGATTTACGTGTATGTTTGGTGTGTGCATCCGACGGTGCCATCGCTTGCTTCACTGCCTATTTGTCTTTGTTCAGTTTCCCTTCATGAGGCCAACTCTGCTTTTTGAAGTAAAACACAGTAAACATCCACTCAACAAATAAAAACATGTAAATAAATAAATAACCCTTGACCTTTTCAGTCTGTTTCCATTCAGACCATCGGGCAACTTTCCCAATTCATTTCACCAAGAGTTCTTAAATATGAAGCAGATCAGACCCAACATCTGTTCCATGTAGCAATGTTAGCAAAAATACTTTGTTTGGATTGCTTGTCAATTTATTTTCTGTGTTAGTATGAAATATCTGACACACAGGTGTTTATCTGTTAACTACTCGAAAAAAGGGGAAAACAAACTGTGAACAATTTGTCATTTTATCATCTGCAAATGTTGCTTGACAAATTAGAATCTTTGCTGTTTCATTCTTAAAATTAGCAAATTCTAATGTTGTATTGTCTGTTGTGCATGCTTGCAATTGTGAGAGCGCATGCACATGTGTGTGTGTGGATAGACAAAATGAGCATTTGTCTGCAAAATGTATGCCCTCCTGTCTGAGTGTATACATATAGAGAGAAATGGTCTGTATGGACTGTGAGTGTCTATTGGTTGCGTTAAAAACCACAAGACGCAGGATGCAGCCAATATAAAATAGGTCAGTACTCAGAGCTTCTGATCGCTAGAGCATGGCCACAGCATTTCATGCTACATTAGTCTGGTTTTAAGACCTAATCTGCCTCTATTAATGTTTTATGCTTAATTTCATGGAGCCGAGGACTGGGTGATGCTGCTTGGGCACCAGAACTATTACCTGGCAGAAGTGGGTGGCATTGTGGGTGGCATGGGTGAGTGAGTTTAGTGAAGGTTTTTTTTGCAGAATCATTACTGTTGAGTATCAGAACATTTTTACATATGTGTGCTGATTAGGATACTGTACTAAGGATTATAGTGATTAATCACATGTAAATGAAAAGGTTATAACAACATGAATTTAAAAAACCAGGAGGTTACTTCGAGAAGTACAGTAAGTGTACACACACAGAAAGAAAGATAAACTGAAAGGTAAGGTTGCTTGTAATTGATGCCAAAATTGTCAAAGTCAAATTTCTATTCATATGGCCTGAAACAGTTGCACGACCTAGACATTTCAGGTTAAATCTCGGCTTGCGCGTTTTTGTAGCATTAGTTTGACAGCTGTAGCAGAACCACGTTAAAGTTAAAAAAGCAAGTATAGCCAGGAAAAACACCACACAGTTGATGCTGACCACAAGATGGCAAAATAAATCCTAGTTTAAGTACAGTTTAACGAGGGTGGGAGTTTGTCAGCTATTGCTTTCTCCTATTGCAAGCTCCTAAAGTTAATTGGTGTCTTAAATGAAACATTTAGCCTGCATGTCATGAAGTTTAAGTTGCTACTGTCACTGTGTACCAAGGTGGTGTGGTGTGTTGCTGCATGTTAAATGACCTGCGCTGCCCTGGAGCAAAGTACAACATCCCACCCATGCGATGCCATGACATAGGGGCCGCCATTTTAGGGGCGTTTTGCTCTATACGTGATACAATCTTCGCACAACCTTTTAAACTGCATACTTTGTGAAAGCCGTACGCCTCCTGATTCAAGACTGTTCTCCAACTTCAGTCTAATTGAGGCCTTTTTATTTGCCAAGCACTTATTGATTTGAGAAATGTTCCAAATGTTACTAACTCAGATATAATTGGGTGGGCATTTAATGGCATTTGGGGGATGATCTTTTTGATTCTGCTGCATCGCTAGTTGTAGCTAATTTACTGTGAAGCATTTCCCAAGCCATAGTTGGAGGAGGAGGACCGTTAATGGCTTTTAGGCTTCCTATGTATTCATGTAAGTGTGACACAGAGCACAGAGAAAAGGGGTGAGAGCTCATCTGGTGACATTATAGTACGTGCAAGCATTCATGTTTATAATATTAGTAAAAATGTATATCGCAGCACAAAAGACAATATCTAAGACATACTAAATCTTAACACTTCCCTTTGCATTACATGCTAGATAAAAGCCATGACATTCATTTAGTCACTGATCAGTGTAGTGTTTTCCATGTTATGCCATTAGTTCTCTTTTTCAAAAATCACTTGGGCATCACATGAACATACATAAGAAAGAAGCACATACTACAGTCATGGGTGAAACAAATTCCTACTGTATATTTACTCAAGTACGCAGCATCACGCATGCAGACGTTACACAAACATCCTGCCGATGGCCTTCTAGTTGGATGCTTATTAATCTTCTCCCTGCTCATGCCATCAGCTTCAAGCATGTGTAATGACTCGTAACAAAAGCAGGGCTCTGTTCTTAATGTGGGCCTACTGGGATCACCCCCATACTTGAACACCAGGTAGTCCACTCATCAACCATTTCCTCCTTGTTCAAAACATGTTAGTTATGGGACAGTTGTTTTCTTTGTCTTTTTTCTCTGCTCTGGTATGTTATCTCTCCAGTAAACAAGCAAACAAAAAACTATGATGTGTTAGTGTCGGTTTTCCGCTGTGTGCTACAACCCAAGCAACATTTCTCATCTGCAAACTGATCTGCACTGTGCCATTGTACTGTATCATATTCTAACTTTGCATCAAACATCTCTTTTTTTCTTCCATTCACGCACCCAAAAAAACAAAAGGTCTTATTATTGCTTCAGCCGCTCTCCAGGCGAACTTGTCACCTCTGTGTTACCTCCGGGTTTGCCCCCTACTCCAAGCCCAGCTCTTTTCCAGGCCACATTATTCCATTTAAACTTCAATCCTATTTACGGCCTATCCTTTCCCCTCGCCAGCCTGAGGCAATCAAACTATTCATCCAGCGGACTTCATGTCACCTGGCCCTGTCATAAAAGCCTCTGTTGGGATATGTGTGTTGGGGACGTGTGTGTTTGCACATGTGGTATAGATGAAAGATTTGTATGCGTGCATTTGTGGTAGAGAGTGTATCAGTGTGCATTTTTTTAAGTGTGCGTAGTTGTGTACTTCCATAAAAATCATTTTGTGTCTATGAGTGTGTATTAGTGGTATTAAAAATAAAAAGAAATCGGTTAGTTGGTGTGTGTCTCCATAACTTGGCAAATGGTACCTGCTCATTCAGGCGTACACGTGCAAAAGCCCACATGCTTGATTAGCCTTCCTCTTCTTTGACTTTACACCAGGTGGCATTTTGTGTTCTTTTATTTTGACAGCCACAAACACTGCAAACGTTGCAATAAAGAAAAGCTGAACATGCTTGCATAGCGTTATTTGGATACATGTCTCATGTGTTGTCAGACAAGCAGACAGTCCTTGAAAAAGATCTGTTTCACAAGGCACTGTATTGCCAATTTGATGTCCGTTTTAAGAAAAGCTGCCACGCTGTCAACCATCTGGTAGATATGATGACATGTTTGAGAGTGACATCTTACAGGGGTGTGATAGAGAAGGAAAGGCAGGAGAGATGGAGGTAGCAAGTCCAAAGCAGACAGAAGGAGATAGGTTAAGAGAAAGTGTGAGGGCACAGAAGGGATTGACAAGGACAGATAAAGTGCACTGACAGACAGAAAGACAGACTAAGTGAAAGCAAAAAAAGTGAGAGAAACTTATGTCTGTCAACTTATGGCTTAACAGGTTTTTCCCTTTAACATCCTTCCTCATCCCAATTTGTGCCCTGGTGGAACCTCCCGGATCAGCAAAAAGGGAAAGTTGAGAAAGAAGCAGGATAAAAGATATGCCCATCACCATCCTCTTCTCCCCTGTTTTTGTTGTTGCTTGTTGTTGTTTCCTCCTTGTCTTTTACGTGGTGTTTCCCACCAATTAGTTTGGAGGAGGCTCCTAATGGGCCGCTGCAGCGATGTTTCAGGCGAGGCTCTTTGGTGTGCTGGAGTCAAGGGGTGCGGGTGATACAGTAAGACAGGCAAGATGAGGGATAATGTGAGATAGATTGACAACCAGAGGAAGACATTAGGCAAATGGCATCATTAAAAAGTGCAGTTACCTGGGCCAGGCTTCATGTGGTGTCAGATGAGAGGAAGACTGAGAGGGAGAAAGGGGGAAGCACATCGAGGCTTTGCGCCGCCAGCTTTGCTGCTCTGGTAATTTTGATCTTCTTACTCTTCTTCTTCGGTTTTAATATCCTCCACCACTTGACTTTCAGGCTCGCTCATGAAACGGATACCAAAGGAGAGGTGTTGCGTTAGGGGCGTCCCTCTTTGATGCCGTGTGTGCGTGTGTGTCTGCGGGTTTGTGCTGTGGTGAAATTCAGGGAGCTTGCTGCAAGAGATTAAACGAGTTAAGCAAACAAGCTGCTCCTGTTGGATAAAGTAGCCAACAACCATCACTTAAGAAGGAAAGATTTGTAATCATAATAAAAATCATAATTTTTACTATCATTTAGTTTAAGAACCGAGTTGAACATATTACACTATATGTGTGTGCATGTTGGGTTTGTGCATGTAATGTGTGCGTATGTGTGTTCAAGCCATGTATGACTGTCCTCTGTTGGGGCTCTTTCTAAATGGCAGCACAGGCAGCCACGGAGAAAAGAGAATGTGAAACTGCAAAGTTTCCTGCTGGATGCCTCTGACAGCTGGTCAGACACAGGTTCAGACACAGTTTTTTTTCCTTTTATAGCTGTTGAGATAGTCATTGGCATAATATATTCTGTGGTCCCTTAACCGTCACAACTACATGCCTAACCTTTGCCTAACTCTAACCAAAAAAAATTATAACTTTAACCCTACAAAATTCCATCCTTCAAAAAGTCTTTCAAAGCTGTAAAGTTTGTTGTGAGATCAAAATGTTCTCACAATGACACTAAATTTTAATTTGCACTCTAAACCATGAAGAGACAAAGACCTTGCATAAATAGACCTACTGTAACACATATCGACTGTGCCTTATATTTTTCTCTCAATTGCTGTATAGATGAAACAGCATATTACAACACCTAAGTAGTAGTTCAGCCTTGTGCATTCTGACTTGTGAAAAGCTTCAGATGCAAAGTTTTCCCCCTGAGGGCTGAGCAACAGTGTGACATCTGAATTTTGATTTGAGTTCCCACAGGTATTAAATGTTGTTACATATAAGTAGCAAATGTAAATGTGCATTGTCAGTATCTACTTAACAATCTAAACTTTGAATCTGAAAATGTATTTTTTAATCTTTTGTGTAGGTGTAGGTGGACTAGGAGCACCGTCTGATACAGATAGCACGGTAATAGCAGTGTGGGTCAGTCCATCACTGTTGTCTTCATTTCTATATCTCTTATACAAAACACCGGTGCAGTCTTTCATGGTGCCCAGAGTATTTCTCCTAATGACTTTGGGGATGCCTTGAATGCATTTCCCAATGGACTTTTTTTTGACTTTTTATCAGACATCATCATCAGATTTGAAATTTAAATTTGTCCAACATTTTCCATGACTGTTATCCTGGCAGGGGCTGGTGGATATTTGCTAAAGCCAGTGTTTCACGAATGTCACTGTATTGTGATATGAAATAAGGAAGTAGAATTACAACAAGCTTGCAGCTATGTCTCCAACAACCATCAAGTTGCAGTTTATATTCATGTCTGTCCAGACTCACAATCTAATTCGTCCATCCCCTGCATGCAACAGTGTAGTTTGAAAAAAACATTAGGACTTATTTACCTTAATACATTTACATACATAATATTATATAATAAGTGATTATAATCAGATACAAATCAATAAGTAATAAATGATGGACATTATCCTAAATAAGTACCTTGTGTATACTGCAATTTGCAAGTGCTAACATACTAAACTGAGAAGAAAATAATAGTGTACCTGATCGATATTGGCATGTAAACATGATTGTTATGAGCCTGATGGCCTTTTGCTCAAAACAACACGGTGCCAAAGTGCATTCTTACAGCATCACTAGCTGCTTCTGAGCAGGCCATCAACACAGTAGCAGATATATCATCCATACAGATAAATTAGATAGATAAAGATAAAGAATAATTAGGACGTAAAGAATAATTACGTCCTAATAAGAAGCGATACATAGGAACAGATTCAAGAATGTAAAAAGCATAAAAAAAGCATTCCACTATAGCTCACCTACTGTATTTCAACACATTAATAACATAGATGTCACAAGTTACCACTGTTGATGTTGTCCCTGCTTGTATAGATGTGTGTAGAAGTGTGTATCTGTGTCATATCCAGAGGTCTACACCTGCAAATGAAACTATTTTCTCATTCCCAACACAAATTGGATTCCAGCACTGAGCGTAGTCCAGGTGCAATAGACCAGTGAATGAATAATGAAATAAATAAAATCAATGCCTCACACATGTCTCAAATCCATATACTAATCGGGTTGGCAGAGAAATGGAAAGCAGTTGAGGCCTCGCTTTCTCAGCGTTCCACCATTATGTAAATTGAAGCCAATCAAACTGCCACCATGGAGAAGCTTTGTAATAGAGCGTTGATTAGCTAGGCGGCTTTGAATCAGCCATAAAAAGAGTCATATAAATTGGTAAATTCAGCCTGGCACAATTTAGCCCAGTGAACTTAATTTGACTCTGAAGTCACACTGTTATACATATGAACATTATGGTACCTATCAATATTCAGCTGAAATTTATATTTCATCTTTGATGTCATTAATGGATTTGGTGTTAATTCAGATTTACTTATGATTTCACATCCGTCTATGTCTGCGAAACAAAAAATGGGCCACTGGCAGTTTCAGTAATTTTTCAGTCAATGAGGAGTGAGCCCCTAAAACTCAATAATAATGACACAGTAGCCTATGTAGGGATGTAACAATATAAATTAAGTTAGTTCTTGCCTTTATCTCCTCCACTCCTTGTATACCAAACACAGTTTTACTCTCTGCCCTTGTTTGTTTTTTATCGTCCCTTCCGGAGTCAAAGATAGGCCTGGCCTGTTTGTGTGTCCTTGTGTGTCCCTCCGTTTCTGCCAAAGACATGTCCATGATTAGAAATAGGTGAGTGAGCACTTCTCTAGTCGTGTCCCCTCTGACTTGCTGTTGTCCTATTTAGTGTTGTTAGCCAACGATATCACTCTGGCGTTTCCCCCTGGTGTCAGTAAACTGCTGTTTCTGCCGACCTTGTTGCATACCCAGCCAGGCTGCAGTTTATAGTTTAGTCTTCTGTGGACGAGTACGGTGTGAAATTACGTATATATGTGGGTATGCAATAATGTGACAAAGAAGTACCAATTATCAAAGGTCAAATGTCGACGTAGAAAGCGTCATGCAAATTAATATTGTCATTTAGAAAAACAACCATTATTGTCACAATTTTCCTTAACAGTTGTGCCAACATTGGAAACCTGCCGCTCACAACGTCCAAGTGTGCCCTTCATTAAGTGAGATAGAATGTAAGTAAGTCAAGCTGATGGCTGATGTGGGAAGGATCGTATTTTAAACCAAAAATGAATGTTGATGTACAATTTCTAAGTACTTTTGCACTATGAACCCAATTCCAGCCCAACCCAGGACTGACGAATAAGCATTTGATATGACAATTGATTAATTTATCTGATTATGTGCGACGTGAGGTTGAGCTGTGAAACAGAGGAACGTATTGATGAACTGTGGCAAAATTACAGCTGAGAGATGCGAGATGAAATAAATGTGTGAGCACCGCTACAGCATCAAGCTAGTAAATCCCCCATTACAAAGTATTTAAAGAATGGTGGAAGTTTGTATGGACAAGAGCTCACAGTGGCAGTTTTCATTAGGAACATTTGTGTCACTCAAGGTTAAAAATACTCAGTTAATGATGAACCTACCTACATAATGTGACACCTCTAGGAACAAGTGAAAATATATATTTTTTATTCAATTGGACTGAAGTTCTTAGGATGTATTCCATTACTTCTTAACCGACTCGTACTGTAGGTAGGGCAGTGACAGCGCATATCTATTTTAGTGAGTCCTTGCCTCTTTTCACCCTGAATCTGGAAAGCTTTGTCTCATTGCCTGTATAAGGCCACTTTGTGGATATCTGCAGGCGGCACACTTTGCTGTACACATATCATTTGGTGTGATGCCAACAGACCCAGAAGTCAAAAGAGATCACACTCTCACACAGGCACCATAGACACACACACACACACACACACACACACACACACACACAGATACATATTTTCCTCCTGAGCTCTGTCCTTACTTTCATCTTATATTCAAAAGTGCTGAGTAGCAATAAAAGAAATGGACAATTCTGTCAGAGTGACGAAGGGGGAGGGGGGAGCGGTGTGTGCGAATGTCTGTGTATCTGTCGGTGCTGGTGCTGCTAAAGACACATTTGCGTACTCATCTTTTTTTCCTCGCCCTTTTGCCTGGTGTCGGCAGGGGGTCTCTCTAATCATGTTTTTATTAGTGTTTACTAATGTTTCATTCATTAAGCGTCAGCAGCCACAGGAGAGACATCATCCATCCACCAAAGTGGAGGTTATTATCACCTTTTATCATCTCACAATGTACCTGTTTGCTAGGCTGTCACAAGCCGAGGGAGGCCAGCCCCTGTTAGCCCCTGGGGGAGAGAAGCTGTCAGTCCTCCCTCTTTGTCTCCTCTTCTGCCATTCTTAGCCTCCCACATTATTCTTTCTTTCTTTCTTTCTTTCTTTCTTTCTTTCTTTCTTTCTTTCTTTCTTTCTTTCTTTCTTTCTTTCTTTCTTTCTTTCTTTATTCTAGTATGCAGTAACTGTTAAACTAGCACATTGTGCTTGTTTGCTGGACTTGTAAAGATAAAATAATCTTTTGCTCAACATATTGTTTATCACAGACCAACACATATTTTTGAAATAACTACTTTTATTAAAATACTTTCTGAGACTTTGTTTATGTATATTCCTTGTCGAAGCATCAGGGCCTCAGATTGTCCTTGGAGCACCACTATGCTTTGTCTCTGAATATGCCCTCTGGCAAACACACACACACACACACAGACATGCACGCACACACACACACACACACACACTTCTCCTTTTTGTCTCCATCCCTATTCTTTTCTTTTCATCCTCCCTCTTTTTCTTTCCTCCATTCATCTGTGCCTCTCTCTCGTGCTCCGTCTCCCCGCAGTCCGTCACTTTTAAGTGCTCAGCACAGGAATGATCATCCCAGTTCACTTTGTGGTGACCTCTTATATGATTAAGTGAGATTACCTGTACAGTACTAGTGGCGAGAAGCATGCTGTGAGACAGTTTATCTGTGCATGTGTGTGTGTTCAGGATACAGTAGCTACAGTTGTCTTAGCCACAGGGCAGGTGAGCCCCTACAGTGTTTGTATGGCTGGCTGACTGCTTACAGTATGTAACAATGATTTGTAGTCTCATCCAAATGCAGAGATCATCACCTCGGGCCTAAACGAACACAGTGAAAGGAGAATATAATAGACTAGTCACATCTACTGCTTACCTTATACAGCGAATCACAAGTTGTTAGCACATTGTGCCATGGTGGTCTTTGTAAAGTCTTGTAAATTGTTGTTATGACTGAAGATAGTCATAAAAGTTACTATTTTATACCTACCCCATAAATATCCCCTGTAAAGATACAAATTCAGCACAAGGGACATATTCTATGCGCAGTACATGTTGGAAGTCTTTCCCCAATGTGAGAGCCCATGCCCGTACTTGGGCGGTTGTTAGTTCCCTTCTTTCATTATAATATGCGTCTCATTAAGTGTCCGTTGCTGAGAATCACCTCCGGGTGGAACACACTCTAATGAGGACACTACATCTAACTAACATCCTCCTCCCTCTGTCCTTAATTACAGCGCCATGCCTCTCCCTGAGCCAACACAGCACCCAGAGTTGCAGAACAAGCCCCGCTGAAACCCACAAAACCTCCTCGTCCCTAAGAGCCAAAATAGAAGACACATGTCCGTGTCCGCTGCTGTGCAGCACCATGTTTGGAGGGTGCAGTAGTGAGGCTGTGTGCTTGTCTTTGTGTATAGGGAAGCGGGTGTTTGTTCATTATATGGTGAACTGTGCTATTATTTGATATTATTTGAAACAAACTGAAGGCTTCTGGGTAGATTGGTGATTAAACATGCAATTACAAGTCCGTGTGCAGCACGCGGTGCATCAGTAGATACAATAGTGGCGTAACAAGGAAATGGAAAGACTGATACATTCACTATTTATATTGTGATGTGACTAGGGAGGGGCCTGTTTTTACTAAACAAAGCTGTCTTTTCATTTCTTCTTAAAGGTAAACTTTACAGCTGGTTAGAGAATAGTCAGGAAAGATTTAGGATACAAAAATTAACAATAAACTTGCTGTTATAAAATCCACTAAAAACATATGTGGCAGTGAAGGATGTAGACTTTCTGTATAAAATACCACAATGTTTTTTAATATCTTCAGTGGATGCATGATGTCACTTTTCTACTTTTCTACAGCTTTGTTTTAGAAAAAAAACAATATATAATAATGCTGATCTGTTACACATCAGTACATTCACCTTTATAAAAATTATACTTTTTGTTTTACATGGATTACTTTTCAAAACCCTTGAAAGGACAAGTTGCAAATAATCCTCAACAATAGGGACAACTTAAAAATAGAGGAAGCCGTCTGATTCTGGATTATCTGACCATAATAAAATGGCCTAATTGGTCCTTCAGTACCATTTGATGTGCTTTCAGATGTACATTTCCCATTAGGGATATTGTCGTGCACATTTACAACAATGTCTAAAAGCTTGACCAGTGGTTGTGGCTATGGGCTTCTCCTCCTTTTCAGCCATAGTGAGGTGTTAGGCCACTAATTAGGGTAAATTAGGGCCTCAAACTTTTGGGCCCTTTTTCTCGTCTTCCACCCTGGGGATATTCTCTCATGACTGCATTAAGCCGGGCTGAGTTCAGCCGTTAAGGCACAGTTAAATCCTTCCTGTGTCTTCATATCCCCTCCTCATAAACCTCCCTTTTATTCCTTCTGTCCCTTCTTCCTTCTTCCTTGCATTCTACCATCCTGTGACTTTTCTCTATCTGCCTTTCACATGGTGTCTCAGGTATCAAGGGTGCCCACAGTTTATAATAAAATCCCTAGGATTTAAATTGGAAATTAATTTGGATTATTTGTCTCCAATGAGCCCCCTCCTCCTGCTGTACCTGCCAGAAAAGTTTATATATCATATTAAGCAATTTTGGGGTCCAGATACAAATGCTTATGGAAAGTGAAAGAGAGTGAGCACTCATCAAGGTTGGCTTTCTAATTAATTAGACTGACTCTCTGGGCATGCTCAGTTCAGTTTGCACCCTGCTTGTGCTGTATCACTGCTGCCACTTGGAGCACATGGAAGCAGAGATGACAAGCTTTAATATAAGAGGGTGGTAGAGGGTATGAGAGAGAGCTGGGGAGTGGGAGGAGTAGTGTACAAGGACTTGGTGGTTAAAAGAGACAAAAGAGGTGCAAATATTGGTGAAGGAAGAAGGAGAGAAGCATTTTAGTGACAGATCTCTGACTCAAGAATAAAGTACTGTAATACAATCCAATGTAATGAATTTTACCTTACAAGGTTATAATTTATCGGTTTTAAAGTTGAAACTGTCAGAAATATTCCAAAGGTGGACCTAATAAAGATGCCAGTGAGTGTGAATATGTTTTTTTATTTATTCATTTTTGCCTTTTTTTAGATAGTGGAGAACAGACACATGAGGGGAGAACTGGAATATGACATGTAGCTAAAGCAACAATAACCATTCTTTTTAAAGTCAAATGCTGCAAATCATGCGACAGAACAATGTCTCTTTTTTACTTTGTTGAAACAAATCCTTAAAAAAATAATGGTATTATAATTAATATAGATGTTGATACTGACATAGAACTCACTAGCAAGCAGTTACCTATTTAAATATATCAAAGGAAGATGTAAGTTTAATCTCATATAAATCTTTTAATGTTTGATGGAACTATTGGTAAAAAGACCTGAGAGATTGATCTGTTTTTATTGTTAGAATCAATACTAAGAGAAAACATAGCTTTATCTGTACATGGTGTCAATGCACCAATATTTACCAGTCTGATTGTTTTTATATGCGTGACAGCAACAGCTGCTTGAATGTGTTACGTGTGCTCAAGATAATCAAAGGTAATGAAAGAGAAATCAGTCACTGATGCTCTAAATGACCTGCCACCTAATCAGCCCAATAAGTCCAAAGACAGTATTCCCCAGTCTTATCTCTGGTATTTGGCATGTACTGTTCAGTGACTGCCCAACATGCGTGTGTGTTTCAGCCAAAGGTATTTGAGTGTATTTCTGTGTCTGATGAACTGAATCATTCCCCCACTATGCAGAGAGAGAGCGAAAAAAAATGATGGCCATAATACGTTTTTCTACTGCTGCACATGTGGAGAATTGAATGGGGAAAGAAATGTCATTGCAGCAATGGGGGTGGAGTGTGGTGTGTGCATGTGTGTGCTTGTGTAAGTGACTACAACCTGAGATCAACTTCACATTAAGAAGTGCCCTGTGGGTAGTTTAAAAATGAGAGAGCGGGCTAGCTGGGAAGAAATATGCATCGCAGTGAAACAGAGACAGCGCTAAGGTGATAGATGCACATATCATGCTGCGCGTTTTGACCAAACACTGCTTAAACTGTTATGGATTTTCTCGCCCTCTCTCCTCCCCTCTCTATCTCTCACCCCGCATGCTTGACACTCTTTATGCGACGCTCCTCAGGTCTAGTGACTTGCCATGCCTCGTGGCCCGTGATTAAACAACGCGTCATGATTCAAAGTCAAATCTACCTCCACCGTGCAGCGGGAAGCTGTCATCTTGCATGTTTTAGGAATCAAATTAGTTTCCAGAGTCTCCTGCAGAAGTGTGCCCCCTCCCCTTCCAGTCCCGCCTCAGCCACCAAATCTTTGCACTTATAGTCTAATGTTTTTTAGAAGCACCCAGAGGAATCTTGTTGAAAGGCGAGAAACATTGCATTCCCAATTACAATTTCTTTTTTCTCTTTTTTTGAATGCTCAATTGTGGAAAGACAAACTGCAGTTAAAAGAGACTCCAACGGCTCTTTTACGTTATTAACACTCATGATGCAACAACAAAAAAACTTTTAGAAGACTATTGGGGGTATACAGAAAATTGGTCAACTGTAGCTCATCACACACACAAAAACAGTGCAGATAATGCATTTCACAAATGTTTAATTAGACTGTATTAATTAAAGGCTTCCCTCTTCCCTTTTTCTGTCTTTCTTTTTATCTTTTCCTCTCTCACTTTCTTTCCTTCTCTCCTTCTTTTTTTATATTGTGATAGATCTGCAGCGTGACCCCCAGTTAATTGAAACCCAGGAGACTCTTCTTGCATAAAATCAGATTTATCTATCCATAAAAGGATTTTGTTAAAAATAGTCCAAATCCAGTGGCTCACAACTAAAAGCCTGCAGCTACCGAGGCGAGCCTGGCTCCAACCCCTTTTGCCCTCTCTCAGTAGCCACGGTGAAACAAGTGCTGCCTACTGCTAACTAGCTGGGGACCCATTAATTAATTGCAGGAAAACACAGACATTATGTCTGTGGGGCACATTTTTTTTTTCCCCAAAAGAAAGAAATGGCTGTGTGTGCGTGCGTGTGTGTGTGTGTGTGTATGTGTGTGTGTTGTCCCTCATCCACAGCTCTTCTGAACTGTCTCGAATGTCCCCCAGACTATAATAAGAGGAAAGTAATGATGGGCCATAGTGATAATGAAAAACCATGCATCAAACAAAACACACTGATTCTCTGAGACAGGTCAAATGAATAGCTAGCAGAGTGACAGAGAGTCAGAGTACAGTTCTACCAAGAATGGTAATATTATGTGTCTGCCAAACAGAATCTGTTTTTTTTTTTTTTTTTTGGTACACATTACCATTGTATGAATGATAATTCTTCTTATAAGTCCTCTGTCACTGAGAGGGAAGTAATGATTTGGCTCGTAGGATGTGGAGCATAAGAGACTGTGTTCTGCATCAAACCTGCACATGCCCAGTGCAGTGGACGCAGTGACAAGTTCAGCAGTTATGAAGTTGATAAGAGCAGCTTTTTGGTGTTTTCTGGATGTGGCTCATGCATGCTTATCACCACCACAGCGGTCATTTGGGACTAATGGTGGCCTGGGTCCAAATACGTCTGGATTTATAGCACCACTGCCTCCTCTTTTTCTTCCCCAGCGGCAGAAAAAGTGCTGTTGTGTGGATGAGTGCCAAAGACATTGGTGCTGCCACACCCTCTTTAGTTATTTGGAAAGCAGGGGAGGGGTCAGTGACTGGGTATCTAATTAAAGTGGACTGGGACTTCCACTGAATGCATAGGAGAAACAAGGATGGTTTGCCTGGAGGGCATATTATTGATGCAGCACCCTAAGGACAACAGTCACATATGGGCCTCTCTGTTGCTAGGCTTTTCTTATTAAGTCACTATCATTAGGTATATGGTGCCCCCTCACTCCCACACCACCAAAGCCATTGTGGTAAACTGTGTGATTAAAGCTATGATGCAAGAAGGTTTGCTTGCGTATGGGTAGGTGCATGCATTTCTGTATTTATTTGTGTGTCAGTCTTGTTTGGCTCTGAAGTGATACATGATGCGGCTGTGTTGTCCCTCCAATCAGTGCTCGCAGGCTCCCCCCTCTCTCCTTCTACAGGAAATTAATAGACAGCTGCCGCTGATGCGTTAAATTGCTTTGCGTTGGGCAGTGCAGAAAACTGGATTATTTATTCTTTATATTCTCCATATTAGAACAACTGCCTTCTGCTCTGCTATTGTTTTTAAATGAGATCTTGTTTCCCAGTGTAGTGTTAAAAGATAGTGTATGTAATTGTTCCAAACCGTCACTTAGTTGGAGGTTTGCTTTTCTATCTCATAATGTTTGATCAGAATATCATTTTGTTTTGGGTATGAATATCCCCAGTGAATAAATTCATGCCCAAACTATGAATAACAAAATGAAATAAAGTGTAAAATAAAAGGGCAAATTTTGCTCCCAGTCAAATTTCTAACTTTCATAAACCACTGTAAGATAACCACGCAACAGCAAGGATACAGCTTTAAAGAGTCAAATGCTAGACATGTTTCACTGTATGCAAAATGAGAATCTATTGGGTTAATATTTATGTTCTTATTGTTAATAATTTGTCTCACACATTTCAATTGTATACTTGTCTACTGTAATGAAGTGTTGACGAATCCTCTCTGTGCATAAACTACACAGCGGTATGCTTCACATCCGCAGTAAGATCTAAAGACAAGCAAAAGGCTGATATAATATTTTAAACTCATTTCATAAAATATTCACTTTTCCCATGTGACCTTAAACAACACGCTCACACTTTGTATTTTTAAGTCACTCTTGCCACTCAAGCTTTTCTTTCTTCTTATGAAGATAAACAAACACATTTACTATAATATGCATTTTTACTATTTTATAGGCCACTTTGAAAAGAGACGTGAATACAAAGACAACCATTACTTACTAAATATTAAATACAAATTAAAAGGGCAGCTAGTGTATCCATTTGGAAAATGTAAGTTCTAAATTAAAAATGACTTTAATGTAACTGATACAATAAATCTTAAGAAATATACAAAATCTCCGAACTAGAAATACCAGGTTCCATCTGTTCTGTCAGGGCTCTTGGTCTGGTCCTTGGTTTGGGCCTCTGCTATAAAACTATAGAAGACAATGAGCACATTATTGTAAATACAGTTAGAGATGTGTGGCATGAGTATTTTGTATTTATTATGTTAACCCCTAACAGCTAAATCGGTTAATGCCATGATTCCACAAACTCGGATACAGTAGGTGGCAGAAGACATCTTTTTGCTTGGTTTCCTTGGTTTGTGATATTTCAGGCTTTTGCCATAGCTGGAAGTCGAACTCAAAATAGTCACTCAAATCATATAGAAAACCTAAATTGACAAAAAAATTTGTAAAACAGTGTTACTTCTTAAATACAAGTAAACTAAAGTCCAAAAAACAGCCATCACACTCCTATAGGTATAATATTCTTATATTATGGAGATCCAAATATATTTTTTAACCTTTTTTATCCTTTCTTTTTCTCTCATTCTCTGTATAGATCTACTTCTCTCCTTGTGTTTCTTCCATGTAGTGAAGAAGGCCTGCTGTTTCACTTTGCAGTGGAGGTCTCCCCCCACTGGACCACTGTCAGTGGGAATCTCCTTCAAACCCCTGCTGCTGCTAGGCCTGGCATCGCCTCACGCTGCCTCCGCACATATGCATGTCATGTGGTGTCAGCACCAAGGTGCACTCTGATGTTATAGGTCCTGATGGTAGCATACAGTTTTTCCTGCTGATAGCAGTGATTGCCACTCTCAGGTAAATCTCTGAGTGTGCGTATGTGTGTGTGTGTGTGTCCTCTGAGCCCGCCCTTCACGTTATGGGTCTATGCCTGAGCTGACTGGTTAGCCCCCTGCACCTATGTGAGTCCGCAGTGAGGATTCCAGCATGGTAGCTGCAGGTTTGTGAGTATGCCAGGCCTCACCCCCTGTTCTCTATGCTCTGTTTCACATGGTTCTCTATCCTCTTGCCCCCATTTTTCCCCTTCTTCCACTATCCCTCCTATTTTTTCACGTGACTGAGCTTGGAATAGAAGGGTGGTGACTCACCCTCTGTGGATGGTTGCAGAAGAGCACTGCTCTGCTGCTCTATTTTGAATCCCAATTCAATTTAAATGAAGTCCTAGTAAAGAGGGATGCAAAATAGCATTCCTTTAATATACATCATCAACTTGCCTTTCGCACCCTGAAATTCCACAAAACCCAAATAAGGCAATGGATGGGGTTTTTCACACTTGTATTAAAAACAGCACTGAGTTATATTCAAGTTAGCTGTGATTTAATATGACATTTAGTAGATTTTCCTCGAGCGCAGACCAGGCAGCACCCATGGGAATCTCCTCTCCTGGTACACAGTTAAAATTCTGCATTTGTCCAGCACTCTGTAATTTATTGGATCTCATCTGTCCAGGCTTTGATTTATATAGTGATTTGAAAAATAAATAAAAGTGATAGGAACCTGCATTGGCGTGTAATGATGGACTGTGTCGACATGTAGGAGTAGGGATATGAAACATTGGGAGGAAATAAGATATTATGCCCCCAAGACAACTGCAGCCAGCAGCACATTCATTATTGGCTGGATATTTATTATTAAGAATTTCTCTTCATGAGTGACTGCTGCGGAATATTTTGGCCCTGCTCGAGCTGCCAAAATGGTGTGTGAGAGGGTGTGTGTATGTGTCCGTACGGCATGTTTATGCATTTGTGCTCAAAGGTTTGCTGCCATGTTGTCAGTAGATGCAGACAAGCTGAAGACGGTTAAGACTGTCATGTGTGAGACCCTGTGTTATACAGGTGCACACACACACACACACACACGCACACACACATAATTGCACACAGTGCCGTACAAGTCCCTCAGGTGACTGGTTACAGAGTGCACAATGACACTCTTTAGCTCCATATTTGAACATGACAGGACCACATTCACTGAAACAATGAGCTAGAAAAACATTACGCAGCTGTTAAAAACCAACACTCTTTGCCAGGACTTCCACCGCTCTGCACCAATTTTAATCACAGCACAGTGAATATCAAACAGCAGTATAGAGAAGGGCCGCTGTCCAAGCCTCTAGAATTTTATTTAATTTTTTTCCCTCCCACTTCTTCGCTCTAATCCACTTCAATTATGTTTCCTCCCATTTCTCCTGATCACTTTACAGCTCAGCAGCACCTGTGCTAATCGCAGCAGTGATGATCGTTGATATGTTTTGCATCCTTAAAGGAGTTTGAGAGGGGGACGACAGATAAACATCTAGCCCCAGGGCTTTTGGGAAGCGTGGCTCAGCCTAGCAGATGGCCATCATATTATACGAGGCAAGCTTCTCGCAGAAGCTGGGTTATGGGTGGGTGGGGTGTAATGAGTCTGAGGTAGGGGGAGGAGGAGGAAGAGGTGGTGAGTAGGGTTGCTGTGGATGGGGAAGGGGAGGAATGGGGAAGATAGCTAAAAGAAAGTGAAGGCTAAAAGTTATAAAGCTAAAGAGTGCGTTGTTATTATGATACATTTAAAGTTAAGTTTGCTTCCTCTTTAAGTGAGGGGGGATGCAAAATTAGTCCTAAACCCAGTACAAAGATACTGATTCAGCCAGTACAAAGAGACCTTTTTGCATTCCTCTTGATAAATTAGTTAAAATTAAAATTTAATTTCAGATGAAGGAACATTTGTACAAGCTAGTTTTACAAAGAAATTATATTTCGATGAGAAAATTCAATACAAGGAGGCACTAACTTTTGCACCCAACTCTAAATAGTTTATTAAACAAACAATATTAGATTTGGTCTCTTCCAAGGTTTTATTTCCGGTATTTATGTTGCTACTTTCTATTTCATTTCATTCAGTTTATTTACAGTCTTTGTGCCATGCAGAGCCAACTGCTTGCTGAGCTTCCTATTTATCCCGTTTATGAGTGGTATCAATCTTTCCACAAAACTCTTGGGAAACAGTGAACATGGCTTCTCTGTTAAATGTCAAACCATTTATTAAAAATATGAAAATAGATTAAAATTATTGCTTCAGCCCCTATGAATACTAACAACTGCTTTTAATAATAGATTGTTTAACTCAGAATGTTGAAGTTTAGCTATATTTGCTTATGTGAGCGTATCTCCTACTTACAAATTATTTGTACAATTAGCCACTTAGCAGATGCCAAGTGACTTGAACCAGCCTGGTCATTTATTGTGTGCTGACACTGTTAGTAATGCGTTAAAGAAAACTGACCTGGGATCTGATTAATGATACCTTTACATCCCTCCTGACATGAGACAGGCACTGTTTCCACTTACAGCCTCTTCTAAACTTGCTGTTTCAAGTCATATACAAGAAATACTAATCTACAAACTATTTTAAAACTAGCTGAGACCTGAAGCCCGAGTAATTGGAGGAGACTGCAGTCAAATTCATGTGAGCTGGTCTGTGATGTTAAGACCCAGGCTGAAGTCTTGATTTTGAATGTACAATAGTCTGTCTTAAAATACATTCATTCTGCAGGTTTTGTACAATTCTTTTGTTTGCAGAATCTGGCAACATTGGAATGAGACACTGTGTGTATATACATCTAAGTGAGAGAGTACCACTCACGCAGCCACCTCCTGCCCCTATGAACCAATTGCACCGATAATGAATGGGCTGCCAGCCCTCCTTGCTGTGGCCATCCTAGGTCAGTTCATATGTTATATAGCAACCTATCTGAAGTGGATGGCATATTATATAGCAGCCTATTTACTGGGATGATGAGCTCTGGACATCTCCCATTATTTATTACGAAGGGCTGCAGCCATGTGAGAGCAGAGATTGGGTGACCTAGGTTACCAGGTGTGTGTACGTGTGTGGAAGCAGGAGAAGACAAGGGATAAGACCACTATCACAGGTAAAGGCTTTTGTGAATTTATCTTATTGTCAATTGTGAATTAAATAATATCTTAGATGTTTTATCATGTTAGCTTTATAATCCCACCTTTACGAGTGTGTATACTACTTATTTAACCTACACAGTTATACTTCATCATTTCATAGCTTCACCAAAGACACAACTCCTAAAGTCACTTGTGATTAAAAAAGAAAGAATGTTTTTCTAAAACAATAAAAACAGCTGACTTCAGTGGAAGGCAAATTCCTGTGTGGCTTTGAAAAATGGCCAAAAATCCTCAGCATTTTAACAGGGGTCAGCCTGCTTTGTGAGGTGTGTTCTCTCGGTGCTAAAAGACAAATGATGTACTTTGCCTTGGGTCAACTGGGCTTTCCCATCCCATAATGACCTTTCAGGGAGCTGAAACAGAACAGCCGTTCCCATAGCGATGAGGCAGTACAGTACGCTCCACATCAAAGGTGTATATAATGGCAAACTAATGTTTTAACACTGCAACATGACCTCTCAACCTCTAATGGACTGTTTCATTGTTCATCAATCATATAAACACAGTAGTTAAGCGGGGCGCTGTATATCATACAAAAGAAAATCTTTTGCCCATTTTGTGCTTGTATGAAACCTGAATCTGCAGCCAAACAACAATGCATCCAGTCATTTTCTCTAGTAGATTGAATTATGAGCTCCCAATCTGTGCAACACTTGTCACTTTGCAAGAAAAACTTTGCATTCAGTGTGTGTGTGTATGTATGTACACCGCTGTACTGACAAAGGTTCCCTGGAGGTGGGAGGATCTCTGTCAATTTGTCATTAGACACAAGCTGCCAAATTTTATGAAATACCAAATTACTAATTGGCCCAGTGTTAGGTTTCTCGCCTGGAAGTCACACTGTAATATCTGGGCCTCTATTAGGATCACAGAGAGAGCCACAATCAGCTCCCTCCTGCTGAGCTGGCAAGTCTCTGTCATTTCACACCATGCTATGGCAGTGACACAGTCTCTCTCTCACACACACCCGATCATCAAGGACAAAACACTTCTCAAACAATTCCCATGTACTACCACCCTACACTTAAATACTCACTTTATGAAATTTTCAGTACTGGACATTCATGACTCATTGAATCCTCTTGTTACATGAAAAACCTCCATTGAGAGGTCAAATTGCATTGTCAGCAGAAAAAAAAAACAGCTCTGGATTTCTGCTTCAGGGCTCTTCAGCAGGAAGGATTCTGGGTCCAAGGTTAAAAGGTAGAGTCTGTAATCACTAGGTGAGCTTCCCCTTTAGAAAATAAAAGATTAATGGTTCTGACACACTGTCAATCTTTACACACACTCTCATCTTTAGATATTTACATATTTAGTGAATGAAACTACAGATTAGTAGACCAATGCTTAAAACCCACCGTTGAACTATGCAACCTGTAAAGTGAAGTAGTGTCATTGAATAAAAAGAAAAACATAATAATAAATAGTCTGCACTTATATAGTGCTTTTCTACCTATAGGTACTCAAAGAGCTTTAAACTGCTTCTCATTCACCTATTTGCACTCACACTCACACACACACACACACTCACACACACACACACACACACACACACACAACAATGGGGGAGCTGCTTTGAGCTACAAAGTTGGGGTTCAGCGTCTTGCTCAAGGACACTTGACTTGTGACAAGAGAATTCGGGGATCGAATAAACAACTGCGGGATTGGTGGACGACCTCTCTACCTCCTGCACCCAGTCAAAAGGACTTTTAAAAGTCCCCTTTAGAGACACCAGCATTGTTCCCATCACATCCAGTTCAGCACATCAAAGAGCCCCACTGTTAAACAGATACCAGTGAACAATAAACAGCGAATAAGACTGGACAAGCACAGATCTCCTGGGCAATGACAACCTATGCACTGGATAGTATTTTTACAAGTTGAACCAGATGCACAAAAAAATTGGAATTCGTGTGAAAGACATTATCACACAGAAAGCCAGTATAAAATCACACCAGTAGTAACACTATCATCAATTAGGAAGCTATTTTAACAACTACAGAAGGAATTCAACACATTAATCTCAAAATAAATTGTCTGAACGGCCAAACAAGAGAAAACGGAGGTGCATTCCTGAGGAAGCAGGTGTGGCTTTTCTCACCATCACCATTTACTGGGAATGCAGACTTGCATTTGTGTGAATGACATCCACGCATACACAGGATAGATGGTAATGAATAGCAGAGCATAAGCACAGTGAAGTCTGCTGTTTATTTTCTGTCTAACAGTGCTATCTTGTTTTCAGGACTCCTAATCAAACATGCCCAAGGCCAGTGGATGGATAAAACACACACAGTTTGGCAACATTTCAACTCTTTTCTCAAGTGGTGCAGGGGGTGAGAACAAGGGCTGGCTGATGAGTCTCTCTCTCACACACACATACAAACAATTGTTTATGACCCCCATGGGGCTTTACTTACATTATTTCCTACACTTGACCATAACCACTGTTCGACAAATGCCAACCTTTACCCTAAAGTCAGGGTAACCTGACACTAACGTTAACGAAGTTGTAACCCTAAAACTCCATGAGTCCCCCAAAAATGAGTTTATGAACAATGTGACAAATACATGCTTACACACAGACAGTCTTTCTTTGGGAGGGGGCTCGCTCTAACCTCAGTCATCTCAATTAAACCGTAAAACCTTTTTTAGTCTTAACCCCCAAACAAGCTTTTGACATGTGAGGATTGGCCAAAATGTCCCCTCTCCCCACAGTCAATTTGATAGCAAAATAGTTTTGGTCTTCAGCAGGTTACAACGCACACACACGATAAATGCCAGTTTGTTTTATTGTAAAAGGAATCATACAGTTTCACCCAAACATGATTAGTAAATTATGGCAGTTTACGTTAAGGTAAAATTGGGCAAATTTGTCCATTTTTGCCGCAATGTTACTGTATTTGGGCAGAGTATGATATAAATTACAAACTATGAAAATCCCACAAAGACAACGATTACATAAAAGAACTTTCTGTTTCTTCTTTCTGGCACGCGTTACAAATGCGTCTTTTACTTCATTTACAGTGTGTGCAAACATTCATTTCACGTATGACACACCATCATGTACTCATTCCTTCCAAAATTTCTGTTTATTTTTCCTCTTGTCTACTCAAGGATTTAAGTCATTATTCATTTCCAGTGCAAAACTGTGCTAAGGCGCTGGATTCCTTTTAGGGAGTCTTACAGTTCTCAGTATCCGGTTTGTTGTTTCTCTGGGGCTCTGAAGCACTGCTTTACAAGAACCCACTTGCCATTGGTCCTTCTGCGCATAGAGTGATTTCAGTCAGGTCTACACCAGTGGTGCACGGGTAGATAAAGATACGGAGACTCCATTAGCCATTTGAATTGAATTATGTCAGCCACTTTTGAGACTGGCTGGTGGTCAAACCCTGTACACACATCCTTGGCTTGATGTAGGTGGTGATGAGGCCTTTAGCTCAAGTAGATGTTACAACATATCCCCTGAGACAGGTGGGCCAAGTCTACATCTCAACAGACGTGCAGTCTGTTCATGCAGGACTTCAGCGGTGCCCTTGGGTCCCCCCTACTATACGTTTTGTGAGAGAAATCGAACTTTCTTTCCTGTCAGCAGCCAACTCCTGAGGTCCTTGATGGAGGGAAGCTTCATTTTCTCGCTGTTTTTACTGTAAACATTCAAGAAGATGCCAAATAGAACCAGAATGCCACCCCAGATGTACCTGAGGAGGAACACAAAGAAAAAATGTTGAAAAGACTGCGGAAATGAATTGGGGTACCAACAATGGGACATGCTAAAATGAGAAATGGAAATAATTGAGGAATGCAGCAATGTGCCAAGAAAGGCTGTGAAACAGATAAAACATTTATTTTAAGTTTCTCTGCTGTCACCTGCCTAACTTTTGTAGGAGCGAGAGGTTCCTGAGAAAGGTAGAAAGGTGACAAAGGAAGAATACATAGGCCACTAAATGGTTTTATACATATGAAAATTATGTCAACAATATTGTTCAACTGTCCCACTCACAATATATCAACTCAGTAAAACACCTTTTGGAGATTGTGGAATGGTGAGCAAGCCAGCCACATTTAATAAAACCTTAAATGTGGAAGTCCCTTTGTGTTTCAGTTCTTCAGTAGAGCACCAGACACAACTTAGCTTTTTATTGATAATACCGAACACATAATTCTCTTTGTTTGAAAAACGTAAACTGTAGCCATGTGTTGGGGCCAAGGTGAAGGGCAGACACCAGCTGGAGGGAGAATGAAGTTGGCCATTAGGATAACCAAAGTTTTTTTGCATCGTGTGTGTATTGTGTGTATGCCTGTGAAAGGTCACGATGGAGAAACAAATCAGGAGAGGCACAGCAGAAAATGAGACCCCTTTGACAGCACAGAGGAGTAAAGAGGGTGAACAAGAGAGTGAAGGACAAGGAGAAAGAGCAGTGTAGTCACCAAGGTCTTTTATATGGACTGAGGACATGAAAAACGGGGGCAGGAAATCCAAATCAAGTTTCATTAGCCAAAGGAGAGGTCATCGGTCACATTGTAGACTCGATTTGAACAAAACAAAAGTGATCAAAGTCAAAAGGTGGTAGTACTTACTGAAAAGTGAAAGGTTTTGTAAAGAACATGAAGGAAAGTACGATAGTCATGGCCTTTCTCCCAGTGGTCACTGCAAAGGAGAGAAAACATAAACGGTACCATCAGTGCCAGTTAGTTTCTTCAAGAAATAAGAAACACTGCTCAACCTGGGTTATGGTCAAAGAAATATGTGTTGTCTTCGGCTGGAAAATATAGAGTTTACAGTTCAATATTTTAAAAATATACTGTGAATTATGAAACTATTTGCTTTCTACACCAGTGGCTATTAAAAACAAACTGCATACTTTTATATGTGGCACTGCTCCATGTAAAAACTTGTTTGAGTGCTGGAAACCATGTTACAATAATATAATGAATGGCAACTCTAAATTGTGGTATTGGTTCCAGTCTAACTCTATATTTGCCTGGTGTTTTCAATTTAGAGATTCTAATATGTATTTCTCCCTCTATCACACATATAAAAACTTAGTAATGAAAAGGTAATTAAAGTGAAGGAACCGTTTTTGTTAATGGTTTTCTTTGAGATATATTTGTAATTAATAACTAAATATCAGTTAATTATTAGGAAATTGTAAAAACCAGGAAAGTAAATTAATATATGAAAAAGAGAAATTAAAGTTGAACAAACTGCTCTGACCTGTTACTGCAACCAGGGCACCAAAGAGCTTAATCAAGGCCAGCACAAAGGAGATGCCGAAATAACCCGTGAGAGAGAAGAAAAAAGCATAACCGTATGTCTTCACAGGATGCTGAAAGAAATAGGTAATAATAAGAATTTTTTAAGTTTTTACTGAGCATGGCAACATCGCGATGAAAAGCCAAGTAAAAAAAAAAAAAAGATAATGAATAAATGACCTCTACTATAATAGAGTATGTACAGTATACAGCTACTTAAAATATAATTAGAATGTATTCATGTTGTCTTAAGATATAGTCACCTCTGAGCAGAATGCCACAGCTGGCCCCAGCCCACCAGCACAGAGCAGGCCTGTCAGTATGTACACAAAACCAATGGAGTATGAATACAGCACCTGTCAACACAACATGGCAGGACCAGTCAGAGACATCTCATACACATACTGTACAGCAGAATTCTTACAGACAAAACATTTCTATATGTATATATCACGATTAGTAATTTGCATTTATGTCTAATATAACTGTGCACACATCTACTGGCCAACAGATGTATTAGGTTTTGTGCACCTGTACACATTATATACAGTACCATTTCAGAGTTGGAGCCATTATGAAGTTTCATGGCTTTTTCCTGCACATTTCCGATAGCGGCATCTGCACACAGTGCCATGGATATAAGGAGGACACCTGTACACAAACACAAACACTTTTGTTTAGAATGTGGACATTAAAACGCGAGCAAACTAAATACTGACATTTTCAGCCACATTCTATGATTATCTGCCACATCTGATGGAAGAAAGAGAACAGGAAACAGTCACTAGCTTGGTAAGCAAGGTAGACACTATTAATAATATTGTTACTGTTAGGTAATTACACTAACAGGTACTTCAAAACCCCTGGGCTACCAAGATGCACTGACGTAAATTTTGTCAGAAAACAGCATAAACCCCTTTGTGTTCCCATTATGAACAGGAAGTACAAAAGTCAGATGCTATAATAAAATATTTTTTTTTAGACACGAGCCATACTTGAAAATAATGCATGTTCATACTTGTGGGATTTTGCAGTGATTGTGATTAGCATTTTTGTGGAACCAGTGTAGCCTGTGTGGGATCGTCAAAAAAATTACCTGTGACGTTGAAATTGGGAGCCACTTTGCTGTCAGCTAGCGTAAACCAGATAAGTCCCAGACTCATGCAGATAGCAGCAGACACATCAGCCACATTGTAGCGTTTACCTGGAAAACCAATAAACGACCCTGAATCATTCTTTTCTGCTACTCTGAAATCAGAAAGTCCAAACACCTAAAATGTTGTACAGTCTGTTTTGACTTTACAAATTAAATCTATGATTATTTTCAGAAACTATGCCACCAAGAATTACAAATGAAATGTACAAAATACTGGTTAAACTTTCTAAACCATTAACATAACAGGCAAACTGAGCTAAACGCTTAGTAAACACATCTTATTTTCTGAATTAAAATCTTGAACACTGATAGGGGACCTAGGGAAAAGTATGAATGTAACAATGTACAAAAAACCCATGAGTAAAAAGAACAACAGGATGAAAGTCTTTGAAAAGCAGGCTGACAGATGGAGCCTTAAGCTTGGCAACGGGAGTATGGTCGGCTTTGATTCCTACTCACCTTTGAAGGGCCTCATGTCACATAAAGAAAAAAATAAAAAATACAAATCTAGGACTTTGGGGTATTACAGAAGGCAGAAAAGTGGGACTTCAAAATCCCGAGTCTAAACCTTTGTTTCAGCATGTGTTTGTAGTTGCATCTCTAAGGTCTGTATATGAGATATACAGCAGAATAGGCTTACCTTGTATAAACACTCCACCAATCATGACAGGAATGAGTTTACAGCACTTGAATATGACCTGTGTAGGGTAGTTCAAGTAGCCCAGGGAGGTATTGGACAGGCCCATAGTTCCCACAGTTAGAAAGGCTATGATCATGTATGTCTTCCCCGGGATCCTAATAAATAGAAGAAAAAGCAGGCGAGAATCACTTTTACATGTTATGTAGCTGTATTGCTTCAGCACATGCACAGTTTGTTCTGATATCTTTTGATCATGGCCAGAATTAAAGTTTACCAATGCAGAACTCTTGTCCACTTCAACATTGTTTCCAGCAAGTGGTATTAATGTAATGACTGACCCCCATACATAAAAAAGTTGTGTAATGTTACCTTGTATAATGAGATTTTGTTAGCTGTACCTTCTGCGTTTGTCCTGTGTGAGCTGGAGCTCCACTAGTCCAAACATGGAGTAGAACCCAAACTGGACCAGCGTAAGGTACCAGCCAAAGGGTCTGAATCCTTCCATGGAAAATATCAGCTCCTGGATGGATGGACAAATATCAGCGTCTGATATATCCTTTCACTGTGGCATATCTCAACTGATTATTTTCTGCAAAATGTTTGCATGTATGCATCTCTCAGGCTGTTTCTTTTCATGTTACCTGCAGATATCCATAAACGAGGTAAAAGAGGAAAACTCCAGCCACACAGATAAAGAACTGTGTGGGAGCACTGAAGCTGCTCAGGTTGATTCCCAGAACTCTCAGCTCCTCCACAGACTTTATGTGGGGAGACATCACCTCTGTGGATGATGGAATGGAGATTGAAATGTGCTTCCGTGAACTGTTGTAGCCTACAAGGCCATATTTGCCACTCATTGTGTCTGTGGCTTCTGCAAGCTGTAGGAACACAAAAAACTGTTAGGTAATGATCAGATGGGCAAGAGTAAATTATGTCCTAGGTATCAAGCAGAGCCTGGATCTGGATTAAAAAAGAAGCATAACATTGCTGTTGATGGTAGGTAATGGGGATTGATACACCTTTTTATGCATTGCTTTAACTGTAATTGTTCTGTAAACTATTCCTGACTGCTATAAATTATTGAGATATACAATATAGCCTTTCTGCTAAAAATAAAACCGTGAAATGTTGTTATCTGTTCCTTTTTCAATTACTTTCACTATCACACTTTAATTAACTATTCTGTGTATATAACTACACATTGCATGTTGACTGGTGGTGGTGATTAATAACATGGAACGCAGTATAATTTAACTTGTTGATATGAGGGGAAATTGGGAGGAAAAACAACTAAAAATCTGAGCTCTATAGCGTTTGCCTGAAGTTGAACACAGGACACTAGTCTAAAACCCCAAACATGCGCCAAACTGTATCGCTACATTTGTAACGTTAGTACCGGATATTTAAACGATGATTCTTCACTAAAAGTAGTGACGTTGGACAGCTGCTAACAACTTAGCTTAAGTAGAAGCTGCCATAATGTGAATCAACACAGATTATGCCCCTAAAAATACGTGGTAATCTTAATAAATACTGCCATCTTCTAATACGATTACTTTTAGCGACTTGTTTAACTAGTGGCGTTGCTTTCTCAGCCGAACAAGTAAGCTAACCTAGTGTACAGTAGCAACCTTTTAGCTACCTTCAGCACTTCCGGGTTTCTTTACGTTAGCTTATCCTCTTCTACAGAGGCGATGTCGGTGAAAAGACATTTCCCTACACGTTGCAGCTTCATCCTTCGCGCAACGTTAACGCCGTCATGTTTCTCCCTGTCACTGACAAACATTCAAGCCGAGGCTTATGTCAGCCTGCTAAAGGATGCTGCACTCGCTGCAGTGGCAAAAGCAGCCAACAACTTCCGCTTTGGTTCGACCTCTAAACTGTGATGCTATTGGTCAAGACTTACACGCGCTGTCGCAGGTGAGTCACCCAGCAGCTGGCAAAAACACCTAAAATCCGTCTGTATGGTCTATCGATGTGCCGGTTACTAAGTTACTAAGTGCATTTTGTTCACGCATGAGGGTACAGACTGTGCATACCTTACCTGAGTAGAAGAGTCCATACTTCGTTTCCCGAATACAGGTTTTTCTGGTGAAGCTGGTTTTAGCAACGTGGGTTCCTCCTGTGTCCCCTTTGAGCCCAGCACAGAAGAAATCATATATTGTCCTGCAAAAGAATATGTATTTTTACTGTATTCACAGTGGCATCATGCATCCAGTTAATATTGTAAAAAACATATTTAGACCAATGCTTATTTGATAGTTTCCATTTTACACTGTTGTTTGACAACCTTCCCATACTATTTGCTTTGCATATTTATTTAGCAAAAGACGCAAATGTATCAGCGCATTGGTAACTTGAAACCATCAAAATGTATCCCATAAAATAATTTCCCTCTCAAACAGCTGCAAAATTAACAAGCATTGGTAACAAAAACTTTATTAAAAGTGCTATTGTAGTGAGTTACTGTTCTTACCTGGATCAGATGAGCTCAGACAGTCAAAAGCTGTAAGAAATCTTGTTTGATGAGGTTGGTTGGGTGGGGAAAGACAAAGAAAATTGGTACAGTCTAACATTTGATTGACATGACACACGTGATCCATTATTTGTGTTGAAACAGGAAGTTTGTATGAATATGCAGTACTTAGGCAAGTAAACCATTGCGGTGATAAAAAGAGATGTGTTTCGAAAGTTTTTAACATCATGTATGACTAAATAAACACTGCCAGTATTCTAATGATTAATATTAATCATCAATAGTGATATGTTTGTGCACACACTTTTTCTCTGTGCGTGTTAGTACGTGGTGGGATAACACAACTCAGAAAATAAAGAATTGTCTCATTTTGCCTTAATTTACCTGTAAAAAAATGTCTTCACCATTGATGTTAGCGAAGGGCTAAAAGTAACAAACAGGCCCCAGTTTGCTGAATATTTTTGTAACTTTATTTTCACCTGTTCCCAGGTTGTTGTTACACTTATTTGCTCTTTATATAATGCACAGATTATAAAACCGTTTCTCCATAAAAATCAGTGGACATGCAATTTTGGTGAAAAGCATAAACACTAAACTACAGTAATTTTCAAACATCTATCACTGCAGTAACCCCAAGGCTTCCTGACACACCCACATTTTTAATATTATCAACAGCTTCAAGTTCAATAACACATTATTTTCTTAGTGGAGTACTTTGGTAAATAGCTTGTACTTTGTGGTTCAGCTTAAATAGAAAAGGTTTTCACTGCTTTCTTGATACTTAAAGTATTTCAGTACTTCTTTCACCCCTGAAAATCTTAGTGTGAAGCAGTAGCCACATTTAGTGATGAAAAGAAAAAAATGAAAGAAGTAGCACAACACAGTAACATTGTCATTACCATGTATTGTTGCCAGTTATACACTGCAGGGCATGTCTGTAGCTCAGAGGCCTGCAATAATTTTTTATTGTCCGCTTTGCAGTCCACATTTCCTCTGTCCCTGTCATTCCAACATTCCTTCCAGACCTCCATCTTCTTCCACTTTCCCTATTTTCCCATCAACTCTCTTCATCTGTCCACTGTTCGTGTCCATATGAGCTTTCCTTCCCCCATATTCTACCCTCACAGTTCCCTCTTAGCCAACCTTATTGTATTATTCCCTACTCCACCTTCTCTGCTCTGCCTCTGTCTCTCAGCCATCTCATATCCCTGCCTCTCCCTCTTTGGTTTCCGTAGCATAAGGCATGAAACTCTCTTTTGCTCCCTTATCCCCCACCTCCCTCTTCTAGCTCTCCTTTCTCCCTACTGTCCAATCTGAGAGCCCTCCCTTTGCCTGCCTGCTCCCCCACCTCTTTCCCTGTCCTCTTTCCCCAGCCAGAGGTTAATACACTCCAGGACGGCATTATTTCCTCTCTGGCTCTCCGACAATATAAAAATTCAGAATGGACAGCTCAATCCCTCTTCCATCTCAGATTTGATTGTAATGGTATTGCCTTCTGTCCCTGGGAGGCCCCTGCTGCCTCACCAGCCCAGCCTTTATGACACTAAATGGCCAGGCTACAATTTTTCCATCTATTCAAAAAATTCTGTTAATAACTCATTTTGAATGAGACGTCTGCACTCCCTGGGCCGAGTGCGGCCAGGTCTCTAACCCCTCTGCTCATTGGGGTCACAATATACAGGGAAAGATGCAGAGCTGAATCGCAAATGAAAAAGGTTAATTAATCTCCCTGAATTTACAATCCCCCTTCCCCCATTCCCTTTGCACTCCAATTGACAGTCCCAAAGAGACAAAAATGTCATATTTACAACCTTGCATGGAGAACGTGCACAGCAGCCATTCGCAGGCACTGGCCTGTCCAACCACTTTCCCTTCTCCCCTGTCCAACTTTACAAGTGTATACCTTCATCATTCCTGATGGATTTATGTAATAAAACCCATTTCTTTTTCCCATATGATCCTATTAAATAATAAAATAATTATTTATTGATTATTCAAAAAGGTACATGCATGCATGTGCAGGTAATGGCTTTGTACCACACAACTGGACCTGCAATAAATAAAGCAGGCAGAGGGAGTGTTTGAGAGAGACGGAGAGGAAAGAAAGCTGAGAAAGAAAGAGAAATGAAGGGGAATGAAATGACTTTTGAACCAGTGAAATCTGGATCCAATATGGCCTCTTGCAGTGCGGATCAGGAAGGACATTATTCAATCTTCAGGAGGCTCATATGGGAGCACAACCTATGAATGGTTTTGATATAGTCTATGGACCATAGATATTAAAATAGACAACTGGGCCCTGCACTTTGTCTCTCAGGTTTTAACATTTTTTTGAACACACCATATTCTTCAACTACAATATACGTTTTGTCCACAAAAATTGAAAATATAATATGCATTTTAATGTTTTATTTCAAAGTGTTATTCAATGCATTTGAGAAGTACATTAAAGCAGTTAGTACATTATGGCAGTGTATGTAATGTTGCTTTAGTAATCCCTCCAATACCCCTTCACTAGAACCCATTTAAATACTGATTATTGTAGAGTTGAGGGTCTGTTCCTTTGTAATCATCAAAAATGTTCCTTTTTTTTGGAATAATCTGTTACAGAAAATATCTTTCCCTAGTTAACTCTCCAGCCATGTATTAGTGACAATGCCTGTTTTTTCTTCTTTAGTCTGTTTTTCTACACACATACACCTTTAGATGATCTTTGATATAATTTTTTTTCGTTTTCCTATCACCAGCTGTGGATCATTTCAGACATTTTAACATCAGCCAGACATTACATTCAGGGCTTATTAATAACCCATTTGTATTTTGTCATATTCTCGGCCAAAGTGCACCCGCACATTGTTGTTTTTTTTCATGGGCTTGTCTCAATCCTCCTGGATGCTACAGAAAGCAGATGCCATCTCGGCTATATTACTTCTCAAAGCACTCATATCCTCTCCCATGTTATTTTCTTTGATCTGCTAGGCTTGCTGCTCTTTTACACCCCCACCTCCTCTAACTCACCCCCTCCCACTGTTCCTCTATTCCTCCTTATCTCCCTCCCTCCTCCTCTCAGCCAGTGACCAGAGAGTAGAGCAGCCAAGTTGGCTCATTGTGGCTGTGGAGGTTTCAAGTTCAAATCATCTGTTCTCTGTCATCAGTGGGCAAGGGGTGCATGTTAGAGCAGTGCTCTTACATTTTCTTTGTAATACAGTTTACTATCAGATGAGGCCTTCATATCAGGGGTGAGGGTCAATACTCCTTCTGTAAACAGCTCAGCAGGTACTTCAAACAGCTTTATAAAGACCCATTTTTTTCTTACCAATTGCAGAAAATCCATTGTGTCTATTAATTGGATCGAATGAAAGGAAAATTCATATTTTCATTACAAAAATTCAGTGGTCTCACTTGTTAATCATGGATTTTGTGGATTTGTTTTGTAGTGAGCTTGGTTTGATTTTGGACTTTCTACTGTTTTAAATCTTAAAAAAACATTTATCACACTAAACAATAATGAAAGTATTTATAACTACTTGTTAGCTTTTATGCTTTTCCCCCCTAATATATTTCCTGTTATTAAAAATAACTATTTTAGTTAGTGTTTTTTGAGTTGGCACTTGAATTACATTAGTCTAGCTTGTTTTAGATGATCACCTTTTTAACCAGTTAAGTAATTTTTATATAGCTGCGTCTAATGCAATAAATATTCTTTACTTATTGATGTTGTGATGTACGATAGAATGTATGATTGTAATACCTAATATGTTGGACAGCAGAAGATTTGAAGATGATTTTCTACTTTTTTGCAAAATAAGTAGTTGATCTTGAAGCTGTCTGAATTTGAAATTTATTGTTCAGTTTGTTTGAAACTCAAATGTTTTTTCCCCACCATGTAAGCAAGTTTCAGCACTGTAGCTTTCCCTGCCATAGTATGGCTGTTAAGGATGACTGAGCAATTAAGGGTTGTTTCACAGGGGCACTAATTGCCTCTTTGCAGTTTAGTGACAATATTTCATGAGAATATATTTTGTGCATATAGAATATTTCAAATATACTGCTTTTGTGCCACGGGTCAGAATCTTAAAAAAATACATAAATTATGAAGCACCATATAGCTCAATCTTTACTCATGACCATGAATCATAATACGTGCTGTTCACAAAAAGTTAGTGATTTTCGACTTTCAGGTAAAATTTATGATCATGCTACAATGATATTATCTCTTGAAAGTAGGGCATTTAGGTAAAAGCATGCAATGGTCATTTCGTCATCTAAAACCATTTATTGAAACAAAAAATAACAAAAAATGTCAATGTCTTAATAACGCGTTGATCGTTACGTGTCACCTTTGTCTTATGTCAAAATGTGAACAGCATGATGAAGAGGACTGTTTAAATACAAATTGTCATTGAACCTGAAATTTAATAGTCAATTGTAATTTTTTGCGTTGTGATTTTTTGTTTTTTCAATTAATCACCTTTTCAGAGAACATTGAATGTTCTCTAAATGAGAATGTTAGGCAATAAGTACTGAAACATTGAACAGTTGGGCACGTGCATTTAAAAGTTTAGAGAAGGTCAAATTAATCTCACCTGTTAAGGTTATAGTGCATTTTAGGTGCCTTCTGAAGTTTCACTCGAAAGTAATATCCCTAACTTTTCTTGAGTAGTGTGTATACAATAATGCCCCCTAAGAACTCACACAAGAAACCATAAAAGCGTAAAACACAAACTTAAGAGTGAACTTAAAGTCAACCCGGCAGCCGCTAAACTTGGGAGAATGCTTGCATATACACACATGTGGCTCTCAGGGCAGACACAGGAGCCCAGAGAGTCTTTGTCTCTTCTTATGAGCAGCCAGGAGGGGGAAGCATCTCTCTTTGCAAGTGTAGATTAAAGAAAAAGTAATTAAACAATTTACCAGGAATTCTGTGCTTACCCATCCAGTCTAACACTCTCACTCTCGCTCTAATACGTATAGATAGGAAATTGTTGTTTAAAAAAAAGAAAAGATTGTTTCTCTTCTTAGAGTGACGGTGGATGACACACATTCATTTAACCTGTGCTCTGCTGCTGAAGAAAAAGGAATTGAGAAACAAATTCCATTGTGTCATTTAATTAGGAGTTTTGCTGTGAGCAATAATCCAGTTTTTTCTCCTAACCTTTAACTACTTAATGGATTTGAGAAGCTATTACCTTTCAAGATTTCTGTTTTTAATTATTTGGAGTATTGTCGCAGATATGAAATGTCAATCATACTAGGATTAATGCCATGATTTCTGTCTTAGTGCTACTTACTGATAGGTTGAAGCTGGAGGAGTTGACGGGTTTGCAAAAAGAACATAATTGTGCAAGTACTGTATGCTCCATTGTCTATTTACAGTAGTGTGCTTATGCACCTATTTACTAACAGAATAAAATTTGTATGTGAAGTAGTTGTTTCCATAGATAATAACAACGTATTTATTGTAAATCTCATACTAATAATACAAATACAATAATAATGACTTATTTTTAAGTCAATTTTTGGGTTTCCCCCTTAGTGTTTACACTGTAGGTAAGGATATGGAAAAATAATATAAATAGAGAGTGTGTGTGTGTGTGTGTGTGTTTGTGTGTGTCTGTGAGAGAGAGAGAGAGAGAGAGAGAAGGAGAGAGAGGAAGTACCTCTCTCTTTCCCCTGGAGGACATTGCTGTTCTCTGCCAACAGACCAACCGACGAGCTGTGACATCAGGCTCGACTGTGTATATGAATATCGCCTTAAATACATGAGCCATGTGATGTATGCTTGATTTATTTTGCCAGACATTCACAGGACCATAAGGGCATATTGGTGTCCTGGTCTTAAATCTGTGCTGCTACTATGGCAGCAGGCTGCACACCTGAGCAAAAAATATTTAATATGTTCTAAATTCTTCAGTGGTTCAAAAATACATGTATTAGAAACACTTGATTGTTGGCCTGGAAATTGATAGCTTCACATGAGGATCACCATATGTCTGGGAGGATAAATGAAACGCACCTCCAGCTGTTCATATATTCAAAACCTTATTCAAATAGATGTTTTCACCTGTGTTTGACACGGTTCTCAGGCTGGCGTGTTGGCTCCACAGACCCCCCATAGCACGGGGCATGTAATCATCCTGAAAGTCTCTCTGGGTGTCTACACTCTCATAAAGCAAGAAAATGGATCATGCGGCCCAGGAAGGGAAAATGAAAGAAAAGGAGAATGAAATTACAGACCTGGCTGACTGCACAAATCATGCATATCATGTTTTATGGCTTGCCAGAAGAATTCAACACCTGTGGATCACCGTAGCTATAATTGTACACGAACTGCACTAGGTTGGGGGAGGTGGTGGTGGGAGGAGAGTTGTGGTTTGCGTGTCACTGAATATGTGAGTGAGAGTGTGTACACCTAGTAGGTGTCTGTTTGCATGCATGCATTTGTTTTTCTTGGCAAGGCTGGGTTTTAGAGAGGGTGAAGATGATAAAAGAAAGTTACGGGAACGCCTGTTGTTCACTTCTTAAGCACATCCTGGGTGAGTCGCCCACAGCCCACATTGCTCGCTCACAGAGGCTTCATTTACCATTGTAATTACCCTGTTTATTTACCCTACCTGCTTTTGATGGTAAAATGGGGGCCAATTTATCAGATCAGGACAATTTGGCCTGGCTTTGCCATTTACTTTAATTAAATGAGGCAATCACTGAATCATAAATCACTACTGGTGTGACCAAGTTATGTTTGAACCTGGAATTATCTTTAAAGCCGACACACCTGATGTTAAAACTTACAATAGACACACACAGGCTACTGTACGTCAGAATTAACCATTCAACCAGTGTGTTTTGTATTATGCCCACTTTATCAAATATTTTTGGAGCCATTTAAAATTTCCCATTTGAAAAGCCCGGTTTGACCAATTTCACTTTCTTTTTAAAAATACAGATAGACATATAGAACGTGTGAATGATGGCAAAATCCTAAATAAGATGACAGTATAGTAGATTGTCTTCCCTCTTCTCCTCCTCCGCTCTTCCATCTCTCTGCCGCGGATGCTGATGCTTGAGTCAAATTGATTACACCACTCCATCTGCATCATGACTGGCCTCCTCCTGTGTTTGCCGCCTCTGCCTACAGCACAGAGTTAGTGTACAATTACATATAGTTTAATATATCTGCCTGAGCACCTTTAAATAAGCATCACAAGTCCACAAGGTGATTTGTCTTCCAGCCCCATTACTCCATTGTACATCTTGATAGCCAAGGATTGCTCCCAGCTATGTTTAAGCATTAAATAGTGTATTATTATTTCACATAAATCAAGCTGAGATGTGAGGGGGGGTATTCATAAATTTTGCATTTCTCACAGACAGTATTTTAAAGCCCCTCTCTCTCTTTCTCTCTCCCTCGAAGTCTCTCTCTTTGACGCTCAGAGTTTTGAGACTAACGTAATTCTGCTCCCTGCACTTGATAGTGCATTAAAGATGGTCATATCACGGAGGTATATTCAAAACAACATGTAATGCAGTTTAGATTAAGTTTGAGCTGCTCTACTACATTCATCATAACACTGTTTCCATAATAAGTGTCCCTGCATTTGTCAGTGATGCAGCCAGACACATGAAAAAACACTGTATTGTTATTGTCATGAAAAATGGGGGAAACTACTAATAAAATGTATCATGATATTTTCCCAGTAGTGTGTGGCTAGCGAATCTGTTATCTGTGCTCAACGAAGAACACATAAAATGAAATCTTAAGGTGAATGTTTGCCGTCAGCCCTCTTCTATAAGACAAGAACCATGAACACCCCCCACCTGGATGTTAGTCCTGTGTTTGTGCAAAATGTCTACTGAGGAAATGACTTCACTCAGGAAACTAGATGTCAGCTTTACACATGAGCAGGAGAGCTGCCAATGTTTTAGTCAGGCCGACAACACGTTCTTTTCTCAGCTCGCTCTCAGGTTGAGTGCGGAGCCTGCATGAAGTGACATAGGAGGAAATTGGACTTCCAGTCATTTGGGTTATTCAAATGACACCTTGCACATTAGTTTTTATTTGCTGTCTTTTCACCAGGTAATCTGATTGGTGCTGATGTACAAATCAAAGACTATAGTGTGTTACAGTAGGTAAAACATGCAGCTTTCTCAGGAGTTTCTTATGTGTCGTATATATAGTACAGCAATATATAGGATTTATGTACTCGGAAATGGCAGTTACCGAAATAACTTAAAAAAAATATTTAGGGGAATATTGACATAAGTGTTTCTGTAAATAAAAAATCAATACATGACTAGAAATAGCTCCTCAAACTGAAAACTAAATTAAAAGCTGTTTGTTGAGACTTTGCTTCTCATTTCACTTGGTTTAGTACATGTAATATTAAAAGATACAGAAGACATAGTTTATGTACCTAAGAGAAAATAAAAATTCATATTATTACCATTCACATTTTAAAATGTGTGCAGAATTTTACCTCAACCTTCTTGTATAATGGAAATCATACCATGCATAAATAAGCTAGCCCAAATTGTTTAAATAATGCAATGTCTCATAAGTCTGACTTTTGTGATTTCATGCTCACATTGCACCAAACACCACAATTAAAGCTAATTTTCAGTTTTAAAACATGCTTATCATTTTCTGCACATAATAATTATATGACCCACTGGCCTGGGGGCTGCAGTGCTGCAACAAAGTCAGTAAAAAAAATCTTTTCAATTTGAAATTGACTAGATGCCGGGACAGTAAGTTGAAGATTGGGGGGGAGTGAGGGAGGAAAAAGTGTCTTTGAACTAGTTTTTGCTTGCAGAAAATATTGCTTCTGGGGTGATATTCTTTCTGAAGTGTGTCATGGCAATGAGAATTAAGAAATAAGGCACAGTGCCAAATGATTCAGTGAAAAGATGGCACACACCCACAGGTATTCTGTTCACATGACATCACCCTGTGTAAAATTGACAACTTCATATTTTTTCAATCTTTTTTGAACTTGGTGGGTTCTCCAAGTTCATAAAAATCTCTTTTTAAAAGAAAGTTTGGACAATATCAATCTACAGCTCCAATCAGTAAATACATGAATTTTAAGGTAATTACTGTAAATATTAAAAGGTTATGATATTTATGTAATGTATGGATTGGATAATGACCTATTTTTCTCTACCTTTCCCTTCATCCTAGGAAAGAAAGGGGCATCTGACCTTGACATGTGCAGGCTAGCTGCATGTTTCCCCTTTAGCTCATGAACTGGAAACTTTTCTCCTGTCATCCCTCCCTCTCTGTCCGGGTGACAGCCCTCTGCTTTCTCAGCTCAGACACACAGCACGCTGGCAACAATACTTGGGAGGATAAATGCTCCGCTAAACTGAACAAACAGTATCCAGACATGCTCAATTCCAGCTTGTCTGTCTTACACAGAGATCCCATGATTCCATCAGTGCAGAAGTGCAAAGATTAGATGGCAGCTGAAAGGTCATCAGATAAAAGAGGATTCTCAGCTCTTTTGAAAAACATGATTTTAATCAAACATCAGATAATCAGTGACTTTACTTTCATTTCTTCCTTTATCTTTTGATGATGGATGTCTACAATGTAAATGTAAATACTGAACAGATCACCTGACTTGTAGCCCTGCAACTCTTGTTCATCAGTGTAATAGTTCCTTAGAAGTGTTTCATGCATGTCTGAAAATTGCCTAAACATAAAAATAAAGAGTAACCCCCCCCCCCCCCCTCCCCCCGTTCCTTTCATTGCTCCCTATGCTCCGATGTCTCTCATGTTAAAACAAAGCATCTGCCTGTCTATCATGTAACCATAGGCGCTCTGGGTGGAGCAGGATTCGAGTCTTTTGAAGTGTACTTGTCATTGGAAATCTGCATCAGTGGGTACAGTCACAGGCTCAAGATGAACTGTTTGTGGTTCACCACTTCAAACAATTTTAGAAATTTCATTGTGGGATTAACTCTTGCAGTGTCACTTATATACACACCTGCACATGCAAACACTTGGTAAGAGCAGTAAGTAATGTATGGACACATACATCTCTATGCATGATCCTTGTTCTGTATCTCATCAACTACAGAAACCTTTCCGTAAGTAATATATAAACGTGGTTGTGCTTTCATACATTTACAGATATATAAAATGACAGTTTAATGTGAATTGACAAGTGATACCCCTTCTCCCCTCCGAACTTAGACACAAGCATGCACGACTCTAACCAGGCTGCAGTAACACAACATTAAGCAGCTTTCTCTTCTTTGTTATCTCCAGCTTCCTTTTTGCCCTTTGGTTAAACATTCTCTTGGCATGCATGATCTCATTTAACTTTGATTTCCTCTTTTTCCAGGACAGCATTCTCGATGGTTCCAATTTCCAACCCATTCCCCAATTTTCAACCCCAATGACAGGCAACACATGCTGGAATGGCTGTTTAACTACAGAGGGGAACTGGTAAGTGATGATTTTAAATGCTGTTTAAGATAAAAAGGGGAGTTTGCAACAGATAAGGATTTGCCTGGGTAGAGAGCGAGAGGCTCGGTGAAATTGTGCTTTTACAGTAGCAGTATGAGTTATGTTGTTGAGGAAACACTGCTCTAGACTACTGCTAGATTGACAGAAGGCAAACAGTTTTTACCTCCGTGGAAGAAGTTTAGTTTTTAACAAACCTGAACCTGTTTAAAAAAAGACTGTATGTGTTAATCAAAAAGTGTAACAATACATAATGCAAAAGTTGATTTTTGTAAAGAGCTATTTAAGTGTAAAAATGATTTATTGTTTTCCTAAGAAACAATAAATATAATTAGCTGTTTATGATCCCTGAAAGTATAACATTATTTAGTATATTATATTTGTTTTTATTAAATAAAATATGAAACAACAACAAAAATGTTTTAAAAGAATTATTTAAGTGCAATAAATTAATACAATTTAATAGTAAATTTAAGAATTTTATTTTTTAGCAAGGTAAAATATAAGTTTTGTAATATAATTTTATTGCCACAGTTTTCTGTTTCTCTATTTATTTCATAATACTGTAGGAAAAGCCTGTAGATTGAAAAAAACTATTATTACTATTAATTTTAATTATTTTAAAATAGAAATATCTAATTTTCTATCATGACTGTAAAACTTTCCCCTACCTTAAATGAAAAAGTGTGTTCATGGTGTTCAACACAATTACAATTTTGCCTTAATTTGTTCCTGATTAATGTCTTGAGTGTGGAGAATGTGTCCAGCATGAAGGACTTTCATGCTGTTTGAAAAGAGCAGCTCTTCATCAAACTTTCAGAGCTTTGTGTAAATCCCCATATAACCAGCACCATGAAGCAGAGGGAGTCTGAAAATCTGTTTTCACCACATTTTGAGTAGGAGCAAACCTGGGAGTTCTCTGTGTCTCTTTCTCTCTCCCCAACTCTGTCATGAAACAGAGCACCGCATTTCCATATCAATCGGATTAGTTCCAAGACCAGGGAAGTAGGAGTAATGTAAGTAAGCGTACAAATTTAAATATAGGACATCAAAAACATTGTTAGGCATCCATTTATTTTTGAAGCAGCCTGGCTTTCTCTGTTTCTCTGTGAAGATGCATGTCTTCAAAATTATTTTCATTTTATTTTGAAAGGAACACCACAGTATTTGTAACATTTCATGTGTGCCATGGTGCCCCGCTGTTTTCATGTGGTTAACCTTGTTTGTGAAATGAATAAGTCACATCAAGCAATGCACTTGTTGAAAATACATCAAAAACAATTTCACATGGGTGAAAACTCCTGAGCTCACAGGAGCTGAAACTGGAAATGGCCTGTGCATAAACCAACATAATTTACTTACATGTTCTGTTACTTTTAATTGTTGACTAAGTAATTATTTTTCCATATTGATTCAATAAAAAAGGCCATTGTTTTATTTTGAAGGATTCATATTAGTAGCATGGGTCCATTAGGTTCTGAGGAACTGACTGAAGATACAAGATTTTTTGTTCCGGGTACTGATCAGCCTGGATCTAGTTTTACTGCTGTTTGTAAGACAGTAAATTATCACCTTCAGTTAACTTTCAATACTCTCTCAAAGTGTCATCATTAACTAAGATTTGGCCCTACTATAAAGTAACAATTTTACAATAGTTACACATGTCTAGGTTACATCATTTATGTCAATATTGTTCACTCCAGTGCTCACACACAAACCACCCAAACATGCAATACAAAATTCTTACAAACAGGGGCAGATGTAGAAATGTTTTATTGGGGTGGCCGACTGGGGCACAAGCTCAAAATAGGGTGGCACATTTGGAGAATGAGTTTTAAAGCTAAATTTTAAATGTTTTTGAAAATAAAAACGGCATAGTAATTATTATTAATAGGCTAGTAGTGGAGTTTATAGTGTTTGTCTATCGTCAGAAATGTCCAATAAGTACCTTACAGTATCTACTATTTTTTATTTTGCCATTTATAATTAGCTGTGGAGAGATTAAACTTCATCTTTTGCAGGGATGCTGTGCCTGGCTGCAACTGCAAACTTCTAATGTGACAGAAGATATGAAACCACCCTAAATGTAAATGGTAGTAAAAAGTGTACCAATCTATAAGAATAGTGATTTATTTCAGCCTCAGTTCCACCTTGTTGCTCCTGTGTGGAACCTGGCCACTCAGAGTCTCTGGGATGCCAGTGCCACCCCAGGTCACCCCTCTGGCCCCACCCTGCTTATAAAGCCTGTAGCTAAAGAGCTTCATCTATACACAAACCTACCTGCCCCTTTGTCTCAGGCTACAGTAGCTCACTTGTAGATCATCTCTTCATTCAGCTGAGTCCACTTGGTCAGAATGTGGCTAAATTTGCATTTTGAAACATATTCAGCTACGTATCAACAGTGGGGATTGACCTTTAACTTTTGGTATTGTAATGGACTGGAAAAAAATACATGAATTAACATTAGTTATAAATAAAAATTGTTTGATTTCTGAAAATAGTTAAATCTTAATGCATACAGTAGTAGTCATAATATTAAATGGATGAGGTAACGCTTTATACTGGTACGTTATAATACGTATACTATATACTATACGAATAGCGTATAGTAATATGAATTTTTACCAGTACTTTGGTAACTCACTACACCCAACAGTTGACACATGGGCTGTGTTTTGAGGTGAGCGGGATAATAAGTAAACTTTACAGTTCACCAGTCAGGAACTGTATGATAAAGGCAAAATGATAAGGAACGTTTTATGTTCTGCTCTCATCACGAAAGGCTGATGCCTGATAAATATATATTCTATTAGCATCCTAATCTGAAAACAGTAGTGAAAAATGACCTTCAAGCTAAACGTAAAAAAAAAACATTTGACAGACTAAATATAGTGTGTCTATAAACTAACAGAAATGTTATTTCCTGTGTTGACATCAATTCATAATTATTGATGCACCTTTGGCATTTATTGAGTGACTCGTCTAAATCCTAGAGATTTAAAAGCAGCTGGACTCAAAAGACAGTCACATTATAAAACTGTATTTCGCTAGAAGGTACAACTAATTCATATCTTTTATTAAGTTATCTGTTTTTCTATAAATATTAAATAAAACATCATGATCAGTAGGAGAAACAGAGAGGTCAGTATAAGTCTGTGTATTTCTATGTGTGTGTGTGTGTGTCTGTGTGTGTGTGTGTGTGTGAGAGAGAGTACGAAGAGATTATTCAGCAGTCTGTGTCTTGCTGACTGATCTGACCAGCCGGTAGCTCCCTGTCCGGATAAAGAGATGGATAGATGGATGCCTGTCTGTGCTTTCTCAGTCCTTTATGACTTAGCCCGTCTCTCTGTAATTGAAAAACTAGCTAGGCCGTGTTGTCTTGGGATTTGTCCCTTTATAATGCAGTTTCAAAACAGGAAAACCAATAGTGGGAATAGACCCCGGAATGTAATTAATTTTGTTGGGGTGGGGGATAGTGGGTGAGGGGGGTTGGGGGTTGGCGGGGGACTATTATTGCAGGAGGAAGAATTCTAATCAGTTGCAGATTCCTTCCTGTTTGGTTAGCGTGACCGTGGCCAATTACCAGTGAACTCTGTGTTACAGTTTCACTTCCTGTGCTACCCAAAGAATGGACTGAGGCCGGCGCTGCAGAGCCTGGCAGGATGAAGGAAGGGAGAGAACGAGACAGGGACAGAAAGAGAGAGAATGAAGAGATAAAGAGAGGGAGAGAGACAAAACACGAAACACGAGGATGAGACTGTTGGGACGTAAACAGAGGGAAGTAAAGTCAAGGAAAAGCAGAAAACAGGAGGGTGAAATCTCGAGCCACATCTAAGGTGCCCAGACATGAAGGCACATATGTCCTTTTATCCATCTAATATAGAACATGACATGTGGTTTACAAAGGAAATGAAAGGATTTTGGATCTGACTCTTGCTGGTTGAAAGGTTCTCAGGTAAATGCTGAAACTGCAGAGCAACAGACCTGAACTCAAGTCACAAATGCAATAACACATAACTCAATCATTGCAGCGATGTTATCAAAATACATAATTTAGCATTGCTGTTTTCCCCTAAATCGAATTAAACCACTGGACTGAACAACTGAATGACAATTGCTAAGGCATACGTGAATTTGCATAAAGTGTCCTTTATATGCCACGTTACGTCCTGGGAAATTCTTCATGCCAATTAAGTCAGACACGGCTTTTGCTAAGGGCCTCGCCAAGCCAGTAGTTTACACCGATCATCAATCACGCCGTTTTTTTTACAGGCCTTTTGCACGATCTTGGTGTCTTTTTAGGTGAATCTTCAAAAACCCAAGATACATAAGACCCAACCTGGCACACCCCAGAACTTTCTAATGACGATCGCTAACAACCTGACCTGCCAAATGATTCCCTTTTGGCTTGATTCCTCAATTCTCTCCTCTCATGCTCAGTGTTTTGCTCCTCCATAGGGCTCTATTCCCTAAGTTTTCCTCTGTAATAGTTTTTTGGCACATTACTCTCGCCGATCCACCCCAGAGGTCTCCCATAATTCACTTCTGATATCCTTGTTTAGTTGTAGAATTAGAGGAAGGGTGCACATTGGGAGCATGCAATCAAGATTGGCAGTAAGACATTAATTTATTCATTGTAGTTTGGTGATGATGTAGTTTGGTGTGATAGACTCCTTTACTGCTACCACAGTTCACACCGTTTTTAAATGGGATTCAAATTTACAGTTTTTCTACCGCGGTTGTGGGGCTTTTTCAAAATATTTTACTGCCCGTATTAAGGTATGATTTAATATTTTTATTTTTAACTTTTTTTCTGGAGCACACACAGTATTTGACACTGATGGTGACACTGCTGATCGATGGAACGAGTGCTTACATGGTTGTGATAAAAGCATAAATACTAAAAGTGATCAGTACAGATTCCTTTTCTTGTAAAATTCTGGAAATGTGTTTTACATTCCCAAACAAATGACATGACATTTATTACTACTTCCCAGCACAGTTGAAAGCATCTCAAGGGACCTAATACTGTAGCAGTTACAAGTGGGATAAACTGCTTAGCAGATGTTTGAGGGATGATGCACATAACTGGCAATATGAATGTGAATTCCCTGGGAAGCCTGTTTTGCACACATGCACTCGCACACACATACACAGACACACACTAAACATGAGAAATGGGTGAAGCATTGTACTATTCAGTGTGAACTGGAGGGTCCAAGTCGCTAAACTAATCCTAACACCACAGCATCCCACTTCTAGGCTCGTCTTTTGCTGCAGCTGCCTGGGATCATTTCACAAACACAAGGTATTCCTGGAAGAATTGATTCTGTTAGATAGTACATTGATCACACACATCGCCTGCGGACAGAAGATGGCTTTACAAGCAATAAGATGGGAGACAATTATATTATTTTAGTGAAATAAGACAGAGTACAAGCAGCAAGTGCCAATAGCCCAGGCAGGGGGTTGGGGGGAGGGGGCACTGACAGCCCCCTCTGCGGTTGCCGCCGTGTGTTTGTGCTCCATCCTCAAGTGGCACGGTAATCCACTAAACTTTCCTCCACCCGCTTCTCTCAATGCAATCAGGATGCGAAGGCTCACCAGTGATTGCGTTCATTTGTAAAAGCATCCAAGCCAAAATTGAACCCCAAGGCTGATAAACTATAAAGATGCTGATCAGATCGCGGCTAAGGAGTCCGCACTTGAGGGCACAAGGTGTCAGGGCTGGAGCCAAAAGAGCAATGACTCTGTATACCTCACTCGGAGCCAGGTGGCTGCTCTGGAATACAAACAAGCGGCGAGAAAACACATAAAAACGACAACAAACTGCAGCGGGATTTTTCATCCCGCAGCATCTTTCGGAGGAGGATGGTATTATCTGTTCAACAAATTAGCAGTTATTCAGTTTCTTTTCTCTTTTCTTTTTCATGGACTGTGTTGGCAAATGGAGTGCATTTATTTGAGCTTTAGCAAATGCATTGTATTTTATTAATGGGCTCAGTGTGAGTTTCATAATGCATCTCAAGAAAAGTAGAAAGCCAGAAGAGATACTGTTCAGGCAAGTCATGTTTTCCACCTTGCAACAGAATATTATAACCAATTTATCAGAATGAAAACTATACATGACTCTGCAGCACTCTTCATGTATAATCCATTTTGTTTTTATTGCACGCTCCATAGTGCTGCACGTTGTCCCTGCACTTCAGAAGTTGGTACAACTTTTTGTCTCGACTTACTTTTTTACCACTATTTCTCACAGCTTTTACATTGGATCTTGTTAAATGAACAGCTTCATTACTTTAAACAACACACTGCCTGCCTCTGCAAATGCACAAATATTGAGGACAGACAGAGAAAAAGAAAGAAAAAAGAAAGGGAGGATCTGAGGATGTTTTCTCCTCTCCATCCTCATGGCCCCAGTGCGTTAAATGTCAAAGAGCAGTCAGCGGGAGAGACTTATTCCAGGAGGCGATGTGAATAGGACGATTGAAGACTGGCTTTGATTGACAGCTCTTCCTCTCTTGCTTTGCCCTGAGGGTGATTGACAATGTGGTTCATCTCACATTTTGTGACTGAGCTAATCCAGTAAATTCCTACCAGACGCAGCACAACTCAGGAGAGACCTGCTGCTTCTTTCCCAGGCGGAGTTCTTATTTTATCTCTTTCTCCCCAAAATAAATATGTTTTCCATCTGTGGCACTGAAAACAAACCGGGGAGGGGGAGGGACTATAATTAAGTGCAAGTACATAATTAAGCGAGTTTAGAAAAGTGCTAGTTTTCAATGAATTAAAATGTAGACTAATTGCATGTGGGAATTAGCCTGCTGTTGTGCTAGTGATTAATATTGTCATAGGTTACTGTCTCAATATGTTGCCAGTTGGAAATAGGAGCACCTTACTGGAACGATTGATCTCATGCCAAGTTCAATAATTAATTGACTCAACAATCACTGACACGCAACTATCTCACACACCGTCCCCCATGCCCACAAGGTGTGGCGCTCGTCCTCTCGACCTTGCACCTGTATTTTGATATGTGCTGCTTCCCAGAAATCGCTTCCGCTGCAACTGCAGCTGGCTTTTCAAAGAGGAACAAAGACACAACAAGAACAGCGGCGCAAAAGGACTGAATTATCTTGTCAACATATGATTGCAGGAGCACGATTGCAGTAGCCGCTGCGGGTTACCGCAATGTACCTACTTGACCCACATTAAGGTGGCAGCCCAGGTAGGAAAACATGAGAAATGTTTGACACTTTCATTAATCATCATTCCTGAATGATCACTCTGTGAGGGTATGCATTTAAGCGTGATTAATTGCAGGCTGAGCCTAATCAAGCAATGAATTACCTGCCTAACCTTTTGCAGGAACTTGGTTTTTACCTCAAATCAAAGCACTGGAATTCAGAGTGGTTAACTGTGTCAAGGAAAGTTAAGTGGAGACAATAATGAGAATCGTGTTTGAAAAGGACACCCGCTCAAATTTTTACCCTAGACTTCAAGTTAAATAAAAACTACTAGAATACATATTTATAACATTTTGCTCCAATAAACAAGGCCAAGGGTGGTGAAGAATACACTACAAACACCCTATCAGCTCAGTGCTCAATGGTGTTAAGTGATCCCAAATGTTTAAAGTGTAATAAACACAACCCTGGATTTGTGTTTGTACTTGTTTCTTCATGTGCTGAGAAAATTCAGCAAATCTTGATATCAAATCTTAGGTATATAAACTTTCTCTCTTGAATGACTAAGTGCCATTAATAATTCTCTATCTTCACACAGTCAGCTTTTGTGATCTTTGTCTAATCAGAGCCCAGAAGACAATACCCCAGTGTGTGCAGATCAGGTGTTCACCTTCTTAGTATGATGAAAGCCTCGCCAACCAGTTGCGACAATGGCCGAGTGAGATAATAGCCCAGTAAGATGAATCGAAAATGACGTGTACACGCATCAAGCTTGTAAGGGGTATTGCACACTCTAAATGGTATGCTTTTGAAGTTGGAGAAACCAAAGGGTGTAGTAGACGTTGTCTGGTCCACCTCACTCTGTTGCATAATTGCAGCTTGCTGTTTATGCTCAGGATAAAGTGGAAGTACATTTATATAATTTGGATACTTTATATTCATGATATTCAAACACACCAAATGTGACCATATACTTGAGAAGAGAATAAATATTGCATTAAAATATACCCCCACGATTTGAGACAATACTCATTAGTGGCACATAGTTTGTTCACATGCACAAATGAGCCCTCATAATTGCATGATTTTATGCACAATTCAAATTCAAATCATCTCTTCTTGACACAGCCAATACTTCTGTCATGTGGCTCCTCGTTTTTTCTTTTCTTTTTTTTTTTTGTGTTGAATAATTAAAAAAAGAAATAGAGAAACATACTAATGAGAGAACCTTACTTGAGGGCTTTGCCGCTCCACTGACTATCATATTAATGCATTCCTGTGTGAATTAAACGCATCATCAAACACCTAAGTTCCTTCTATATTTTCCTCTGAAGACGAGGGCTGGACACCAGTGACTACCTTGCCCTCTGCAAAAATGAAGGGCATTCTTCATTATTACACCTCCTCTGATTACCTGTTAATAGCCATGTATTAAAGGTCCCCCCCCCTCATTTGACAAAAACACTGGGAATTTAGCTTTTTATGAGAATGACATTGTTTCGGTCAATGATTGAGCCATTAAGATAGTTAGAAGGAGATTTAAAGTGATATGTAGATGTGTTACACCTAAGTGGCTTTGTCTTCCTGTGCTGTTCATATCTGTAAATACTAAATGTTTGTACAGAAAACTCTTTTATAATCTGTTGGTGAGTGTGTTATGTCAGTAGATCAGCTCTTTTAATTATATTATTAAAGAACTATTAAAGAAAATATTTCAAACATCTGTAGATAGATTATCCCTTGAACACCAGCCATTAACAGTCTGACTTTCTCTATTTTTCTGCCTGAAGCTCTGGTGAAGCCAGTGTAATCTCAGCCTGACCCCTCTCTACCTCTTTAAAACTCTCTGTTTTCCTCCCTCCTTCCATGCACTCATCCCCGTCTTCCCCTTCACTCACCGCAGGTTGACAGTCATCAGGGCACTTTTCTCTCAGTGGCTGACAGCTTGAACTGGCTCATTAACGCAAATTGGGAATGTGAGACTAAACTGAGCATGCAGAGTTATTTTAGAGGCCGCTTTGCGACAGCGCAAACATGTCAGCTCATGCTCCGCATAATAGCTTGTCCCAACCCTGTCTTCTGAAATTACATTCGTAAACTCAACTTGTTATGCTGTGGTGGCAACATAATGGTTGGCTGGCTTATATCCATGAGCAACATTTTTTAAATCAGTAAAACCTGCATTTATTAAAGACATGCAGTGGGCACAAAGTTGTGACTCCCAAGACTGGAGCTTGCCACCACACTCTGTGGTTAAACTTAGGCAACAAGTACACTTCGCTTATGGTTTGTAATTTTGGTCAAATGTAAATGTAAGTTTGCCTCTGAAGTCACCGTTGAGTTTTAAACCAGACCACTTTGTTTGCTTAACCTTTGCCAAGTGTTGTAAATGCTGAATGCTGTAGTCACAAATAGATATTTTACAGACTATTGCTGACTTTTATTGTCATTAAGAAACAACTTATTCTGCATAAATATATACATCCTCAATGTATTAAGTCTGTAACGCCTGCAAAGATGATTGTGGCTCTTTATAATGTAAAGGCTTTATCCAACAATTTGTTTTGTATCACTGATCTTATATTGTCTTCTTCTCAGTGAAACCTGGCTTAGGATGGATTCACCTGCTGTACTATCAAGCCCTGCAAATTTGCTGCATTGTGATGCTGTGAATCTTTAACGGGTGATGATGTTGACCTTGGGCCTTTCTCTGCTTGAGTATGATAATAATTGTGTATAATGCAGTAGCTTTAAAGTGCCAGCCTCCTCTGTTGGCTGCAACTACATGCAGTATAGACCACATAAACTCTGGAGCTCCAATATTTAAAATCTGCTTCACTGAACTTCTCACAGCCATTCAGGCTAAATGTGGTTGGTAGTTTTGATATAAATGTTGATTGCAAGACAAACACTGAAATGAAGTTGAAGTGAAATGTGTTATTGGATTAGAATGTATGGAGTAAACAATAAATGAATAAGCCATGTAATAACACAAGAGACATCTTTGATTTGATAATATCATATGGGTTTAAATTAGCATTTCCTTCATTGGTAATGTGGATCCCTCTACTTATTTTTTTAAATCATACTAACTACTACAGAAAAAATGAAAACACACCTTCTTGTTCCTGAAGTGACCTCTAAGTTCTTAGCACATATTTTTTGTAACTTGTAACTTTATTTGTTAAGCGCTTTAAAACAACTAGGTTGACCAAAGTGCTGTACAGGTTAAAAACATAAAGTGAGACAGAAATAACACAGTCGGGAAGTATACAACAGCATAAAACGTATACAATAAAACAGATAACAATAAATAAGGAACAGAATGGAATAACTGACAGATAAAATAATGTCAACAACTGTGTCAGCTGTGTCAAAGGCCAAGTGGGTTGCAACTTGTTCCACAGTTTTGGAGCAGCCATTGCAAAAGCTCGGTCTCCTCTGAGCTTACGTTTAGTTTTCATTACACTCACACATTACACACTGATCTAAGCGACCGTGGTGAAGCGTGTGGATGCAGAAGCTCAGAGAGGTACAGCGGGGCAGCCCTATTCAAACCTCTAAAAACAAGAAGAAGAAGTTTAAAATGGAGCCTAAATTGCCCAGGCAGCCAGTGAAGTGAAGATACAATAGGAGAAATGTGCTTATATTTTCGAGTGCCCGTTAAAAGACGTGCAGCAGCATTTTTAGGACAAGCTGCAGTCGAGAGTGCTGCTTTGTGAGAAAGGGTTTGACTCCGATTTCCAAAAATCAGACTGCATTGAGCCTTCCCCGCTTGATAGGCAGGTAAATAAATTCAATAGCAGGTTGTCTGCAACATTTATGCAGTTGTTCAGTTTGAAAAATAATTAAGAAAAAGGATTAAGATATTTAGTGTAAGGGGGACTGTAGGACTGCAGAACTGAGGCAGTGCAAAACTAAATGTACTACATGTCCTTAAAGATGTTTACTTAGAAAAAATAAAGTGCCAGGCAACTTTACTTCTCAAATTTAATAAATACTAACATAAACAACCCCGGAGTGCTGTTTAAAACTATGGACAATCTTGTTAATCCTACTCCACCAGACCACAGCACCCGGTTTGTTGTCTCCACATGTGAGGAATTAGTGGAATATTTCACAGAGGAGACAGACATCATCAGATCTAATATCTACTATCTAAATAACTGCTGGTTGAAGAAACTTCTGCTAAACAATGTGAGGTCACAGTCAACAATTTTGACCTAGTTAATGCATATTCTTATTAGAATCAAAATCCAGTTGATGTTTCTGTGAAAAGTATTTGCTGCTGCAAATTAGTCCGATATAAACTTAATTTCTGGGACAGACAGTTTTGCTTGTCTTGTTTGGTTACATTTAATTATCATTATTGACCATTACTGCTAAGATACTAAATTGCTGAGGTTTTGCAGTGTGCGCCACAAGTTTAGGCAAAAGTTAAGTTAAGTTTTTACTTTGCAGTCAGTAACAAGAGTTAAGACAGGTTTTAAAAATTCTAGCATTGCCAAACAAAGGCACAGAAAGTACAAAGCAAAAGAGCATGCAGTTAAGGTGGGACTGAAATGTTAGTTTGAATATTTAGAATAAATTTGCCAGGAGAGCAAAGCAGGCAATGTGTGATTGATCACGTCCCAAAGGGCGACAGCCAGCGTGCCATTTATACACAACAAACAGTGCTGGCTACACTAAACTAACCTCGCACATCCTATGCAGATAGCATAGTCTTTCATTTTAACACGTGCATGCTAAACCTGGCTGATAAACAATTTGCCTAGCAGCACTTCCGTCCATATTTTATCATGGCAGACAATGCTCGGTGGCGTTGCCAGACTTGGTTTGTATCCAGTATTCATGCAAAAAGGCTTTTCCTCAACCCCTCAACAGCTTGGCTCACATAATTAACTTCCACAAGACTAATGGCTGCCTTAGTCAGAGGCAACGGGAATAGAATACAATAAAACTGGGCAGAATAGGTGCAAAAAAGCTATAAGGAGGAGAGTTTTGTCAGTTTATAAATATTATACGTGACAGAGGTCTTGGGTCAGTCATGCTTGAAGCTTATTCCTTGTTGCACGATAAACCTCTGTCATACAGCAAACTTCTATTTAGGGTAGAAATGGCTGAAAGGATTAATCAATGTTTATACTTAAAGCTCTGCAGTAGCTGAACATGGTGGAAACCTTTAAGCCACCACACCAGAAACATTTTAAATTCAAATCAAATCAAATGTTATTTCTATAGCCCAATTCCCAAAACACTAATTTGCCTCAGTAGGCTTTACAATGCACAGCAATGACATCCTCTGTCCTAAGGCCTTCGAATTTTATCCAGAGGCTTTCTTGGCTGGTTAAAGAGGACCTTGAGTATTTTTTATTTGCTACTCAAACTAATAGTTATAGGTCTCAATTTAAAAGTTCTAGTTAAAGGAAGTCCAAATCCATAGAGATGTTATCCTAATACGGTACAGATTTTTTTTACTACTTTAAACATTTTTACAACAGTTTTGCTCACATATAATGCAACAGCAGTTTGCTATGTGTTTACAGCAAAACTATGGTTTGCAATTAATTCAAATATTTTCCTACTGATGATTGTATATATGATATATGATATATATATATATATATATATATATATATATATATATATATATATATATATATATATATATATATATATATATATATATATATAATGTTATAAGTAAAACAAAATTAACAAATCCTAATAATACACAGTTTTTCCACACAGGCAGACATGCATTCACACACTTTGATAGGCAGTTGACCTGATTCTTGTTTGCACACACTCTTCCACAAACAATCTCTTTCTCTTGCACGCACACACACACTCGCACCCTCGCACACACATGCATACACAGATATCAGAGCACATCGCTCAGTCTCTGCTCTTTCTCAGTCTAAACTTAACCAGACAGATCTTCGTCTGCAGGCCCCAGGTGACTTCTTGACTCCCTCCGATAGGACGGCTCCTGTGTGTGCTTTTTGTTAAAAGGGATCATTAATAGCCTGTGTATGACCTCTGACCATCCCTTTAAATCATTAACCGGCCAACTGATGGTTTCTATTTGCCATCCCCAAAGGAGACCTTACCGGGGAGAGGAAGACTTGGTATAATGAGAATTTTGTGAAATTGGATGTATGTCATCTTTAATTAGTTTCTATACTATTTAAAATCATAAATTATCAACTTACATATAGAAGCGTTATTTTAATTATGGTTCTTCACTTCCATGATTATTGGTATGAAAACAATCAATATTGATCTTAATGTAACAATATTAAGAGTGGAAGAAGTCCAGAAAATGCACACACACATGAAATAGTAAACCAATATCTAAAATATATATTTTGTCTTAGGGCGTGAAAGTAAGTCACTGAAGTTTGACAACATTTTGTTGCTTAAACTTATTGTCATGTCGCGCTTTTGTCATTGCACTGCTCTTCAGACAAAACAAACAACAAATGTGCAGAATGGCCCTTCCCAGAAAAAAAGCTGCCTCATCCAATGAGAGATTTGCTTCAGATTCGACGCGGAGAAGAGATGAGAACGGCTGCACAGGGGGAGCAGGGAGATGTGTGATTAAATGTGCACGTGTTTCAGTGTCACAGTGTGAGCCAGTGTATGGCATGTGTTTGTGAGTTTTATTATGTGTATACTGGCTTGTGTGTCTGAGTGTGTGTAGGTGTGATAGGAGCATACCCGGAGCCTTGCCTTACCACCCCATGTCTAAATCATGTGTAAAAGCTGTTTCCAATAAACTGTTAAATTTGATAAAGAGGTCTGGTATTATATTACAAAGCCACAGGGCACTCGGACTTCTGCTATCATGAATACACTTTGCCTGATAATAATGCTGTGACTTCAATCGCTGCCACAGGAAAAACTGCTGCCCTTCTGGAAATCAAGTTGCGAGGCAGGGTGACACCTGTATAAATGGACAGTTGATGAGATTATAACATATTTATGCTTTCTGGGTTAGTGTTAAGGGACTTCAACAAGTGAGTGTGAGTAACACAAGGGACTGGAGGGCACAGCTGAGAGGGCCATAGGGGGCAAATCCTCTCACCTCACGAAGAAGGCCTTTTATTCATGAGGGGAAAGCTGCAGTGATATACAGTGGCATTTGAATGTACGTTTCCGTAGTGGCAGTGGGGCATGAATGATATCAGGAAGCATTTTTAGTTATTTTATAGGATTTGTGGGTTAGATTAAATATAGGGGACTGAGAGTACAAGAACAATGTTGTGTAATATGAATATTTCTAATAATTAAATCATCAAATGCATCAGTGAACATTTTAACCTTTCTAAAGCTTTCCCCCACTGCAAAAACATTCACATGCAGACACCAAAACAAGAAAAAAAAAAAGAAGGAAAGATTCCCGACATATCAGGATATGAGAATTCATTACTTTGTTTGAAGCAGTGTTACTTGGTATTCCTGTCTGCACCGGTCTGTCCCATATCTCTAGTCTCCATACAGTATCTAGGTAGCTAAGAAGGTAGGCAGGTGATGAATGTTCAGTAATTGTAGAAGTTCAGTGGTAAAAAGATTCAAATCCATGACAGTGAGAAATGGAAGAGAGCCCTGAGGGAAATTTCAGGCTGTGGGGAAGTGCATCCAACCTGTCTAAATAACAGATCACACCTCAACTTGGTCACTTGCTCAGAACGTGCTCTCTGATATTAGAAATGTGCCTTTACTGCAAATGAGTGGCGCTGTGCAACCTGGCATTGCAGCTGGTTTTTGTTATACAAGTGTAATGTAGTATTATATCAATACAAACAAAATTAGATTAGAATTTGGGCAGATTTGGATTTCAGTAGTTGATAAAAGTTATAAAATTAATGTCAAAATAAGACCCAAAATATGGAGATATTACCGTGGACCCCTACAATGTACCCTACAATACTCTTGCTGCTAGTTTTGTTTTCATATATTTAACATATGAGACAAATGCAATACTTTTATATTTAAGTGCTGCATTTGCATTGTGTTTGCATTATGCACATACAGAAAATTATTCTGCGTCTTGTTGCATACAGTTGTGTATTCGTGCTTATGTGTGCTAACATGTGCACAGAGGGACACAGTAATCTGTGTGTGTGGTTTTTAACACTGTATTTTTCAAATACAAATGTAAATCCCAACCATTAAGCTGCAACCTCTTTAGACATGCAATTTTAAATTAAATCCCACTATGCTCAAGACAACATTCCACTCATTAGTGATGGGTGTAAGATTTGGCCAGCGTGCTTCTGATTGTGACTAGAGATTTTTATGATTTCTGTAAAAGTCAAAATTAAATGCAACACACGTTTTTTTGGATCCAACTGTAGACAGTGTTATGATCATGAGTGAATTGACATTATGTTCAACAAATTCACACAAACTCTTCATATCTGCATGTGCAAAATTTTAGAATACTTATCTTCTGCAGGTTTCATAATGTGGCTGTCATTATTTCACACAGTCAAACCTCAGTCATGAAGCAGAGCATGCCTCGTCTCATCCAACATGGAATGTGAAATAGCATTTTGGAAGCTGAACAGTCTTGCAGGAGATTACTGCACATTATTTGAACTAATGCCTCCACACATGCAGAAGTTACTGAGCAGACGTTTTGGAGTGTAAAATTATTGCGAAGTCACGGGCTTTCACGTAACTGTCATTGTTCTCTCCTTATTCCTTGCAATAATAAATTAATTTCCTATCAAGAATGGACAAAGAAATATCAACAAGTGGCTGTTAGTGACTTTAGTAGAATTTCAAGGTCTAATCGGTTCTCAGAGATGTTGTATGATACCATAGAAATTCTGACAATGAAAAATGAAAGCACACGATAAATACCTTCTGTGGGTTTGGTACTTCCAACAAAGTTTTATAACTTCATCATCAAGGGTGCCGCCTTGGTTACATTGCATAAATCATCAAGGATGCCTACGCAGAAGTGCCTGCGGGTATTTCCCAGAGTGTAGGGATAAAACTTTTTACTAATAATACTGGGAGACTTCATCATTTAGTCATAGCAAAACTGCATAAGATTTCAAATAACAGGATGAAGAAGTTTGATTGTAAATGGTGATCGCTGTTGTCAATACAGAGCTGCTCATATGGAAAGGAGCCTGATCTGCAGACACAATGAAACAGGAGAGAATCCAAGACAAAAACCTACAAATCTTCTGTATGTTGTCTCAAGCTGTTGACCATGTACAACTATTTTATAATAACCTAACAATCTAAGTTTAACCTAATGGTCATACTGTCAAAACATAGTAAAAGAAAACAGGAGGGGCCATCTGCTTTACTGGAATCGCGGCTCATAAAGAGCTGACCTTACCAAACAAAAACAAATGAGCACTCTGGCCATTTCCTCCTAAGTTAAGCTGTAGAAATACAGACCGGACAAATGGTATTAGCTAGACAATCTGTGGGCCTTCGCTTTATGAATGACATACTTACTTCACAGAGACAGAATGAGGGAGCGAAAAAAGTAACAAAGTAAAAGAGAGGTAAAAACAAAGCAGGCAGAAAGAAGAAAGTGTAGAAATGACACAAAAGAAGTTGAGGAATGAAGCTAGTAGACGGAGTAAGGAGGGTTTAAGGAAGAAGAGATTTATATCCCCTTTCAGGCTTGAAGAGAGGACACTTTCCCTCTATTTTGGGTGGCTGGACCCTCCCTCATTGTTAATTGGAGTCCTCGACTGTATCCCACCGTCCTGTACTCTGGTGGCACCCCCCAAGGTGCAGGGAATTACAGTGTCTGCCTCTCCTCCTCTATATTTAGGTCATTTAAGGTTGCACGGTTTTAAAAGGGAAAGTCAAAAGATGCCATTCTTTATGAATGTCTGAGGATATGAATAGGGTCGCCGCTCCTCTCCCTCGTCCCCTTAGGAGTTCACCTTTTCAAATATAACAAATGCCTCAATTAAAATCCCTTTCAAACACTGTGCTTATTTTTCGATAACAATCGTCCACCGCTCCCCTTTAGTTCGCTCTACCTCTGCTCTCTCCCACCATCTCTGCTTCTGTGAGGAAGGGGGGCATGTAAAGGGACGTGGAGGGAAGGTGATGCTCCTGTGTAAAGAGAAACGAAATGAGGGAGAAAAGAAGAGACAAAGATAAACTTACTGTAGTAAAGCAGAGAGATGGAAACAGAAGGAGGGAAAGGTAGAGAGAAACAGCAAGGGAGGGAGGTGTGTGTGTGTGTGTGTGTGTGTGTGTGTGCGCGTGTGGATGTGGATGTTTGGGGGGGTTGACGAAGGGATGGATGCAGGACCTAGAATGATGTGAGCCAGCAGATGGCAGGGTAAGAACAGTAATATAGCTAGTTCTACTCTGTCTGTCTGTAGACAAACAGCAGGTCAGTGGAGAGTCCTCAGCCTATACACACACACACACACGCACGCACACACTCACACATGGTAATACCACTGAACACAAAAGCAAGGCAGGCATCTAACTTTTCCAACAAATGCACTCCAACAAACACGCCTAACATCCTGTTCACATACAAGAACATCATGTACCAACACAGACGACACGCTAACGCTCACTTGCCTAGATTTCTTTATACTTGACACATGAGAAGGAAAACGTATTAGCACACATGCGTACAAGCAGCAAAGAAAGCACCCTTTCATGTCAGGTAGAGGCTGACAGACTGCAGATTCATACATTTGCCTCAGCCTTCACACAGAAATACGTAATACTTTGTGCCACATTGTCTAGGGTTTTGCGGGTGGTTTTGCCTTATGCAAAGCTCGCATAAGGCAACTGTGGCTCAAAAGGAAATAGAACTAATGCTGAATAATGTGTTCTTAGGCCGTCATTAGCATTTGAATAGTAAAATGCACTAGGGCTTCGTGGAATATGGCTGGTTTTAATAAATGACCACTTAAGGATGGCAAACAACAGCAAACAAGTAAATCTAAAAAACATGGGCCTGCGCGCTCACTCAAGACCCATGAACATTATCAGCATCTGAACTGTATGTTAGTGGAGATTAACTGCCTGGTGTTGTTTAGCTTAGCTTCATCTTGGCTGCGTTCGATTAAGCTCAAGGGAGGAAACCAAAGACAGACTTTTTCCATTCAGTAATATCGGCTAATTAATAATTATGTCAATTCCTCCTCTCCAGCTTTTGGTTACATGCTGGTTTGTGGCCATGTGTGTTTCTTTTTTTTTTTTTCTGATGAAAGCATGCACAATAATTCCGTTTACTGCATCTTAAAAATGTGCCTCTCTGCATGCAAAAGCACACAACTAAATTAGACTTGAGTAAATGATGGTTTACTGTACACGTTGCACACGGTGCAAGTGGAGCACTGAGGGTATAAAAGGGGAACAGTCGCTGTTAAAAAACTAACAAGCAGGCTTGTTGTGGAGTTGAGTGTGGTTTTCATAGAGAGCTCCAGCTGTTTCACATACACAGACATCAAGAGCCTCTATCTGTGCCTTCTCCCTCCCTCTCTATACATCTGTCTCTCACCCCTGCTATCTGTTTGTACTGGCCTCTCCCTGTCTCTCTCTCTCTCTCTTTGCCAGTCTAAACCAATAATGTATGATATCTTTATCTTTAGAGTCACAGTAATATCATACAGCACACAGACATCCCCACTTGCCTTTTGGGCTTCTCTGCCTTTAACTCTGAGCAGATAGTCATCGTCGAGAGTGTCTCCTGACAATTTCCAAAATGCGATGTAATGGCTTGTTTATGATTATTTTCTGTAGAATTTGTCTCATTTCTCTTGACTGATGTTTATAGAAGAGTACATTGGCAAATTGGATGGTGAAATCCCTGGTTACTGTGTTCCTTACACATCCACTACCACGCCAGTAAATAAATCTCTCAGACTCCAATAAAATATGTTATTTCTTTCCTATGAATCATACAACATGGCCGGGGTTCATTTCTGACCATACTGTGTTGGCTGCAGGCTCTGAGATTTTTCACAGAGAATTATAAGATATATAGAGCTGGATAGCGGTTGTTAAACTCTGTCAGGGAATAGACATCATGTGCTTCTCAAAAACAGAAATGATTTTGCAAACTGATTTGGAAACTTAACTGACTGGTAATGACAGCTTTTATAATAATTACCCGTTTTGTCTTAATATTTCCTTATATCTCTGATTTTAATTTTATGTTGGCCCTTCCTCCAGATATTCAGACATTAAACCACTATTTTTTGTAATATGTGATGTTGGTTAACAAAAGCAAGTGTGTGTATTTCTCGGTGGGGGCTCTGCACCCACACATCTGCTCTTTCCATATTATGAGAATTACCCTGTTACTCTTTTATTTATCACTACACCATCACTCATCCAACTTTCCGACATGTCACTACCACTGTTGGCCTAATATTATCCCCCTAAATGCAAACAGTATTTTACTCCACTGCTTTTCACCTTGTCGGATCATAATGTGGAAGGCATGTCGAAACAGTACCTCTGTTTAAAGATGGTGAAAATGTTTGGGTGGCTCAACCTTTTCAAATTAAATGGATGGCATAATCAAAAATGATTAAAAAGGGTGGAAGACAGCATGTGTGTGAAGTGTCAAGACGAGTCGGAACAGGCTAGCTGACCTGCACCAGGAGCCAGGAAGCTTATTAGCATTTCAGCACATAGCAACCTGCCTAGCCCCGAGCACTGATCTTAACACTGTCTGTCCAAAAACTGCACCGCTCTCTCTCTCTCTCTCTCTCTCTCTCTCTCTCTCTCTCTCTCTCTTTCCTCTTTCTCTCCCCTGCATGTGCAAAAAAACATTCTTGTCAAGTTGGTGGTTCACTCATGTCAGGCATGTTTCTGTGAGTTAATGTCAAACTGAAGCTGTAGCCTGACACAGAGTGTATGCATCCAGAGATGCCATCCAAAGACTGGCATGGCAAAGTTGAAACCACGTTCTTCGTTATCAGTTTATGGCATCAGCTTGGAGTGTTGAAATAGATTATTGCTGTGGTTTCAAATGTTCTAAGGTTGAGATTGAATTTGACTCAGGCTCATTAAAACTGTTAAATTCCTGTCATGTTTTTGCCCTGCAGTAAAGAACCGTTTTTATTGTGGTAACAGTGTATTTCTCCAATGATGCAGCCAACATACGTTCTAAGGCAAATTTGCCAGAGCCAATGTGGAGACACTTCCAGATCTTTCAACTTATGGAGATCTGTCTGCACACTCTTACATTTTTAATCTCTGTCAATCCTTTTTCTCATCACCCTCTACATCTGAGTCGGTATTGGCTTGAAAGGAATTAAAGTTACAGTTGTAACTATATGGCAAGAGCCAATGGACTTGTTCACATACATTTCATCTGGATATTATTATAAAGGCACTTTCAGTTATTGATTACACAGGTTAATAAGGACTTAACTTTAGGACAATATTTACATTAGTCCTTTTTAGAATAGAACAGCACATAAAATCATCTCTGATGCACAAAACAACTGAACAAAACATCCGAAAATAGTTTTGGAATCTTTTCTATATTGCTTTCTGACCCCCCGCCCCTTTTTGTTCCCTCTGAGATGTGAGTGCATCACAACACGACCTGGACACTTCATCAGTCAATAGGAGGCGCCGTGTTTCGATATCAAGCATTTCATATGACTTTATTGACTCTGAGTTTTTATGCTCTTCTTCATCCTGACAGTATAAAGAATGAGCTGACGGCCCTCTCCCATGTTTGGAGGCCATTTTGTGGGTGAGCTCTGTGGTCAACAATGTGACTAATGGGGTGCCCTGGAGGAATTTCCGAGGTATCACTCAAAAACAAAGTTTGAAGCCGTGAGGGAGAGGGTTGTGTTTACAGATGCACAGTGGCAGCAAACATTTGTAAATGCTGCATTTCCAATGCAAACAAATTTTGGTTTGTGCAAAAAGCATTTGCTTCTAAAAACTAAACTGTCATAACATGTGCTCATATACAGTGGGGAGACACTGTCCCCAGACTTGCGTGTTTCAGTGAAGTGACCTTGGGAGGGGCAACCTGCCTGCCTACCTTATAGCTCCCAGCTCTCCACAAGCCCCCACAGAGCATCTCATTGTCTCAAATTAAAGATAAGGTCTGCCTACTCTGTGTATGGTAGCTACCCTACCTTTGGCATGTGGTCGTTGCTAATTACTTTGAGCTGTTAAGGGAGACATATCTGGGGAGACAGGCAGGAGGGAGAGACCTACAAACCCAGTTTAAAAGAAGAATCTGATTTTCCAATTGCTCCCGGTGGCATTGTTTGACCTGTTGGATATGTATTGTTCTCATACGGGTGATTCTAGGTTGGGTTATACCTGCTGTCTTGCTCTGCTGAGAGCGAACGATGGGCAACTGTGGAAGTGGTGTTTGCAGTCAAGTCTCAATTATTGCATCATGCCTAAATAAATCAGAGATAATGTATGAGAATATTAAAAGAGAGAAGTCCTGTTGATCGCATGGTGTGAGGTGTACACCGTTGTGTGTGTGTGTGTGTGGTGGGAACGTCTAAACGCCTCAAGCAGGCTGCTAAAGTCTCAATCACTGACTTCCGTGACCTGGCCTCACTGTTAGTTAGTGGCCTGGGAGCAGTCAACTGACATAAATAGGTATAATTCGCTGTAAAACAATAGCGCCTATCTATTGCTAAACTTTCTCTGGATTGTGTGAATTGAAAAAAAAGAAAGAAAGCAATACAGAGAAGAATCATTAGTGAAAACAAAATTGGCGGTAATCAATTTGAAACCCTAAATTGGCTGGCATAAATCATAGTTTGGGCTGCAGCAAGCCATGGTGGTGGTGTCAGAGATCTGGTTTAGCGTGCTTGCTGCCTGGTAAACTGCTCCATTTAACTCCCCTCCGACTCCCACTGGCTCATTGCTAAATAAGGATATCAATTAGGCTAAAGCACTCAGCAAAGGCTCCCAAGTTAACCATCAGCCGAGGCATGAATGGATCTTCAGGGATATTGACTGCTGCGGCAATAGGTTTGTAAGTGGGCTGACCAAGGGGTAATTAAAGCAGCATTATCATGTTACGCCGTTTATGGTACTTCTGTGGCTCTATGCCGTCCATGGAAGCAGGGATGCAAGTAGCGCCTTGCGACAAGTCAGACAGTAGAGGAAGAAAAACAGATGAATCAGACACTGGCTGGGAAGGGATGGTCAAGCCGGTTGTAGATCAAGCAACTGACACTGTACAATCTCCATATGATTATAGAGGATGCTGTGTTTAATGTTCACAAACACTGTGCTAAACATCCAAAAAGGTTGCGTTTTACCCGTAGCATCCTTAAGGGAACCAATCACCAAAGCTGATTTCAATGGAAATATCAAATCTCCCACTTCAGTTTCTCTGAGTAAGAGTAATGTCTTTACACGATGTGAAGAAAATCATCAGGAGTAAGGGCAAGCCTGCTCACTATAAGAGGTGGCCTTGATGTATGTGCAATTACAGCATAATTACAGAGATAATTACTGTATGGGCAAGATTAATAACTTTATTAGCTAAAATGGTTCACTTTTAAAAGAGGAAAATGTATATGTTGGTCTTGCAGATCTAAATTTGCTCAAAGTCAATTAACAAGCTGATTTTATATCTCATTACTCACATGTTTCACCTTGGAAAGGCACCTTGAGAAGCTAAATTTAAAATGTAAAAAAGGTCAGGAAGTCCCTTGTACAATTAAGCCAGGGGTTTCTAAAGAATTCCATCATTATCGAGGAAATGACAAAGTGTCTATTTTAGCCAATGTATGGAGAAAGACCTACTTCAAAATTAAATCTTGTTAACTGTTGGAGCAGCCGACTCAACATGTCTCAATTACCACAGGAGGAGAGTTAACTACAGTCTGCTCTGACCGTTTTTTTTTCTCCCTCCTCTTTTATGTTGGTGTTCATTGTTGCTTAGAGTACCAGTGTTTTGACTGAGTAACAATTGGCCCTTAAGCTCCTTCGAAACAATAACTTCTCCTCTTTAATTTAGACAGCCTAGCCACGTAGCACCGTTGACAGGACTAGATTTGTGTTATCAAGACCTGTGAACCATTTCCACTTTTTTATTAAATGCATGCTGTATAATTTGTGATTTTTTCCAACATAATGTAATTATGATGTATCATTTCCCTCAAATAAAGGCCCTGTCCTCTCTTGGTGTTAATTTGAGCGTGTGTACTTTGAACTAATTGGTTGCTGTCGAAATCCCCTGAATATGAGTAATTCGATCAGGTATTCCATAACCATTGTACAATTTAATCTGAGTAATTTAATTGGATTTGACTGCTCATTTCTGGGCCACTCTCCACTCAGTATTCAACAACTGCAGAGCTGCCGAGGTATCCTGAGGCAAGCACACACACTAGCAGCCACCAGTCGCTCACACCAACCAAGCTGGGAACTCTTTTTTTTTATTTGTTTGATTTATTTATTTTTTTATTTTTGCATTCGATGTGTGTGTGATATCACACATAAAGTAACACAAAATGTAAGGTGCAGTTCTTCAAATCTAGGTGATGGTCAGGCAACACTCTTGTCCATCACAGGTTTGAGTTGTTAAGAAGTTAATAGACTCATCAGCAACAACATTTAAAGCACAACTTTTATGCCAGTTTATTCACTAAAATTCATTTTGCATCGCAGGTTCGCTCAATAACAAAAACTAATATGTAACAGAAATATCTCTCAATAATAAAAATAAAACACATCCACATCAACAGGAATCGCATGCATAGTCATGTTAGACAGGTGCCAGCATGGGAAAAATGTGATGCTGGTTATGATCAACAAGTATCAGAACACACAGTTCATCACAGCTGGTTGTGGGGGCTGTGAGTGTTTTACACAGACTGCATTTTTCAAACATCCGGATAAATTGCATTAATGCCAGCAATGCCATCTCCTTGTCTTACTCCCCCAACCAGCTGAAGATGTGATGTCATTCATGCTGCATCACCGAGTGCTTTATCTGTCCTTAAAGGGTCAGCCATCTTGTCTTAGTGGTAACTGAGCCCTGGCGACTTGGAGGCAACAGGGAGCGGAATCAGCACAGACAGGCTCCAATGCCACCCTGATGTGCTGAAAAAAACGGTGCAAGGACCGTGCTGACAGGGAGAAAGGGAGCGGATAAAAAAACTGAGGGAGAAAAGGAAAAGACTTGCACATAGGAGAAGAGAGAGCCACAGAATAGAGATACAGAGAGAGAGATAACTGCCCATGGGCAAGACTGGTTCTGTCTTGCCTAGGCCTTCCTCCTAGTGCCAGAGACAGGGATTACGCTGCCACTCTGCATTAGCATTATGTAGTATTCATAGCAGCCGGTCCTTCTAACACAATCTGTGACCTCCACCCCAGCAGAGGAATATTGGAGTTTAAGAATGGGTGGCTCTGTAGGGAGTGAGTGCAGTGAGACCCCAGCAAGCAACTTCCTCGTCTATTATTTCTCTTTTTATATATTGTGTAGAAGGTGTCTTTTCTGGGAATTCCACAATAAAATGACTGTTATTTATCATTACCAACCTCTTTATCATTTAGTCAATATAAGGCCTCTCACTTTCTCTCTCTCCTTCCCTTCATTGCGGTCTGGGAGTCAGATATCTGTATTAGTCCCCACCTGCCTCGGGGCGAGCCGTGTCAAAAGCTAAATCATGATCAGCTATGGCTTTCTGGCTAAATTGTGTATGAAGGCCCCAGGCGGAAAAGGTGCACATGCTCATTATTGGAGACACACAGAGAAAGAGAGTGAAGTTTGCACACACGCACAGATACACACACACAAACACACACACACACAAACCAAACAAGGATACATTGCAACACCACACATATGCTAAGACTACATGGGTCATGAGGATCTGTGTAAATAGTTCAAGTGATAACTTAAAACCGTTTTCACATGCAAATTAACAGAGAACATATTTGCTGTCATGTTATGCTGTTTTAACATTATATTTAATATTATTGTAGCATTTCTTATCTGTTGCAAGAGTAAACAAAGCTACAAAATTTAATTTGCCAGCTACACCTCAGTGAATTCATGTTGTCCATTTGGACCATTAAACCACAGATTTACCATGTAAACATCTCACATTACAGGGAGTTTCTTTAAAACCTTGTCTTTTACAGCTCATGCCAAAAGAAACTGGTTAGATGCTAAAATACTTTGATGTGTGATGTAAGGGTTGGAACTGACCCATGGGTTTATTAGACAAATATTGTTAGGAATTAGCTCCATACTGTCCACTTCCTCACCTTACAATATATGACCAACATCTAGTGCTAATGTCTTGCCCTTAATTGAACTGGGCAGAAAGCAAGGATGTGGTGACTGGGGCATGAAGTTCATAACATGTTCATTCATTAACTGCAACCATGAAATTGGCTAAATATTACGTTATAACCAAATAACTAAAGTAGTTGATAGTCTTTTAGTCGCCAAAAATTAATTCAATTATGATACAATAAATGTTAAATGTTATGATTTTCAGTCAAGCTCTAGAGTTATACAGCAAGGAGCATGATATCTTGTTTCCTAAAAAGTTGGAACACTATAAAATGCAATTGCAATAATTTGCAAATCATTTAAACCTGTGTTTGAATGAAAGTTATACAAATACAAGATATCATGTGTTGAAAGTGAGAAATGGGGTTGTCGTTATTTTTAATTTTTTTTTCAAGCTCATTCTGAATTTGATGCCAGGAACACATTTCAAAAACATTGGGACACAGTCAACAAAACACTGGAAAAGTTGTGTAATGGTAGAACATCTCACAACCTCTCAGATCAATTGTCAGCAGGTCAGTATCATGATTGGAATGTCACAAGTTTTACCACTTGTGAAAGACTGCATGAGTAGTTTAGTCCAGTGCAAAGAAAATGTATATTGTAATAAGTTGGCGGATTTCACAATGTATACTACCAAATATTATAATACAAAAAAATGGTGAAAAGTGGTTAACTGTCTTGAAACATATTACTAGCATCAGATTCAAAATGAGCACATATTTATGTTATACTCATGTGCTTATGCTGCCAACTTACTAAAAAAAAACAACAGCTGCCAGATTAAATTTCATACTCTATGAGCAAATATCAACACATTTGTTAAAATGTTGGTATTGGTTGAATCTGCAAACTGTTCACTTATGTATTAAGTATTTATATTTTTTCTCTTACACAAGTCACTCAATTTGTGAAAGTTAAACCTTTTAAGAAACAATTTGGATATGTCTTTTAGTTTTCTGCAGCCCTGTTATATGACACAGTACAATCACAGGTTTTAGGTTTAGTGAACAGCCATGAGCCGAATAGATATCTACTGAGAAACCAGAACTTCTGTCTTGTGTTTTAGAAGAAGAAAAAGAACATTGTTAATTACTAAGACACCATTTTAAAAGAGAAGAGACTGGAGCACAATGATAAACTTGCTGCTCTTAAGTGTCCATGCAGACGTGCATGCAGACTGTCTTCAAGTGTCAAGAGTCGAACAGAACAAAGGCACAAGGCAAATCTTTATATAAATGGTCATAACAAATTGATGGCCAGTGAACAGGCATTTAAAACTATTAAACAATTATTAAAGTAGGGAGACGTTAGACTAAGATGAAGACACAGGTGTGTTAGAATGTTGCTGTATCTTGTTGGCCCCATTAAAAGAGGCATGTTTATCAATGTGCTCCAGTCTCTTAAAAATGTGCTGTCCTCAGTCTGAGAAGATCCTGATCCAGCTGTATAGTTTTGGAAGACAAACGGAGAAAACTCCTTTAACTTAAACACTATCCTTAACAACTCAGACATTATAAAATGTCCAGATTTGTTACGTCCTGTCCATCATATGGAAGAAACATGCATGACAGGAAACATTAACCATCATTGCTACTGTACTGTAGTGGACTGTACTTTCTGAGCCTGGATAGCTTCCACTAGCTACAGTAACTGAGCACACAGGACTTGGTCTCCCCTTTAGGACATTATCACCTTGTCCAGTCCTCTGGAGGGCCCTCCTCTCCCCTGCGGGCCAGCACTTCCTGCTAGCGCTAATTAATTAAGAGGGCAGGTTGGCCACAGTGGAGAGCAGGCCCAGAGCTTTTTCATCTACTACCAGACAGGATGCCTAGAGACTTACCGTCTCCTCTCCCAATAATGCCATTGCACAGCTTGCAGAAATCTGTGGAGATTTCGAAACAGGAATGCTACATACAGTATGAAAACCGAACTAAGGGATATTGGCTGCAGCTTTTGTACTTTGATAGTGTCTAGATAACCTGCAAATTCACACAGACTTTAATAGTACATACAAAGTAAACTATAGTACAATACACCACTTACTGCCAATTCTACATTATAACACTTGAACATGCTTCTTGTACATGGTAGAAAAAAGCGTCAGAGGCAAATAGAGCTGGGATGCGAGCAGGGGAAATAATACGACCACATTTAATGAAAGGTTAAATTTTCATTTACTCACTATTGACTGAGCTGAAAGGGCCATTATTTATTGTATTGGCACGATGTGGCCCATTAGTGCTGTATTGGAATTGGTTTGTCTTCTTTCTCTCTCCTTTTCTCACTGACTCTGTTGTTCAGCGTTGTGGGATCGCTTCGAGCTAAAGTGTGAGAAAAGACCTGTTTGTGCGTGCATGTGTGTGTTTCCACATGCGTGAGTGGGGCAGAGATGCAGACATAGGCTGTGTGCAGCTCCTCAAACTTTCCCTGCTGAATTCCTCTTGTTCATTTATCCATCATCTGCATCTTCACATATAGCTCGGTGATTTCGGCCATCGATCTGTTGTTCCTGCGATCTCACTGACACATCAATGACAATCTAATTGTGTTCAACAGATTTTATCGGCCGCTGTCTGTGCAAAGTGACAAGACACATTGCGGCCGTGCGTAACCTAATAAAAGGGTGCTCTGCTCAATTCACATTAAGTCACGAGACAGCGTAGCTCCAGCAACACATAGCACATTCATTTAGAGGGACTTTCTAATTGGGGTTAGTGGAAGGGTGTGAGTGTTACTCATAGAAACGCTCCCTATAAGACCATTTATTCATTTGTTTATTAGCATCCCGGTGTACACAAGACATTATTGCAATAATAAGGCAACATCTACATAATTCTACACTTAACAAATGGCCCTGAGGCCAAGATTTGCACAAACATCCAAACACACGATCAGACTAATAGCTTGGAGGTTGATAAGATTGTAGACTTCTTGTCTTGTTTTAAATATTTGCATGGAAACAGTAAATTAAAGCACAATTGTAACCTCACTTCTGCAGGTCGGGGTGTTTTTGCCCAAAACTGTGTAGATGTCCTGCATTTCACATACAGTGCTGTGGCTTCGTTGCTCAAAAAGTTAAAGATATACAAAAATATTTGCAATGACTTCTACTACAAATTTTAAAAAAAGATAAAAACAAAATGAACACACATTTATGCAACGATCATTTTAGGACATGGAAATCCATCGTTGAATCTGAAACAAACACTAGAACAGCTTTGTGCATTGTGTTAATCATTGTTATCCTGATACTATGAACTAATGGACAGCTTACCTGTGTACTGCACCTATTTTTTGTTTTCAGGAGCATATTCTGAATCGTACTTTTAAACCTTTCACCTTACTTGAAGTGTTACACACCAGGTAACCCCATTCGTGTTTAATGTCATAAAGGAATTAATTTGAGCTGTAAAGCAATTCAAGAGATTTCCTATAAAATGTAAAATGTCAACCCATTTTCATTCCCAGGTCATCAAATGCTGACTCTTTGTTTAACCCGCTGGGTGCAAGGCATCCTGTGGCGTCTGTACACTGATGTAGGATTTTCAATTGACTCCAGTGTTAACCAAACCTTGGCAATATTAGATGCCCAGAGCAAGTGTTCAGGGTGTCTATTGACTCTAGTGTAAAACCTATCAGTTGCAATATCGGACGTTTTGTGCTTGGACATTGAAACGCTGATACGATGCAGATTTTCAGCTAAGAATGTATGGAACAAACATGGTAACATGAACAAACAGATGTAATCAATGTTAAAGCATCTATTATTACAGAAGTGAATTTGTGTGTGTAAATCATCAATCTGACATGAATTGTAAAGAATTAGCACATAGAAAAGTAATTAATGTATTAAGAAGCCAGCCCACTCTTTACCTTCACTCCTTAGTTTATACATATCAGGATATGATTTTGCTATGCAATCCAGGAGACTAGATTAATATTCTGTCTGTGATGGTGTATCATGCATATCCATCAGCCATCATTGGGTTTGACCAGACATCAGTATTAGGTGAAATGGAAATGAAATCTGGTAGAAAATATAGCGTAGATGATGGAGTTTCTCTTAAATCTTCATGCTTTCCAAAGCTAGCATGAGTAAAGATTCACCTCGTGTTGCTATGACCTGGCCTTGGCAGTGACAGTCGGGTCTCCTGCAGACATATAGGAATCGTATCTAGGAAAGCGCTCTGACAGAGGGCACCAGATGGCCTGGGCTTTAGACAGACTGCCATGGCTGCACAGTCTTCTCGGTGTCACATTCAAAAAAGACATGTACACACACACACACCTAGTCAAGCAGGTTCAAACGCACATGCACAGCCAATCTCTCATCACTGTCACAGAGGTCAGTGTGCTAAGTGTGGCGGTGCCACTGCAAGTGCCATCTGGCAAACTGAGGTCAAGGTTACGACTTCAGGAGCTGTAGCTTGAATCAATTTAGTTAATTCACTAAACGTGTTTGTTATTTAGATTATTATATATGTTTCGATTACTTAGAATCTGTTGTTATATTCAATGTTGTGTTGTACTGTAGTGCTTTCTATTGCTATAACTGAGTGCACCTTGGTGCACCCACAGAAAACACACATACCTGCATGCTCTGCAGACCTTACAACTCCATCATTTCCTTTGACACTCTTTCTTTCCTCCTGTTTCCTAAACTCTACATAAACAGCGTGAGGCTTTACTGCCTTTTTTTCTGTCTGTGTGCTCTGTGCCAGCATCTGACACCAGCTCCCTGCCACTTTCACAGGCTGTAAACATCTGGGCAAGGCCTTTCATCTGGTCAATGTGGCAAGGGGACCCAGGGGCTCTGGATCAGTGCCATGATAAAAACAGGCTCCCATACTTGGTTTAGCAAACTTCAAGTCTGCCACTGTGACAGGCTGTTTTAAAGGAAACCAAAGGGAAAAAAAAGAACTTTACAGGCCAACACCACAAATTAATAGTTTCCTCCAGAAGGCAAACTTGTTCCAGAGTTGGCTCATTAATTTAGCATCTAAATGGCAAGAAATACAAGACGCCATGCTGCTATTTTAGGTTTTTTTTGTTTCATGTATTTATATTAAAAGGTGCTGCAACAAATGCGATCTTGGTAGACTGTATGCTATTCGACCAATTGTGGGAGTGTGTTTGTCACTGGTAATTCAGGAGAAGCTTAGACTTTTGACTCCAATAAAGCAAGGTTTCTCTCAGCACCAGTCATCACGAGAGGTGAGGTTACTCATGTCCTCATACTGTGTAGGCTCATATGGACATTGCTTTTGATTTACTGTGTTGGACTTGAGATGGACTGCAGTTCACCAACATTAATATTTAAGGAAATGCAAGTGGCCTCCCACCTCATACATTATTTGAGTTCTTTCCGACACTCGAGGATTGTTGTCCCTGAGTGACCCATAAGCTCCATCCAAATCTTACCCCATATAGTGAAATAGCGGAGATGCCAATTGGTGACACACAGGAGTTTGTCTATTCCCGATGGAGTTTGTTCTGATTCCTTGCCCTGCTGGGGACCTACAGATGTAAGCAAGTTATTTGGTATTCATTTGTATGGGGCTACATGTGGCCCAAGTGATATGATAAAATTCATATTGCTCATTCTGTTGAGTTAATTGTCCCACTACCTGTCTGTGATGATCAGATAATATTTTCCCTGCTTGCAAATTGCCACAGGGGAACATTTTGTCTTTTTCTGGATGGATCTCAATAGCAGTACATCTCCATCTTGCACGCACGCACGCACGCACACACACACACACACGCACGTGCCCACACACACACACACACACACACACACACACACACACACACACACACGCAGACTTACATACCTGGAAATGATTTCAAGGACTCAAGGGAATGTGGCCCAGTCGACGCCCCAGTACTGACACTGAGAAGCAGCCCTGTGCTCCCCCCACCACCATATCTGTGTCCTGTTTATGGGGCCCTTAATGCATCCCCAGACCCCTACCAGAGCAGAAGCTCTACAACATGCTGGAGCAAATCAAGTATTGACCTGAAGCAGTTATGTGCTGTAGAACATTATATTCTCATCCGGGTGGCGTGGTGACTGTAAAGAACACTCTGTTTGCTGTGAAACATGGCTTTGCTTATGCACTCTGCTGCACACCCAGGCGCCCACGACGCTCGTACATCAAGCGCCGGCCTTGTCGCTTGCTTTATTGAGAGGGAAAACAGAGGGTTGAGCCGGTTGGAATCATTTTTTCTCTGGACGATTTTTCACACTAGCACCAAAAGCTTTCCTTTTGGGGTTTTGTGGTGGCTGAGGAGGAGAGAACGGGCGATAAAATTGATGAATGGCAGATTGATGGATTTCATTCCTCTGTTGAGGAGAAAAACAAGAGAGATGCACATAAGGTTTTTTATGTTGGGAGAGTTTGAGAAAGTTACTTATAACAGATGAAGATGCTTCCTTGAACATTTCCGTGGACAAGTGATCAGAGTAGCAGTTTCTTAGTGACTAGTTTTTTTAAATGTATTTTTGAAAAAAATTTCAAACTGAAAAATTTTTGAAATCATCAAAGCAAAGCTTCTTCATCATCCTAATGATAACATCTTTATTTATATGTAGAAAATTCAGAAAGGCAGGATGCAGTGCTTCTGACCAGTGGTACTGAAATTAGTGGAATAGACTTTTCGCTATACCTACATTTTGGAAATAGCTACAATAACTCATCTTCATGATTTGTGAAATCAGAAATTCTGGTTATGCTGTAGGCATATTATTGACTGCCACACACCCACCAGAGTCATGTCATACTATTCTAACCAGTATATGCAATACCAGCATTGATTCAAAATGAGAAGCTACTAGTTAAATGTTGTCCTAAGTGACTTTTGATACATAAGATCTTCATTGCCTACAGTAGTGTCTGCTGTTCCACCCAACCTGTACATCTTCAGGGGTGTCTTCATGTCCACTGGATGTTCTCCAGATGAGTATCAGCCTGTGGTCAATGTTTAAACCTTTCCGTCTTGCATAAGTCCCCTTGTGAACAATCACATGAAATGCGTGTGCAGTGAACTAAAGCTTCTCATCCACATGTTGTCTTTTCATATTAGTTATTTTTATTTTTATTTTTTTTCATATTTGGTAGGTTGCACTATGGCTCTACATAGTGAAAAAAAAACATTTACAACTACGGAATCCACATCTTCCAGAAGTTGTATTAGGCTCCTGCACATATGTCCACTCTCCCTGCCTTTGTGTGCGGACTTAAATAAGTACTGTGATTATATTGATTAAATAATTGTGACTTTTTACATTTATTAGAATCTGTCACCACATATACAGCTCTATGTTAACAAACCAAAAGGGAATCTCAAGACTATATTAGGTGCCATACTTCTGGAGGTGAAAATTCCAAGCACCACTGACATAAAAAAAACTAATGGCTAGTGTTTGGCTGGAAGAACCTTGGCAGATATTTAATCACACATTTCCAGAAGTCTGATCACTCAGGCTTTTGGAATTGCTGAAGGAAGTGTTGCTCCCAAGGAGCCAACCACTACCACCTGTTGTGGCCCTGCCCAAAAGTAAACGTCTTTTGGCATAAGATCTTAATAAAATCTAGCCACAGTGTTTGGAATAAATATTACTATTAATTGACATTAATTTTATATTTGTGGAAATTTGAATTAGGTGGACAATGTTTATTTCCCTGAAACAACCTTTCTTCATTTAAAATTGTCTTTTATTTTAAACTGAGAACAACAGTGTTGTATTGGATCAGCTTTACCTTGGTCGATACCAATCTTTTGAGACCATTACCAATTCTTATTATCGGATTGGGACATCTTAATTTTACATTAGACTTACTTGATAACAACGTCTTATCATACTAAAGTAGAACATCACATTTCTTTATTTTGTCTCTCAGAGTTTCCCTTTGCGCTTTGGTTATTTCAGTCAAGTTGTGTCTTCACATAATTCCTGATGGGAGGTTTTCCAAAAGAGATCTCATACCAGGAGGTGGCGGTAGGCTGTACTTTGTATCATCCTAAAATGGAACTCTTGCACTGTCTCACTAAACTGAACAGCAAATCAGAGCGGTTTCTCTTAACACGTTAAAGGCTACTAAATAATTTCACTCCACTGAGTAGTTGACAATCAAGGTTTTCTCAAGCACATGTGAAACATATTGGCTAAGAAGCTGTACACTTACCCAGTTCTCTCTTCTTCTACGTTGCCTAGCTTTGATGCACATTGTCAATAATTTCCAGTTAATCATCACAGAAACAGCTTCCTGACAGTTTGGTTACCTTTAACAGTGTGTACTGTAGCATGAGTAGATCAACGCTGAATACTAGAACTTGTTCAATATACTTCTAACTCCCACCAGGGTTTTTGTTTCAGTTAGTGGGCTTCCCAGGGAATTAAGTGTTACAATTTAGTACCTTGCAGAACCAACAGGAACAGTGGCAGAATGAAGGGTGGGCATAAAAAGCACAGACAGAAACTGCCAGGGTTAGTTTGTATTCTGACTCCTGTGTGTGGCTCAATTTAGACAAGGATAAAAAAAGGGTTTTGATTAAACACTCGTAAAATATTTACGTCAGTCCCAACACATATTTGCTAATTCGTTTTACGTTTTATATATGTATATTTGTCGGAGCCAAGGTTTGAGTAGATGTAAACAGTATTTAGTGTATTTTATTATTTTCATGTCTTCTTAGTTCACTGCTCGGTTTGGTTAATAAAGGTTATACAGTTTCTTTGAAAATAAACACCAGACATCAGGTTGCCTTTATTTTAAATCAATTGCATTTTAATATAACATATCATATTAAATCACAAAAGCTCATTTTTCACCCTCACACTCATTCTCCCAGTCGATAGGAGGCCTTAGACTTTAATAATGAGCCATTAAACAATGTGTTTAGTAAATTGATCTGTGAAGAAACACGCAATCACCAACAGCCACTAATGAGTTCCCATTTGTCTCAGAGAGTGGAGAAGAGACAGAGAGTTGAGCAGCCATTCATCCCTCTCTGTTGTCTCTGTTTTATTCATTTATCCCTTCTTTCCACTTCTTTTTTTCTCCTGCTTACTTTCCCTCTCAAAGTCCATTCTTCTCACACTACAAATGTCTGTATCTATCACCTGCTATGATATTTTCTCTCTCGTTTTTCTCTAACTACCCCCCCCCTTCCCTCCTAAAGGACACAGGTGACTGAACCCATGACTGTCCTGGCGTCAGAGGATGATACATAACAGCTCAGCCTCAAATGACAAATCCAGCCGACACTGGGCCGCGAAGAGACATATTGATTTTTCAATGATTAATAAGTGGAAAATAATTGTGTTTCATTAAGATGGATGGAGTTTCATTTAGTCCTGTCTCCTCTTCTTCACTTCAGCGCCAGGCAGGCAATCAAGTCTGCTGCTACTGCAACCCGTTAGCCCGCTATGACAACAAGGCCAGCCACATGTGCTTCTCTGTGTGTGTGTGTGTGGTTGGGCACTGCTGCAGTTAGAGTATTTGGAAATGTGAAAAGGGGATGGTAGTCTATCTCTCAAAGGAGGACACACTAGCAGCAATAGCGAGACAAAATATACAGGCACCACAGAGATCACATGTTGAACACATGAACCCAACTTTTCATCCTGGGAATATTTCAACAGCACTGATTATGTTTACATACACTGAGATTTCCCCTCTGAACTCGATTTTGGGTCAACACATTGAAAATTTTGGTTAGAACAACCCTGGTTTGCTCATTTCTTTCCTATGTAAAAGTAGAAACCAGAAACCCGGCATGATGATGACTGGCCAAATGTTGGTCTTTCAGAATCAAAGAACTTTGTTCGAGACTCACTCACCGTTTTGTGGTTTTTTTAGATCACAGAAGAGGAAGAAAGAACAATTTCCTTACTGATAGTACATTTAACATATACCACAATACTTTACTCTGAATGAGGGAGAAGGCTCAAATGGAAAACATGACCACCCCTACTTTCTTACAGATCTTACTGACACATAATGATTGTTACAAGACCAAGCCTGTTGCTTAATTATGGAAAAAATGCAGGAATTCACTAACTGAAGTAAAAGTAGATACGACAGGCTTTGAAAGGGGTAACACATAAAAGTACTCAAATAAACCTCATGTGTGCAGTTTTTTCGTGTAAGTCTTTTGTGAAGACATTGCGGGTGCAGGTGAAAACGTAGGACTGGCCACAGGCCAGATGTGTGCAAACTTAGTAATTAGCTACATTGTTAAAACAATTACATGTGCACTGTAAAGATTTATTTACAATTTTCCATTTCACATCTTTCCCCAAAATTGAAACAAAGATTAGAAGGTAGATATTAACTATTTTAAAAATGTAGATAAATAAATAATTTTTTGTTTTAGTAGATGTTTCATCTATGAATAGGACACCAAAGTGGACATAATGTACCTTGTTGATTTGCTGTTGTAAAATTAACTTGTGCAAACTGTACAAGTGAATCATCTACACAGATGCTCCTTGTTTTAATAATTTTATCACGAACATGAGCAAAGAAAAAACACTCACACAGCCAGTAGACATTAACATGTACAATATATGTAAATATAAAGAAATGCATGTACACACTTACTTTACATGAAGTACAATCTGATTAAATGGTAGAAAAAGTGTCAATCGAATAAAGGTGGAAAGACATTATTGCAAGGGATAAAGACATACAAGAGACTTTTTTTTTTTTAACGAAGGCATCAGAGGAGTGAGGGCTGGGGGGTGGGGAGTTGCAGCACCTTGGTTTTCCATCCTAGCATCCCTGTGTATCAGTTTAATGTTCATATAATGACATCCTGTCCAAGTTTGTGTTATGGGCCATCAACAATCATAATTGTAAAGTGATTTATTGACTGATGTTGTCAACATTGCTACTGTCAAGAGAAACTGATACCAGAGAAAGAGAATAGGGTTCTCTAATGAATATATCAATTACCAGTGACAGGTGAGTGCTCCTGGTTGCCCTCATTTGTTTTGCTACATATTCTGCCAAGGTGTCGAAGGGAACAATACAATTAGTGGCAGGAGTCGTGGTATAAAGACTTTTCCAGTTACCACTAGTGACTCTTAGATTTAAACTCTAAATTGCCTGCTTGTCTTTGTTCTTGGTGACTGTCTGATGTTGCCAGTGTTGGACCTTTTCATCCTGCACACTCAGAGCTCCCTGTGGATACTAATAAAACAGGCTATGATAGCACCAAACTTGTGCGTCATGGAAAGGATAGTTCACGTTACCATTTGCTCATATCAAGGACACCCTGAGTGGGAGTGTCAAAGTGCTGGGGACCAATTTGTTGTCTTTCACCCTGTGTTTGTGTTTGTCTTTGTGTCTGTGTATAATCACCTACACACTTCACAGGGGAACACTAGCGATACATCACCCAAATGAGGTCCAGTCGCGGCCATGATCCATCACCCAGTGTCTAGTCTAACAGCGAAGGTAATGAGAAAGGAGCCTATGCAACATTGATGGGGCCTGGCCACCAACAACACATGGGCAGTGGTATTGATGTCTGACTGAGGTAGTGACCATCACTATTAAAGCTTTGCAGAATATAAAATGGACAACGAAATGCTGTGGATACACATTTTGTTCTTTTTTTGAAGGCATTCAAAACATTCAAAACTCTCTATAATAATTAGTTTGCTGAAACTGTACAGTATGTGTGTGTCCATAACTGCATCACAGTGATAGCTGCATCTGCCTGTGTGTCCACACACACACACACTCATCTTGTGCATATACCTGTCATCCTCAGCCATTCTGAGAGAATAAAAACCTGGCCAAAATGCAATTAAAGGGGCACTGTTGCCCTCCATTGTCACATCACACTGGGGCTCCCTCTCACTGCCTGCTGCATTAACAGGGTTTCAATTGCCAGCGCCCGCTTCTTAATGGCTGATTTATTTCATTTTAATACCCTTGTCAGGAGGTAGGGCTTTGACTGAGGGTCGCATAATAGAGGGCCATTTTCCCCGTTTTCTCCAGTGGGAATGCAGGGTTCTAAAGATCTCTACTTGATATGTGGGCTACAGCCCACTTGACTGAGACCGTGTGGGTGGATGGAGGTTAGGGAGGATGGGATATCTGAATATAAAAAAAGTCTTCTACATATTATTCATAGTGCCAACTTATTAGAGATGCATTTGAATATACAGGTACAAATACCGGTGGTCAAAGTAGAAGTAAAATATAATTATCGCACCAGAAAACTATAACATTAGTTAAATCAGTACAACCTAAAATATCTGGTACATAACATACATCTTATGGGTGCAGTGACATCTAAAGTAGCAAAGGTTTTTCCAGCATCACTGTCTTTGTCTTCATCTCTTTCTTTCTTGAGTTGTAGGACAATGGCAAGCCTGTTCCCGAGAGAAACTCAATTGACTGGAACCTCTGTCATTTAACACACTATTAATTGACTAATGTGCATCACATCGCTATGCAGCATAGGTAGATGAGGACCACGGGGCCTTATCAGAGGGGATTATGGGAAATTAGCTGAAGCAGCAACAAAACAGGCATGTTCCTGCCTTTTCTCAGCATCACACGGGCGCACAATCAGCTGTGGCAGAGGGAATGTTGCTGTTTGAGATTATTTGCACAAAAGCGATTATTCTAATCACTTAATTCCGGTATTATGAGACATCTGCTCTGTTAAGCTTTATATTTCCATTTCCCCAGACAACTGTGTGCAGACAAGACTTCATCAATATAATTACTCACTACATTGTTTTACTCAAGCAGCGCCTGTGTGATTAATGAATAGGCGAAAGACAGTGTACAGCCATAATTCTCACAAATCAATTACTCATGCTAAGGAGGCCTGTTTTGCAGATCAACTATAATATAGTTAATCATACACTTTCAATGAAATGCATGAACTCAGTCATTCAGTATGTGGGTGTGATAATCAACATTACTGTATTAAGTGTTTACTGTGTGCATGCGAGAGGTGGTGTTAAAGGGATTGGTGCAATGCACACATACTGGTGATTCAAACTCGGTGAGAAGGCCACAATGACCAGTAGATGGTCCACAAATATATCTTCTTCTTACAAATAAACAGATATCCAAAATATCGATAAACTGTCATTGTTTCAATTATGATCCCTGAGGTGTCAAATGACGTATATCCTGATTATGGAGCTGCGATCCATCCATCTGGGATCATTCTGGCCTAACAGCGCTAATTAGCTTTCTGTCCATAGACTAATCTTTCATTCATCAATCAATTGATTTTCCTGTCTTCATTACTACTAGGCTGGCATTGTGTTGCTGAGTTGAAAGCCACAATGGCCAATCCTGAGCAAAAGGTTAAACATGTTAAGTTTGGCAACTAGCAGCAGACTGCAGAGCTGTTCAGGGCAGGTTTATAAATGAATATGTCATGTCCAGTTTTTTTTCAGTGGAAAGCCATGAATACTTACATATAGGGGAGAAGACATGAGCTCAAACTTTTAAAAAATCAATTAGTCAGTCGGTGTCTAATGAAGCACATACAATGAGATATTAACAGTGCAGCAAAGCACTAAATTACTCCAAAGCTAAAATCATAGGGCTTATTGCAATTTTTGCAATGTATTAAGAACAGCAAATTACTGTTATGTTAGCCAACCAATGGGCTTCCCTAAACAATGAAAACACCGAGAGGCAACTGTACCACATCTGAAAGAGGAGTAAGCCTGCTGTTGTCTAGGCAGAGCTGATATTTATTCCAATACTCTTTCCTTCAATTGTGCTTTTTCCAACAATTAAATTGTTTCTACTATGGTCCATCCACTGACTCCTGTCATTGAGATCGCATTGCACGATACCAGTTATCTCCACTCAAAGTGGAGATTATCTTGGTTTTATTAAGAAGAAACCAACAAGCTTTCCTGCAAAGCTATTAAAGGTCCAACAGAATCTTATACACAGACACACACACACATACTTCATCATACTTTAGGATTCAGATGCAGAGTAAAAGTGGAGCAGTACAGTGCAGGAAACTGAGCCAAATGATCGCTTACATCCACTCACCTTGCGCTCAGATTATCATTATCCTATATTTATTATTTATTTATCCCATTTTCCCTGGTTCCCTATGTTTCCTTTTCCCCCACAACAGGGGCGTTTATAGGTTTGTAGTAATGCAGAGTGCACGGGAACCACACTGGCATGCATTGTCTTGGTTTGACAGCGTCTCAATAGATAATCTCTGAGTGTCTTGGATTTCGTTCGATCTGTTAAGCACGGTGGCATATATTTAGTGCTTCTTCACTTTGCCTTGGGCTCCTGTCATTGAACATAGCATTGTAAGTGGCAGCATGTTAAAAGAAACGTAATAGCATGCTATGTGCTTGTTTACGAGAACTGAAAAGCATTTTGTTTACATTGGAGGAGAGACAATTTATGTGTAAGCTGCAGCAATAGAAGCATCAAAGCTTCCAGTTTTTGTGAACGTTCTGTATTTCGAAAAAAAATGATGAACCCTATTGGATGCAGATGACAGCAGTAGTTACAATGTAAGGTGCCTTTTTTTTTGCATCATACAATGGAATAAACTGCTAATGTCATCTCAAGTGTTCACTCAACACCTAGGATTTCATCTAGATCCAGGGATACAGCGGAGGAGAATCACACTAATACACTTAAGCTCAACTACAATCTGCCAGTATCATAGGCTATATGCAGAATACACACACACACACAGAATAAAGGCTTATAAGACTTTGTTTTCTACACAGTTTATATGGTCATATCAAACACATGGAAGTAAAGCATATATATACAGGCTGGAGAGGCTTTGATTGGATTGGTTTACTTAAATATTACACTACAGTATGTGACATTTGATACCTGCCAGCTATCTCCATCATCAGCATGTAAAAGCATGTCAACATGGGAAAAAATATTGTCTACTTTGCAGTTTTCACATTAACATTTACATTTAGTCATTTGGCAGAAGCTTTTTGTTTCAGACAACTTACAAGTGAAATCCAAAGCAAGCAAAAAATCTATGTCAAGGAGAAAACATTCAAGCACAGAGCTATAAGAGGAAATGTCTCTGTTTCATGAGACACAAGTGCAAGATAGGATAAATAGGAGGTTGCAGAAAAAACAACTTTTTAAATATTGGGAGTGAGGCTGCTGGCCACGCAGAGTTTGGAAGTTCTTTCCACCATCGTGGGACTACTGAGCTGCAGAATTTTGCTTGGGATGTTTTGCTGTGCAATGTAGGGTCCACCATTCGTTGGAGGGTGGGAGGGATATTGGACCTGGATGAAGGAGATCAGGTAGGAAGATATATGTGAGAGTCAAAGCTTTGAATCTGATGCTAGCAGAAGCCAGTGTTAAGATCTGAAGGGATTTGTGAAAGTGTGTTAGGGCCGTCAGAAGGGCAGTAGTAGAGACGAGATATGACCAGTGCCTGCACAATGTGTTGGGTTGAATATTCAGAATGGCGGGATCTAATCTTTCTATTATTGAGAGCAAATCAGCGTGTAACAAAGTGCTATTGATATATTTTTACAACTCACCCACACCAAAATACTCCTGACATGGACTTTGTATTTCTTTTTAATACCACGATTATTAACAACAAAAAATACACACAAAAAATAAAGTAGACTAGACTTTTTTGTTATTTTCTTAATAACTTTTTACTTATTTATTGTAAGGGCCAGAACTAAATGACAGCTACTTGGTCACCTCGCAAAGAAATGAAACATTTACCTGCAACCGAACAAAAGAGACAAAACCGCTTTTGTCTCGGTGAGAAATGTTGATTTAAAAAATATACTCAAAGTACTTTGAGTATATATATACAAAGTTTAAAAACTGGAGCATCTAAAAACACATAGTAGAGTAAACCATCTGTTACATTTTTATGGTATTTGTATGAGTATTATTTATATGAGTATTTCATATCATTTGTAATAAATTTAGATTTCTCCATTTCACCTTTAGCGTTTACTTATATTTGCTATAAACGACAATATACTGCTGCAGCAGGAGACAGTCTTGTCTCCAGTTTCAGTGGTTAGTGGGTGGATATGGAAATGAACAATCAAGAAGTGTCCTAATCTTTCCTTTACATCATGTTAACTCCAAAATAACAATGAACATGATGGCAAGACTCGGTATTCTGATACTGCTGAAACATGATAAGTGTGGGAAGCCAACTTACACTTGAATTGTCTTATAACATCCACTACATTGCTGTACTCCCTGTATAGCATAACAAAAAAAAACACCAACATTTTCCTTTTGCTCATTTCTGCTAAGAGCTGTGGCATTGCATGATTTGTGGCGACTTAGTACATTACAGACGTTTGCTAATCAACTTAAAGAGTTATGCTGCGGATCTGGGAGCAATTACGTCCACACACAAGGCGCATACACCTGTACAGACCGAAGCACACACGTATACAACACACAGTTAGGAACACATCAATTACTAGAGCCAGCCTTTTAGATTTAATCTTCTTATTGGATCCTTGTTAATGTTAACCACTTCCTTCACCTGCAGTTTATTTAGCTTTTACGCACAGGGCCTCAGCAACCATTCATGGACCACACTATCCATAATATGCACAGACAGACAGACAGAGGGACACACACACACACACACACACACACACACAAACAAACACACACGCAGCTGCTGGCTTTTAAATGCACTGTACCATTTTGACAGGAAATACAAGTTATGCATTCAATTAAAAATGATTGTGGCCACTTTTTGTCACCCTTTAACCTTAAATATACAGATCCCTTCAAAATTCAGCCATTTCAGAATGTTCGTACGCAATTCACTGAACACGACGCATCCTACCAAAGTCTCTCTTCTCATAACCCTTTTACCACGAGGGTTATCTGTGTTTCCGTAAAGGTGATGACGTTATTGTCTAGAAATGGCCAAGCTTTTTTTCCCAGAAGTACCTTGCTAAGATCATTTCTTTCCATTGTGAGTCAGTGGTGAAGGAGAAATGAACTGTGAGATGAGTAGCTAGTGAGCACGGTTGCCCAGAATTTTTGGTGTTGTTTCCGAAGACCTCAGGAAACTGATAGGATCTCAGCACTTACACCAAAAAAGGAAGTGTTAAGAGGAATTTAAAGAAAAAACTATGATACTTCATTCCTACCTTCAGGTACTGTGAGTAATAGAAAGGTCCTGTAAAATAAAAGACATTAAAAACAAAACAAAATCATTGGTAGAGAGAAAGCAAAGCAAAAGCAAAGGCACAGCTGATTGTTATCACTTTCATTCTCCCAATAGATACATTAACAGGTCCCTTTATATTTCAGGGGTTGTTACACTGCTGTATGTGCAGCATCAATATTAATGTCGTCCACACGGCTGATGCCCAAAAGCACTCTGACCAGGAATCCTAATACCAAACCTACAATAAAGAAGGGAGGCACACAGAACGTTTGCATCATCACACAAACTCAAATGTAGTTTTATTGCAACTACTATATAAGTACAGTGCATAGTAGTAAGTACATGGGGATTCAGACTTTCTGAATGAATTGCCTTTCTCATCATGCTTCCATGTCCAATGCACAAAACTTCCCACCGCTTATCAAACGACCTTACGACTAAACCCCTCCTTCAAGTCCACAGTGGTGCAGCATTTTCCTTTTTCTAATTACGTAATCAATGGCCTTTTAAAGGTACAAGCAAATCAGCATCACAGCAAGCTGCTGACCCTCTCCGCGAACCTTTGAGGCTTAGAAAAACTAGATTTTTACCAATCAGGGAGAGCTGACGCTTGACTTGGAGCCGCGGACAGAGAGTCAGGACCCCTAATTAGGACTTCTAACCCCGTACTGACAGACAGATTTGTTTTTGCCTTGCCTAGTGTTTGGCCAAGATCTGCTGGGACCCCCAGATCAGCAGATATTCATCGAGAACTACCAGCATTCAGCGATTGGCGTTCATTAACTGACTTGTTCAAACAAAACACAATCAAACCCCAAAAGCGCAATCCAAATAATAGAAATAATAGGTCTTTTCCTCCTAATTTATGCCCCACAAAGAGCCAGAAATACGGCACATATTGGCTGTAATTATACTAAAAATACTTTCAGACTAGATGAAAAGAAAGTAAGAATTAGAGCCTATTTAAAGCAAAATAAATGCTCAGCCGTTTGTAAACTTCTTTATATGAATATAATTTGCACAAGGTCAATATTTCCTTGAAAAGGAAGCATGGAGTCTGAATGCTTCTCATAATAATTGATCTGGTGCATTTCATTTCAAACGTGAGGGGGGCTTCTAGGGTAAAGACTGAATCCAGGCCATCGTTGCTTCCTATTAGGCATCTCTGGTATTTTCCAAACAGCTGCCTTTGATTATTTCTTGCAGGGTCTGCCACAATACTGCCATGAGATAGCATCAGCTGCCTCCAATGGTGCAGCCAGGGACAGGCAATAAGGACAGGATACAGATGCAAACCCAGACAGAGGGGAGTACACACAGATACACAAAGAGACACGCACACACATGCCAAGTAAAGACAAAGGCCAAGTGGCATGGTAGAGGAGGAGGAGATGGCCTGCAGTGGCTCTTCAGGGCTTCCTGTCTTTTTTTTTTCTATCCCCGGAGGCCAAAGATACTTCCCATGGCTGGTCACGCTCATTCAGACCATTTCACTTAGAATCCAAACCTTATTTGATGTCATACACAACACCCAACCCACTCCTCCTGACTGGAAACTGTGTTTTTGTACCCACTGAAGGATGTTTTTATAAAAGTGCTCTTTTCTGAGTAGTCAAACTGTTATTTTTCCTTTTTTTGCCCACATAAAAACATAATAATTTCAGATTTCAGCATTATTATACCTTTCTGCATTTTTAACACTCTAAGCCATCATAGTCTTTTAAGAAGATGCAGATGCCTCTGTGGATTGTGTTCCATAAAACCTAATCTGATTAGAGAAAGGTTATGGTGAGTTAGAAATAATAATAATTGTGACTCATTGCTTTTGCCTCAAATATCCACCTAATGTCAGGACACACAACAATGTTTAGAAAACTGATAATCAATTACAGCGTTAGATTATGGCATACAATCTTCATAATGACTCTAAATGGAGTTCCAGTCTGATTAAAATGCCAAGGTGAGATATTCTACCACCATCTGTTGAGTGGGGCTAAATTAAAAATAGACTTGGGGAAGTGGGGGGTTCGGCATGTGGGGCTGCTGTTGATGTCGACATGTTGCTCATAGTCTTTTCCATTTTGGATCAAACTGAGATGAAACTTCCCCCTGCTGCTCCTCTTTACAGCAGGTGCTTCATGGTGTGTGCTGTTCTAAACTCAACCTCTTTTACCCACTGACATTTACCAGACACACATTTTGATCCCCTGCTGCCACGCTGCCAAACATCGAAAGACAACGAGGAACATAAAGAGCACGTATTTACTTAGCGCAAGGCAAAGACATTGCAAAGGGGGCAGAGACAGAAGAAAACAGAGACAGAGAGAGGTTAGGAGGAGTAAAAAAAAACAGTCAGCGTATCTGTATCTATACAAATCTCAATCAGAGTAGATTTGTGACCTCATGTCTTAGTCTGTGGCACTTTTCAAAAAGCAGTTGGGGGTGAAAAGCACTTGAGTAGCACTCAACATGCCAACTATCAAGCCTCTCAGTTCACAAATGGCATTTGGCAAATAATCACTTTGTTATTGGTCTCAAATAGAGCCTAATTAAAACGGTGACCTCAGCCAGGCACCCTCTTCCTATACCTAAAATAAACAGGAAAAATCTGTTTAATTGCAGCTGGAAAAAAGGGGGCAGACCTTTTTTTTTTTTTTTTTGAATGGGGGGGTGTTGGGTTTGTGAGACGTAATTGACCCTCTTTGAAACAAATGAATCCTCAGGGGAATGTGGCTCAAATGGATGTTTAAATGCAAACAGTAGTCAGTCCACTCGTAGCAGAGGGCCAGAACCACACTGCCCCTCAGTCCCCGCTGAAATCCTATAAAATCAAATCAAAGAATCTGACATTTTCACTAACCAGAGGCCCTGGCGCTGGTTCCTTTACAATAACAAATGGACTAACAGGACAAATTGAAATGAAAGTTGTAAATGAAGCTCATGTTAAAATTCCTGAGATCACAGAGAAGGAGCCAGGAAGAAAGAGAGAAACAGAGCTGAAGGGAGAAGAAAGAGGGAGAAAAAAGATTAGTGGTTAGGTGAAAATGTTTATTTTCACACTTCAGAGTTCCAAGCTCAGTGTGCGTGTGTGTTTAAGATCAACAGACCTTGTGATGAACAACCTGTTTCACACTGGAAATACATTCTGTGAAACACAACAGTCCTCTGTAGAAACCCTGCAAAGCACTGACTGGGGAGTATTGAATTGCAGCTCTGGTGTATACTGTGAAGCCGGAGAAATACACTTGTACTCAGCTTTCAGAAGATGTCACTTTTATCTGCATGCCTTCAACCTAGACACACAGACACAAATTGAGCATCAGAAACCTGCTGAATCAGTTCTACAATGTGCTGAACCGCACCTCCCCATCATGACTAGTTCCCAGAGTTTGCTGTGTGTGCAGCAACTGCACGGTGCAGTCAACAGTAATCAGTTGAGAAATCATTTATACCACAAATTAAATGATGCTCATTCTCTTTAACTTTGCAGTACTATAAATTGCCACTTCACCTAAGTTTTGGCATTTGTAGTACTGCAGGTATTTAGTGTGGCTGACCTTCAAAGGACAGCAACGGAAATTTTTCTAAAATTGGTGGTGCATTTGTTTTCATATAATAACTGCAACAGTGGGAAAAAAATATTAAAACTTTGTGTCACAATTATTTCTCTTTTCAAATCAACAAGCCAGTGTAATTCACACTTATTAGCCAGTTTATTTGGAAGCTGAAACTGATGGCGGCCAATAAGGCAGTTGCTGCAAAAGGTTCTACATCCATTAAGAAACACACTTTTGTCTTTGACTGCATTTGCTGTAGCAAAGTTGACAACTACATGCGCATGAGCATAGCTTCTATTTTGTGACATTTTGGTGGCGTCTCATTTCTGCTTAAAAATTCAGTTTCTTCTAAAGGCTTTCCACACACACACGCACACACACATACACATAAAAATTAAGGACTTGCTCATGTGTCCTCTGTCTGATCCTCTTGCATGCCGCTCAGTGTCTAATCATCCTTTGGATCAAATTTTATACACTGAGCTCAGCAGAGACGTGACCTCGAGTGGCCTTTGACATATGATTGAAGTGACAGTCATCTGGGCCACCAAGATTCATTCAGTGTAAGAGGCCTTAATCAGAGTACCAAGAGATGGCAGTATTTCACAGAATATGTGGCAGCGGCAAACGGGAAGGTGGGGGATTAACAGGAATCATTGCAGCACTACTGGTTTACAGCTTCTTCTGTTTGAGTTGGAAAAAATAAATAAATAAAAGAGAAGGTCTTATGAGAACTTGTAAAGGAATATCTAAAGAGAATATTATCATCTCGTTGCTTGTTACATCTCTACATATCTCTATTTAACTTCTCCCTGCTGGATTTGAAATCGCTACCGGCCCTCAGTTCCAGTGTGTGTTTAAAAGATAAAAAAGTGAGTTGTAAATGATGATGAAGTAATATGTTGAATCTGAGTCAATTTACTGTATTTGCTAAACAGATGGAGTCAGTTCCTGCGTGTAGTGTTTGCTAAAATTGTAACCAAATCTTTTCTCAGACAACAGTCATCAACCATTACAATTAAAGTGTTTATATAGCGAGAAGAAATAACATACACACTATACTGTGGTTAAAATATATATTTATAATACAAAACAATGTCTGTATATAATTCGATTTTATTTTAAAATCTAAAATTCATAAAAAAAAACACAGCATTTTCCTGTTGTACTGCACCCATTGACAATGATGTCAATCATGTTCATAAGTCAATATCGTCCAGTCTGGCGACACACTTACTTTGTGAACATCGTATCGAGAGGCAGCTGCTCGAATGTTGGGGCAGGAAATCAAATCTAAATAAACAAGTTGCACCAAATGTTTCATTGGCTGTCATGAGACTTCCTCCTCTCCTTCTCCCTGCATGCTTTTGGACAGCATGCCAAAGTTTTGATGAGTGTAACATTTTTATGGAGTCAATATCTGAAAGAGAAAAAAAAAAAGAAGAGAGACAGATAATCAGCTCCTGTTTGCAAGCGTATGTGTTTTTGAGCGCAGTTTCGATTTATTCTTCACACATTTGCATGAATTTGCACCGCGTACCTATGGAAGCATAAAACTTGATATTAGATGTCTGATGTATTTGTTTTATTGTTGATAGAATACATTTACAATACACAAACATAGAAAATGTTGTTTGTTTGTTTTTACCCTGGATCATTCTTGTGTTTGTGAATGAATGAGATATCTGTGCGAACCCACATAAAACCATCCACCAAGTGGCATATGTTATGATGTGTGTGAGTTCCTTTTTTTTTTGGTTTCCTTTTGTCCTGTGCATGTCTGCATCTCCACATGTGTGTCTGTGTGTGTGTGTATTACAGTGTGTGGAGGGTAGGAGTCAGGCCTAGGCCTTTGTAATGAGCAGCCTGGGTTCTTTCTGGTTCAGCTGCTCCTCTCCCTTATTTCACGCTGCGCTGCTCACCAACTCCAGTGGCCCAGTGACTAGAGTCCTTCCTCCCGCCTCTCGTCCTCTCTCTATCCTCTGAGGTCTCTCTTTACCTTCTCTCTTTCTGGTTTTTTTATTCTCTTAACCTACCTTACTTCATCTTTTTCCTTTTTATTTCTTTGTAATACCTCTCAATCTTCTGTCTCCATCTCTTTTCTATTTCCCACTCTCTTTGTTGCTGCACCTAAAACTCTCAAATGGGGATCTGAGAGAGACGAGGGAGAGGGAGAGGGGGAGAGAGAAGTAAAGGAGCATGCATGAATGGTCACTACTGCTCCATACCATTCATTCCAGTCAGCGAAGGGAACTGCCCTCCAACAACCCACCTCACCTCCTCCTTTTCCTCCACAGCCACCTCCTCTGTAGGACTCTGTGGAGCAATGGGGACCTGAGCTGCTTTAGCATGTAGTGCTTTAACAAGATGTTTCTACACACAGAAACACATACACACGCACACACTGAAACAAAATTTCCCATTCCTTCTTCCATCTCCATTCATCTCCTGCATCACCAATAAAAGCCACTGTTTCAAAAATGTCTTCCCAATATTTCTTCATCTTTCCCTTTCTCTTACATGTATGATTTTTGTTCTTTGTTCTTTTCATTTCTATGGCTTTGTGTGTAAGCACAGTTAAAGTCACTCGAACATATTATAGCAATAAAGGTATGGAAAAGAATGAGATGGCTGAGTACCTTCTATCCATCCAGTGCATTTGCCCACTGAAGCTTAGAGTGCAGATGCTGTCTCACTGTAGTCCTGCATACGCACACATTCAATGAGTGCATTGAAAAGATGAAGGCATGGACAAATATGGTGTATTATTAGAATAGTAATAAAAGAGAGGGCTAAATGTGACTACGCCTTGACTTATTTTCCTTCTTTTGATGAGAGGGAAGAAAGGATGTTACTCAAAGGGTCCAATAAAAGCAAGTTTCCCCGAGTGGAGGCAGAGGGAAATGTTTTTGAACTGTGGGGGTAGAAAGCTTCCAGACCACTGTTTTGAATAGCTGGGAATCTGTCTGGTACTGAAGTAAAGGTGTGCTGTGGAATTTACTGCTTAGTGACTGACATTTTGGGGGCAGCTCCTAACACCTGTAAAGGTTTTTTCTTTTATTCATTTTATTGGCTGAAGCTGATTAAGCTGTATAGACTTTTATCGGTTTCTGTTGACAGCTATCTTGTAAAATCTGCAAATGTGACTTCTGGTTCAGATTGACAATTCAGCAACTAAAAAGAAACACATCTTTTCAATTCTCATAGCAAACTAGTGTCACAGCTGCAATATCACTGTGCTTGTATTTTTTTATTTGTGTTTTTTTGATTTCTTAGTAATCAAATGTGAAAAAGAAATAAAATTAGACTAAGATAATGTTGTCAGTGGCAATCACATAACCGACCGCATTTCTTAACTTTTGCTGTATTCTTCATATAAGCGCAAATTTTGAAAACAACTTGTATTATTCTATGGTTTTAAAATATGTATTAAAGTAAGTATTTTATATTAGAGTTTCATAAAATATTCCTCATCATTTACAATAAAAGCAATTAAATTAATACTTTAACCGTTGAGTCACTGTGCTGGTTATAGATGTTGTATAGCATAATTTTATGTGACATACCCGTTTAGAGTATTTGTGTCAAACGTGTTATCTAATGACAAACAATAATAAATCTAATTAAAATGTGACAATGGCAATTGTTTCGTCAACATTTTGATACTAATTTCAATTTAATTTCAATATGATGTATTAGTATCCATGGTAATCCACCATAAGTGTAAGAATAAGTTTTGTTAGTGCTCATTTTGCAGTAATATGTATCAAATGTCAAACGTCTTACAGTAATTAGGTGCAGAACTCTTTACACCTGACTCCCTGTGACAGCGTTCCTCAGAGAATGAATCAATTTACACCACACTATGGATATTAAAGCAGGTGATAAATATAATCGTCTCTGGTGATCACCTTCCAAAGTAGCCGTGTAACTGTTTTCAGTGGCGTGAAATCCTTTATCAAGCCGTCGCTGGTTGACAGAAACAATTATCCAGACAGGGAGGTAAATGAATAAAATTAGCACTTCGAGCCCCCTTGCACATTTGTGCCTGTGGCTATCACCATGCGACGACTTCACAAACTCTTATCATGAGCCCAGCATAAGAACGACATGCGCTTTGTATCACACAGTAACCCCCACCCATTTCACAAAAAACAATCCAACACACACATTGCCCTCATGTTCCACACTCGGGTTAATCACACTGTTGTGCAGTGGCTGCACAGTTCAGAATGGACTAAATGTCTGTGTGGATATTCAAAAGTACTGTGGTCCTGGTGTATGTGTGTGTGTGTGTGTGTGTGTGTGTGTGTGCATGCGTGCATGCTCCACAGGCTTTAAGCACACTGGAAACTTGGTTCACACACTTGACATAGGTTTTTATAGCAACAGGAAACACTTAGGCCAAATGCTCCCATGTTCAGAGGTGTCTTGCGGTTTTGAAACTGGGCATTCCTTTCCGATCTCTGCCTGGGAGCAGAGAGAGAGAGAGAGAGAGACAGGAGTGAGAGAGACTATTAAATAAGATCATAATTGTTTCCTCCCTACCTCAAATGCACCCCCCCCAATCTTCAACTCAGCCTCCCTCACTGGTCCCCTGCGCAGCGTTTCCTGTTAGGACAGCGTCCAGATGCCCTGTATTTACCCTGTGCTCATTTCCCTAAATTAATAACCCTCGCCCACATCTATGGCATGGGATGTTGTTGTTGTTGTTGTTGTAGTTTTTTCTAACCTAATAAAAGTTTTTTTAAATGCTCCGCAATTTGTTCCACTGGCACAAACTGAGCATGGAGTGTTGGGCTAAGTTGTGTTAGCTTAGTTATTAGTGGAGAGGATTTACAACTATTACAAATATCTTCAAACGTCACTACCACATTTCTCAGATTCTGCAAAATGCAATGTTCTATACAAAGGCTAAATATTATGTGTAAGTTGAAAAATTCAAAAACTTTCATAAAGCTTTTTCATGTTGCTTTAAGGCCACAGACACATCAGACGATAAGCTCTACGGATGGTGCCACCATATGTGAAGATTTCTGTTCTTGATGATGTTTTGTAGTGATATGTGCTTGCTGCTGCATATTTTACTTTACAGTCAATTTGACACATTTCCTAGTGGGATGGAAATATTTCTTTTGTGTTTCTCTTGGGGGTCTTTCTTTGGGGGTCCCTCTTCGAATCACAGTAAAACTACTATAATCCTGTAACAATATAGAGCGGTCAGAAACTGCACATTCCTGCCAATCCTCAAAACATTTTTATTAATTCTGTTTAGAAAATGAAATCTGTATCTGCATACTGATTGACATGAAAATACATATAGTGACAGACAATCAGGACAACTTGTGCCAATTCATTGTGTCTTGTAAATGCATTAGTCTGTGAGAAAATAATCAAGTCCAAAACATTTTTTACTCAGATTATCAGCAATCTTGATCTGCATCAAAATACAATCCACGTTTTGGACCATGTCCTCCAGTTTTTCCAGGTATAATTGAAAAGTGCTAAGTAGATATGGGATTTGCTGCCATGACTGCAAAATGACCAAAAAGCAAAACAACTTCTTTGTGTTACTGAATAAATGTTAAATATGTTAAATATGTTGAATCGTTTTCTACATTTGCTAATGTTGGGCTGTTTTATAAGGACGTCTTTTTGTTCCTTGTCAATTGAAATTGTGTTAATTAAAACACATTTCAATAATGTCACACGCAAAGATTATGGACACTCAGACAGTAAATGCCTGTTCTCAACCTCCACCCAAATGTGTTGAAAGTGCAACATTATTTTTAAGGGTATGCCACTAGTTATCTCCTTAAATCTAATTTCTCTCTGGGCAAGCATTTTAAATGCCTAATGACTGATAAGTGCAGCCTGGACAGTGTGTGTCTCTGTGTGTGTGTGGTTCTCCTTCAGCTGGACTGAGATAAGAAACTTTGATGAGCATTTCTCCCTTTAAGGGAAGTGATAACTCCTAAGTTATTCATTCACTGCTTATTTGGCATCATTACGTGTTATCGGCCTAATGGAATATGTCAGGGGTAATATGCAGAGGTTATGCATGATGAAGCTGCTTTCTCCCTTTTGTAGAGGTAGCAGAGTGCAGAGTGACATCCATCGCAGCTGAATCTTTGGAGTAAATAGAGGGTTTCATGTTGCAAAATGAGAGTATCGATGCCACCCTACATGCCCTGTAGCCAGAACTGAGAAAAGAGCAGTGGTGAGTGAAAGAGAAAGAGCAACCAAGAGAAAGGAATTGGGATAAGCAGTATAGGATATCCAGGAAAAATACTATTGCTATGGCTAAGCCAGGAATAATGACTTTATTGAATTTGACTGTGGTGCATTACAGTCTTGCATTCTTGAATGATTGACTTCTCTCTTATAATGTTTTCTTTTCTCCTTATTTTCTCTTCCCCTTCAAGACATTCATCTTTGGACACACAGAGACATAAAAATTATGTTTCTCAGAGGCGCTCAGCAATCGACCTTGGGGTTTGTTCACTGTGTTTCAGTTCCAACATAAATTGTACTCCACTAATTATGTATAAAAATATACTTTGAACTCAGTGGGGAACTTGAACTTGATTTTTGCCTGCAACTGATGCCTTGGCAGGATGAATTCATGAGTTATGTGTCAGTGTTTTAAATATACACTTTTTATTCCGTTGTTTCATGTCTCTGACACAAGTACAGTAGCTCATCAAAATCCACCTCTCTCCAAAGGCGATGCCTCTGCTTGAATAGTGCACTACATTTAATTTACCAGCCCCAGTTTTTGGTGATTGGAATTATATACATGCACGCAAATAGGCAGTTTGCTCACAAACACCGATGTCCTTACTCCAGCACATATAGTACATACTGTATACACACTTTGCACACAATCAGGCAAGCTAAATATAATGCCACATGCCTTACCCCCTCACTCTGACACACACACACACACACACACACACACACACACACACTCACATCCAAGCACAGTCCCTAAACCATGACATCCAGGACCGTGCTATAATTACAAGGCAGATGAACACATGGCGACAAAGCGGTCTCGGGAGGGGAGCGAAGCAGAGCCGAGCGACAGAGGTAATGATCTCTGGAACAAAGAGGCAGACCTGGGAGAACAGGTTCAAGAGTCAGCCACAGGGCCACATGACACCACAGGCATGACCTTGGAGAACTTTTTGAAACGCTCGAGACCATCTCTCTCCTCTCTTATGAAATGTGTGAATGTTCAGCTTTACTGTGAAAGTGTGTACCCGTGAGCTAGTGAGTCTGCTCGTGAGTGTGTATGCGTGTGTGGTTGTGTGCGAGTGTGTTGCGTTCAAAGGCAGACGTGTCCTCGGGGGAGGAAAACCCTAGAAATTGGTTATTGTATCACTGAGGCTATTTACCTATTTTGGGGATTAACATATTTAATTCCCCTTCTTAATCCTGTTGCAGTTAATGCCCTCGCATTTCCAATTATCTGACTAAGTGTAGCGCAGAGGGAGTCAGGGCTTCTTCTCTTGCCTGTAACTGGGTTTAGCATGCAGGTCGCAGAGCTGTAGCTACAGTGTGTGGTGTCTTCAAAGACATCTTGTTTACGCAATGGTTTAATTGACTTACCAGATTGACTAACTTTGTGCTCTGACATTTTTTCAAATTCTAACTTTAACCTAGCAAGAAGTGAATGATTATTAAAAAAATACATTATTGCTTTTGATGTCCCTTATATAAAATATGGGACACATACATCATATGGAGTATGGTTGCAGCTCTTATCCTGTATTCAGTGTGCTTCAGGCCTTTATGTCTTAAGCGGAACCTGCTTGGTAACCTATTAATCACATAATAATTATTCAGTAATTGATCCACTTTTGAAATGGAAACAATTAGTACAAAATACATTTGAAATTATGATATAATTACCTCCTTTTAGAGCAGTAGTAAACCAGCTAATTACCTAAAAAATTATCTAAGCTTTTCAATAAAACAAGGTGACTTCATACTTTAAATAATATTGGTGAGTATTTATGTTTCACATTGAGCTTAAATAAAACTTATTACAACACAATTTTACTGTAATTGTTTTAAGTTGTACTAATGTTATAATACTATAGAAAAAAAAATATTGAAGAGACATTGTGCAACTACTTTTTTCACTGGAATGTCTGAATGATTCGAAAATGTATCATAATGTGAAGAGATGCTGTTGTACCCTCTGTGAGCCACACTATTGTTGAACAGCAACAGCAGTAGTGCCGAGTTATAAGTGTTCGTTCTTCAAACAATCAGAGAATTTGAAGGATTTCTGGTTGATTATAAAGCTTCGTTATTAGATTTAATTGACCGAAGCATAGCCTATAATTCAATTAGTACATTTTCCATCATGCATTTCTAAAACACATTTCTCTAATATTAGTGGAAGTTATGGTACATATTAACTATTATAGCACTGATCTCTGAAGTGAGTGGACAACGAAGAAATAATGAGCAATATAAATGAATAATAAAACATAACAAAAGGCTTAACTACATTTGATAGGCTCTGAATGTCTTTAATGGTTTGTTGGAAATGCAGTCTCTTTAAGGCCAAGTCTTTGTTTGTACTCTGCTCGCATTTAGTTCTATTCACGATACAATCGGGGATTCATACACTGACACAAGAACATTAAAATAATTAGTTCATACCTTTGATGTATGAAACGAGAACCTATATTACGTTTCTGGCACGCATGCAGGTTACGCATGCACTGGAATAATGGACTATTCACATGGACACAAATATTTGGGCTCCGTGCAGCATATTGAGCACATCATGACCCTAACGGATTGGCGTGGTATCAAAATGTATGCCATGGATATTGCTATACAACTGCTGAGCAGAACAACATGGTAAGATTTAGGATGAGGATTACTGCTTCAGAACTTTTGGAACCAAAAAACAAAATGGTGACTACTTTTTCTTATGGTTAGTCTCAAAATGGCTTCCAGTTTCAAACATATTTTTGCTCTAAACAATAGAAAAATGTGGGATTTAAACTGTGCAAACACAGTGGTTTGATTATGGTTGGGTTTAGGGTTAGGCACTAAAAAATGGTTAGGATTAGTAAAACTTTGCCCTCATGTCACATTACATGCTGTTTATCATGTGACTGATTGCACAGCAATACCAGCTATTTTAAACTCTGGTCTCCTGTGTGCAAGTCCTGTGCTACAGCAGCTACAGTATGTATCTCTGGTCATTATGGGTGGCTGGTGCAAAACACCTTTTTGTGTGTATATGTTATGTTTCATAGAAGGACAGTCTCTTTTTTAAATTTCAAAGCCACACAGTCTGAACAGGTAGCGTGTTATAAGGAAGTTATTGAAATAGAATTGTGCTTAAACACACTATATAAACCTTTTTTTTTCTCTCTTTTATCATCCCTATCTCTGACCCTAACTGGCATATGCACACACGCATGTTATGAGTCCTTGTTGTTAGCAACAAAGTAACTTCTGGGTCAAACCTTGGATTTTTTATTGCTTCCAGCCATTAAAATAGGATCCAAACAGAAAAAGGTTCAGCTGATTATGGAGTTCCCTGTTCTTCCACAACTGGGTACTGCACACCTCATTTCCTAAAATAGCTTAGAAAACAGTTACCAAAATGAACCAATGCAAAGTCAATTTACTGTAGCTCTGTGCAGCGTGAGGAGCAGGCAAAAGGGGACTGTCAAAGAGGAGAGCTTGCACGGAGACCCTTACTTCACACCGATGTACAGAATAATAGCTATTTAAGACATTTGGTGCAACTTACAAAGAATGTACATACTGCATCATGATGCAGTTTTTGGAAGGAAGAAAGATGGAACAGAGTGTGGGCCTGATTTATTCATTTTTTGACAGTTTTTAATTGTTTTTAATCTACAGCTCTAATACAGGATACAGACTGATAGAAATATATGATGACTAGAGGAAATTCAGTCTGCGAGTTAAAAAACTTCAAAGACCCACTAACGCCCGACTTCTGTGATTTGTATTTGGGGCCAGGTTGCCGTTGGAGAGACTGCAGGTGACACCAAAACCTGTTTAACAGTTCAGTTTAACAATGAGGAGATGCAGTACATCATATCTGACAGGAGTATAGGACATGTTTTCATGTCATGTACTAACAATAAAACACGGTCTAAAAAAATTTAATTTTAATTATAAGTAATTAGAAGCCCTATAGCAGCCTGTTCAGGTTATCAGCTGCTTCAGAGCCTGAACATAATATGTTTGGAGATTCCTTTTAAACATAACACATTTACAGAACTTTCTGATGTAGTTTGATTTTGTTTGAATGTTGGGAAAAATGTGTGAGATTTACCAGAGTGGCTTTATCAGAAATCAATTGCTCTAATCCATGCAAGAAAGAATTTGCAATCACAATCTGGCCTATAGCAACGCCGTGTGCTTGATCATTTTCCCACTGCCTGTATGAATATCCAACACAAGCACAAATCAAGGGTTTGCTGTCAAGATGTGATAGGCACCGACTGAAGAGAATTGCAAATACACCCACATAAAGGTTGCACAGATAAAAGAGAAACTGTGGAACCTTTTTGTAGCTCTTTTATTTCTTGGAAAATTACCTCAGTGTAGAATCACATAAGAGAGTTTTGAATAATAAATGACGACTTTTTCTTGATAGTTTTTATTTTTATTAAAAACTTCAGAAAATCATTAAGTGAAAGTACAGGTCAAGAGCATGCTCCTCTTCTCACTAAGCAGACAGGGATATTTTTTTCGTCATTACAAAATAACACGTTAATCAGATCCATCTGGTCTGGCTGCTCCTAAAAGTTGGACCGAGTTACACACAAATGCACATAAACCATAGTATATAGATTTACATTTATGAATGTATGCACCAAAACACACGCACAACCACATTCATATCTGCACATGCACACACAAAAATACACACATACTGAGCCTTTTCTGAGGATGTAATCCTGTGAGTCAGCCTGCTCAGTGTCAATTCCTAGAATGACATTGTGCAGATAGAGATGTAAGAAGCGTAATTTTAACAGCCCATCGCTGATAGAAGACATTCATTAAGAAAATGTCAGAAATCACAACGAGTAACTTGGAAGAAACTGTATGAACTGTATATAGGAATAACAGTGCAAGTTGTCTAAGTGTCAGCAATACAAACATCTTAAAGGGAGCAAAACATTCATTAAGCATGATGTACAGTTTCTCACAACCACAGATGGTAAGTACATTGTTCATTAATCAAATAATTAATGAAGGATGCACAAACCATAGTTGTGAACTTTTAAGATGTTTTTTTTTAATGCTCTCACACATTCACTATAATTGTTGTGTGCCAGTTCTTGCATGCTGTGCGAGAATGGACAGCATGTGCATCTGTCAGGTCCAATTAAAATCCCAAAGTTCTGCATCATTTAGGATTCGTTTTGTTTAAAATATCCCAAGCTGAAAAAAAAGGTCAAGCTTGATCCAAAACAGGCTCATGCAATCTTCAAGGGATTTTTTTTTTTTTACATCTGCAAATCTTGAAAGCAAGGAAAATTTAGAGGCATTTTGTCTTGGAGAATATCAAAAGGCTATTCAGTGCAGTAGCCATTACCCATAAGCCCTCTATTGTGGATAAAGACTCTCCCTGTCACAAGACTCCAGTCCACTGGCACCATGTACAGAACCATGATCCTGCTAACAAGCCATTAATGAATGCATCAGTTTCATGGACGTAACATAAAACAGCATGACATACCAAGTCATGGCACGTTGGCCTGATTCTCCTGTGCATGAATGTGCTGTGCAAAATTTGTGATTGCTCTGATATAAAGCTATGTATTTGTTAATGTGCATTTTTTCAAAATAACAGTAGGAAAACAACTAATACAATCACAAATTCGCTTCCACTCACTTTCAAAAGGTTTCTGCCTTTGGCAAAAAAAAAAAAAAAGAAAAGAAAAAAACTCTGCATATCCAGCTTATAACTAATACTGTGCCATCCAAGAGGTTCAACACATATTTTATTATTTCCATTGTTTAATTCATTACAAATTAGACACGGGGTCAAAAAGGGTTTTATAAACATGTGGCCTTAAATCCATTACACACATTCAAACTGCAGGAGAACCGGGATCTGTGCTCATGTTGAACAGTAAAAATCCTCGGAGATCTACCTTTCCACTTTATTGGAAAGGTCAAGAACATTATGTATTTAAATGCACGGTATTATGTGACAGAACAGTTAGAGGCATTAGCCAAAGTGGGACAGTAATGAAAATCTAAGTTCATTCCATAAATGGTACCGTGCAATGTCTGAAGACCTTCATACAATTATCCCAATTAGGAAATTCCCTAAATTGTGAAGCATATAAATACACCATGTTCAAATCCAACAGCTGTCTAATATTGTAACAAATCTCTTTTTTTCGGAATAAAAACATAGGAAAAGGGCAACGTTAGTTACAGAGACACACACAGACAAGTCACTCTGGACAAATTCTCCTCCGTCCCCTCCACATAAAGATCTCTTTATCTGCCCTCTGCAGTGACAAGGCCAATCCAGCATCTTAGCTTCTCCATCAGCACTTCAGCTCATTCCTTAAAAAAGAAAAGCCCCAGTCTTTCGTTTGACAAGTTTGGGTCTTCCTCCTCCTCCTCCTCCCTCTCCTTCACTGCTCTGCCTCTCTGCCTTCACATACTCCATTCAGTGGTGACAATCCGGTCATTATACCATCTTCACCCTGTCTGCAAACGCCCCTACCCCACCCCACACTTCTGTGCTGCCCTCCGTCCGTTCCTGTCACCCCTCCCCTTTCGTTCAGCTACCATGAGCTATATTACTTTGACCCCAGCCCATCAATCTGCTTCAATTGAATAATGATCTGTAATCATGTTCTTTCAGGGGAGTCTATAAAACGAGACGGGGCCTCAGCACCCCTCCTGAGAGGGCTCCTTCTGTTCCCTCAGCCATCCCCCCACTCACATTTGATTCAGGAGCTTCTCCTTTCAGCTTTCAGGCCCTCTCTAAATACCCTCGCACATGGGCAGCCACTGCAGCCGGCGGTGGGCCTTGTAAAGGGAGCGGAGGAGAGTGGGGGGGTTGATGGCTCCACTGTTGATTTTTCATGGCCCCCACTCCCCAATGGAAGGGGGCTAAGAGGGACAAGGTGGAGCCCAGCAGGAGGGAGCGGGGACACAGGATGAGGAGAAGGAAGGAGAAGGGGTGTTTAAAACCATGCTCAGCTCCTACCAAGACAGGGGCCCCCCGCCCATCACATTAAAGCTGACCCTCCATTAGGTCGTTTTGTACAACAGGCTTGTAATCGATAGAGGCTTATAACTGAACAGGAGGAACAAGGAGGGGTGGGGCTAGATGGCGTTAGGGTGAGTATGAGGGCAGTGAGCGTCATGGGTGTCAAGGAAAGAGTAGGAGGAAAGGGATAAAGAGAGAGCTTAGGATAAAGTTGATGGACAGGGAGAAAGAGGCGATGAATGAATAAGTAAATGAATGAAGTGGAATGGAAGGCAAATTAAGCCATGAGCTTTTCCTCCTCCTACCCGGTCTTAGGGTCTTTCTTCTAAATTGGCTCTCAAGACAAAAATAGAAAAAGTTGAAAATAAAAAATCAAGCTCGCAGATACAAATCTGGAAAACACTGGCTAATAACTATGGCACTAAATTTCATCTAATATTTTCTCACAGACTTTCCTCTACAGTTTGTTTGGAGAAGGAAATGACTTAATGTGTGTTACTGTATGAGATCTTAAGTGGTGTTATCACATGTGGAGATAAGATCTGAAGGGGGCAGAGCGAACACAAGGGGCTGTTTTCACAGCATATTGCACATTTCCAAGTCAAAACTAACCCGGTGCGCCACCTCAGTTAACAGTTATCAATTGTTCTGTGGGGCTCCCATTGTGGCCGGTGGTAGAGCAAGCTGTGTCTCCCTTCATGTAAAACACACATGCACATTTTTAGGACAGTTCAGGAGGCGAGTGGAGCAGCTTGACCGCAATTTAAAACACCATCAGTTCAGCAGGGGCTTTTGTGTAATCTCTTCTGCGTTCTTGAATATACATAAAAAGGCTGCAGTATTATAAGGCCCATACAATAAATTGATGAATGGACTAGCTCTCTCTTGCTTCCTCAGTCTCTCAATCTCTCTCCCTCTATGAGGTGAGGAGCCTGTCTCGTATATAATTATTCCTTCCACCCATTCTTTTGCAAGTTTAGGGCTCTTACATGCGGAGCATATGCCTATTGAAAGGGTGGCACCATGCAAGGCAGGCACAGATGGAGTCACCCTCCCCATCAATGAGCGGACAATAGAAAATGGAAATCAAAGTTAAAGGGGTGCATCCAGGCCCATTTAGCTCACACAAAAGGTGCTTGTAGGAGGCAGAGCATGCAGGATGAAGGGAAGGCAGAACACAACTTGGTAGTGAAACATGTCCCAGGCCACAAGAGCCCATGCTTAGCCGGCCAGGCCAACACCCCAACTTTGTTACTTTGAACTCCTTGTCACGCTGTTTGATAAGCTGTTCAGAGTGATAATTGAATTGTATTTGTTTTTAATGTCTGAGCTTAAAGCAAAAAATAAAAACATTTAAAAAAATCACCCAAAGAAAAGAGCTTCAGCTTGATCATTGATGAGACACACCAAATAACAACTAATAGTAACCTTGGTGAATTTATAAGACATCCCCAGAGAGCTCAGAGTAAAACAGAATCCCATTTTATGTTTGCAACAGCAGTTGCATCAGCCCATTTATTTTTATTGACTTTATTTAAACAGGTAGTCTTGTTGACAATTTTTTTCAAGAGATACCTGAGCACAAGAAACATTGCAAGTCATGTGAGTCCAATCAACCATCAAAGCAAAGTCCACATAGACAGTGGAAACAATAACATGAATTAAAAAGAAAATATCCACCGACACCACAAAATTAAATTATATAATAGATATAAATAAACCATATGTGTTCATTTGGCCCACTCTTTATGAGTTGTACCAGTTAAAGTATTACAATATATATTAATTATTGAAGAACCTGCTAACATCATTTCTATCAGTGTTTACACAAATATTTCTCACCCCATTATCTCATAGTATCATACATAATATCCATGATGACCTAATAGCCAATAAAAGGGTTAATAAAGGAAGTAAAATAAACCAGGGGAGGAAATAGGGAGCAGTTCATCCTGTTGTTGTGGTGGATTCTTTACTTTGAACACAGCTTTGTTGTTAACTATAAAACAGTATGTGTTGTTTTAAAAGACGCAGATTTCACTCTCATTAAAAGTAACTACACTCTACTGTAGACAAGCATGTGACATGTCTGTGTTTCACATTTGAGCTCATAAAGAAAAAATCATCCATACATGATGCAGATAAAACTCTTTCACCCGAGTGATTTGATTTTAAATGTGTGGATGTGTGTAAAATTATTTCATATAAGTTTTTCTTTAAGGAACGCGACATAATTATAATACAAACCATAGATTCATAGAGTTGAATACATGGGGCTAAGATGTAATAAAGGAAATAAATGAAAAGAAAAATACCGTTAAAAATACAATAAATAAAAGAACATCCACCAGCCAAATTAGATGTACATATTAGAGAAATAAGTTATCAAATTTTTGATTACAGTTTCGAACTATAGTCTAACAATACCGATATGTAAAGAGCTACACTGATAATTTTTATGACAATTTTCACTCACTTGGAATATTTTCACATTTTCTCATTTGCTAATGGAACTCTTAATGTTTTGTTTTTTTTTGTCTAGATGACAATAATCCTTCATTTGATCTTCTTATGTCATGCAGCGCCGCTGACTGTGGGGTGTTGGCGTCTGGAGAGGCTAAAAGATGGCAGGCCATAATGAACCCTAGTCTGACCCTTGACCACCTATTCCCCCACACCACTGGCAGCTGAGGGCTTCAACAGAGGGTCTGCTTGTGTGGTATAACACACACACAGACACACACAGACACACACACACACACACACAAACAGACACACACACACACACACATACTACAAACTGTATTACAGAAGCATTGCTTTTATTTAATTGTATTTATTAAAAAAACGTCCTGCTGGTCAAATTGATTATTTCCACATTCAAAAAAGCCTAATGTCTTCCTCAAACTTTTCTTGAATATCTTTTCAAATGCTGAACAGATTTGACTGCAATTGTGCCCAGCTGTCATGGTTTTATCAGCAAGTTGGTTTTAGTATTCATTTAACTGTGATGTTTTCTAGCTGGAGAGAATACAGCTCCGACTCCTTTCTGTTTCTCTCTCTGTAGTACAGTTTTTATGCCCTTCCAGGGGGCATGGCATGGTTGCTGATGCGTAATACCCTCTGACATAATTGTGCTGTCAATCTACAATATCTCTAATGCATGAATAACTCATGAATGTTAGTGTGATGTCTGCTATCTATGCTTCAGATGAGATTCCTGTTTCCTTTTTACATCTATTTGATCACATTTGCAACTGAATATATCTATATCAATAAAAAAAAAAAACATGACCCTTGTTAATTCACTACAGTAATATTATATTTGGCTTTGAATAATATGGCAACTGTGTAAATGTTGCATGGGAATTACCTGATAGATATATAAAAGAGAAATGTGAAATTATGTGTACATTACATTACTAGTTAAAAGATAACTCCTATGATGTTCTAAATTAATCATGTTTTTGATTCCAATATTGGAATGCCACCACTCCTGTGTAATGTTGAGGAGTGAGGAAGACTTCTCTTCAAAGTATTGATAGAGAAGCGTAACTTTGTAGTTTGGCCAATCACTATCACAACATGATAGATTATGAAGAGCACAATCAACTACAAGCTGCTGGATGACTTGAACCACACAACCGCTTTCATTCTAAAAAAAAAAAAAAAACCTGGACAGAGGACAGAATACACAACTTACAAGAGGCAAATCCCAAGCACATCACTCATAGACCTGAGAGATGAAAACAAACACAGAAGGAAAAAATATAAGGATAAAAAAGAGAAAGAGAGAGAAAAGGGAGAGGCTGGTTCTCTTTGAGGACAATCATTCAGATCCAAAACATCTGGATTGAGGAAGGCTGATGGTTTAGCACAGAAAGTGACTGAAAACAGAGGACAGGGAGGCTGAAGAGAGCAAGAGAGCGAGAGAGACACAGAGAGAGCGAGAGAGGAACACAACCTGATGTGCTTGAGGGAACAAACTAACATAATAAAGATTATAGCAATCTCTTCAGCAGGGCAATATGCCTGTACCGTATGCACTAGATTTGATAGATTAATTGAGATGGAGACTGAGCCACTGGCCGGAAATGATAACAGGTGCAGGCCCCGAAGTAGCCAAGCCACTAACTAAAAGTTACTGTAGGCGCAAAGATGAGTTTTAAGTTTGGATTTAAAGGTCTCGTCTGGCTCATACGAGACCGTGTGATGTCGGCAGAATGCTATTTCGGGAGAAAGGGCATGTTTGTCAAACGGTTGATGCCAGCAGACTTCTTTTCTAACTCTGAAGACAGAAAGGAGCTCAGTATTCTCAGAGCAAAACAGATGGGATTGAATATACAGTAAGATGTAAGGATTTCAGACAGGTAAAAGGCGAACGCCTGTTAAGGATTTTCTGTGTCATTAGAAGCACCGTAAAGTCTGAACTGACATGGATAGAGAGCCAGTGAGGAGAGAAACTTGTGGAAAGGACTCCACACTACCTGCAGTACAAACATAGCCTGCTACGTTCAAACATGGACAAAAAACTGTACTGGTTTGCTTTGTCCCACTGTGGCTGGGATGTGGTTTTTTTCTCCTCTTATTATCATTTTTCATCCTGCCAAGATTCTGTCTGTTGGGAATATCAACACAGATACAAAGACGCTAATTTAGTGCACAGTGCACAATGTACAAATTAGGCCCCATGTTATTAAACTGTGCCCTTACTTCACCCACATTCCACGTCAGCCTGCCATTACTTTGCTGCACAATATACACCCAATTATTAATGGAGTTATGTGAAGCAGGCTGACCACGGAGCACCCAAAATCACTCTATACTTGTGTGTTTATGCATATATCTGTGTGAGTGCACTTGTCTTCCATTTCAGTGGTCCCCACAGACGTTTCCATAGCACAAATAAACATCTGCTACAATCCACTACACTTGCCCTTGTATGGGCATTATGAATGATAAGCTTTGGCCAGCATGTAATTATTTTAATAGGCTAACAATCATTTCTGCAATGAATGGTAAAAATTACAAAACATAACAAGGAACTGCTTCTTATTATGATGGAGTTTACCTAGGACAAGCTAATACAAATACTGCAAGTCAAATACTCAACATGCTTTTCGTGCCACTTACTGTGGGCGAAAAATGACTCGTGCCCTAAACCGATTGCTCAGTAAATTAACTACGTACTATCAAATGTTCTATTGAATGGCAAGTTTCAAAAATGGATTTATTTATTTACTTTTTTGTATCACAGGAAAGGTCAATTGTCATCACAATTTTGCGCATGTAAAATGTGCAGTCCAATACAGAAACACCTGGGAACACAGAGACACACACTCACAATATGCCAGAACTGCTCACGCCAAGCCACTGCAATAATTGACTAATTGATCCAGCTTGTAGTGGGTCCAGCCAGGCTCCCCTCAATGCCTTATCCAATCAATCTAGGCTCTCGTCCGAAATGACATGTCCCGTAGCAAATTACAGCTAATGAAATAACCATCAGAATGTCATTAAATGGGTGTGTCACCGCATTATTGCCTAGCGTGGCTCCATATGTGCGTGTGTGTGTAAAAATGAGTTCATGTGAAGGTTTATGAACAGGCGTGGCCAAACTGCTATCCCACACACTATTTAGCACCTGAGTTATTCTGTTCCACTGACAGACCAAATGAAAGATCATCTGCTTTCATGCTTTTTTGTCAAACATGATGTGAAAATCCACAACTATCGACCAAGGACTATACTTATTTCAGACAAAGGGCCTTTTTAGTGGTGAATAATATTTTACAGATTTCACATTTTCATCCGCTTTTCGGACCTTAAAAGACCACATAATTTGTTCCAAAAACTTGGATCCTTGTCTCCTGGAACTCAGTTTGTTCCCATTACCAGACCAAAACCTAATTTAGCTACTTCCTCTGTCTCGTGTACTGTCGATGTCCCTCTGACAAGAGACCACCGTGGCAGCCCGCACTCTCCACGTGAATCCAGCCATTTTGCTTCCATTCTGCAGCCAAATCTATCGCTTTTCTCCCATTGCTTTCCTCTTCCATCTCCTCCTCCACCACCTTTTCTACCATTCCAGAGCTGACGGCAGATGGTGTTTTAATAAAGTCCAGTAGGAATAGGACTGTGAGTAAACAATGCAGCACATGCCAACTCAGTAATTGCTGGGCACTATTACAACCCCTGTGTCTGGCAAGGGAGGGAAGGATGAGAAGAGAATGGATAAAAAAGAGGGAGGATGGAGCAGACACACAGTTAGAGGACAAATAAGGAATGAGAAAATAAGAGAATGAGGAAAAACCAGAGAGGGAAAAAGCAAAAGTTGGAGGAAAAAGGGGAGGGGGGGGGACAGCACACACACATATACACCTAGCAGCTGGAGCCAGAAAAGCGCAGCTGGTGAAGGTGCAGGGAGGCCACACAGAAGAGGAGGGGGCTGAGCGGAGCTGGGATGGGCTAGTCGAGGCTGTGCTGGGTTGGGCTGGTCTAGGCCAGCGGGTGCAGCGCTGGGCTTACAGCCTTCAGGCTATGGGCTCCAAGCCCAGTCTCTGAGTCCCAAGCCCTGCTCTGAGGTCTCCACAGCTGACACAAGGCCAATGCAGTCCCTTGTCAAATCCCCAGTCAACGGTCAGACACATTCTGGAGTAGGTGGACTCAAGCAAGACCAAAGTTAAAGCTCCTGTTCCATGCAGCTTCAATTATCTCTGCCCACTGTCGCCTTTAGAATAAATGATGACTGCAGTAATACATAAATTCATATTGATCCACGATGATACCTTATGCAGTTTATGCATGTACTTTGACACAGGCACACACACACACACACACACACACTCTTTGCCATTTGATCCCTTTTTAATCAAGCCTTCACCACATAAGAAAGGTGCTTTCACGTCTACAGAGGGCTTTCCCATGATGCACCATTATTCCTGTTGCCTCCAGGGCTGTCAATCTGAAACAATCTCTCCACAAGTCTGACAGCTCGGGTGCCTTACATCACACACCTGTTTTGCTCAGGTATTTAGAAAGAAAATATGTAAAGTGATTAATAACAGGGAAACACAAGGGGAATCATCACACCAAAATAACACCTAATAATAATAATAATATCTGACATAGTGCATGAAAGTTTTGTTTAGTCTTAAAATGCTATAACAAGCCTAACTATCACCCAAACACGAAACTTGTAGTAGAATGAGGTAATAGTGCAGTACTATTTCGTATTTCTTGGGTAAAAGTTGATGAAGAATCTCCCTTAGCCATATAGTTAGTGACTCTCATCAAAGACAATTAAAGAAAATGACTTTTATTTTAAAGCTGAGGTTAAATGACCAGTCTCCTTAACCTTGAAGATCACCGTCCGCATGAATATTAAATGATTCTTAACCTTCTGTTCTAATGCTAATTGAAGCAGAGGGGGGATAATACATATTTGTAATTAGTGGCTGTTGGATAGAGCTAAGCCTCATTAGCTTAATCATGAGAACTCCATTAATTATGCAGGTGGAGGTATGGTGGTGATTTCAGAAAAAATTCTTTTCCGTTAAAAACTTTTTTCCCCCCTGGAGTAATTTTATTGAAGACTTCTTCTTGGACCTTATCATTAATTCCATATCCAGTAAGGACACCTTTTCCCGCTGCATAGGCACATACCGTGTTTGATAAAAAGCGATTGTGGATGAGTTGACACCAGAATTGCAGCATCTTCTATTGATGGATAATTCCAGGCAAGGTCAAGTTATATGAAGCTAATCCGTATGGAAGCTAACACAAACACAGCGCCTGAGGACATCACCCAAATACAACATCAAACGGCCTCCTGACAAGTTTACTGATGAGCACAAACAAGGCTTCGTGTTGAAACACAACTTCTCTTCGATGACATCTTGAACTTCTGTCCAACCAAGTCTCCTCACATACGTTCAGGCCTTGGGAATTTGCTTATTCTCCCTCAAGGCACCAAGGCAGAGAGACAGAGAAAAAAGTGAAAGACAGAGAACTCAACAGCTTAGGGAGAGTGAAATATGAGCTAGAGCTTCTCACTCAGTTTTGCAATAAGATGTCTTCACCACGAGGACAGTCCCCATGGACCTACCATATTTCTTTGAGCACAAAGTGATCATACACAACCACACGGCACTGTTATGCTGCACTCCAAACTTCTGTCAGGCCTTACCTCAGACATCTTCCTAACACCCAGTTTGCCAGCAGGTTTGGGTTCACACCATTAATCTTGAGCAAGCAAGCGGGAGAGGAGATGGCAGAGGGGAATTCGCGGGAGGTGGAAGAGGTGGGAAAGTGGGTCAGAGGACTCAGACCGAAGCGAAGGCAGCTGCCCCTTCAGCACCTCAGCCTTTCTCCAGAATCCTCCACAGTGCCCTCGCTCCCTCTGTATGTTGTGGAGGTGACAGCTGGTGAGGGACCTTTAAGAGTCATGGAATTGGCTCTGGTTCTATTGTAAGGTTCTGCCAGGTTCTGTATAGGCTACAACATGTTTCTAAGTATAGGAACAGCAATTTTGAGCATTGTCTTAGTTGGGAAACATGAACTCAAGACGTGACATGCACTGTCACGCATACTTAGTGACGCACTCTGGCATTGTTTTTCCCAACAGATGCAACTGACCAATGGGCCTTTTTCCCCCCTTTACCAAGACCTTTTCTGCCATTTGACTGACCCTCATTCAAGTTTACACTTAGCATAAATTAAACATATTCAAAACTAACTATTAAACAATTCAAATACTACGTACTGACTTGTGCAGACACAGTACCAGAACCGCACTTTTGCTGATGTACTTCGTTTTATAGACTCACTATTTTTATTTTTTTAAAATTATAATAGCCATAATGCAAATTTGCACTATATGTTGCAATGTTATTGTGCACACAGTTGACAATGAGCTTGCATGATTATTGTCAACACGCTCAAGCTGCTGCAGGAGTTCTTCTTTTACAGGAGTGTATGCATTTACTTTACCGTGCTGATATTACACTTCCTTCTATTATTCCTCTACTCTTATTTTCCAAATGAACTCAAATAACACTCTGTCTTTCAACACAGAGAAGCAGTGTTTCCAACGTCAAAAGGGCTGGAAAATATATAGCCATAAATGTATTAAAATATTGCTTTCACACCCCATCTATCATGAGTGCAATTTCATGGGTTGCCTTTTTAAAAATTAATTTCATTTTTTGACCTGGTACTAGTGGAAGTGCTAACATGGGTAGGCTTTGAGTTAAATTGCACTTGTGACTTCATGGATCACATTTTCAATTACTTCCGAACACTGCGTGTTGAAGGGGGGAGAGAGCGAGACACAGAGAGAAAGAGAGAGAGGGTGAGAGAGCAAGAGAGAGGAAATCATGAAGGCAGCGTGCAACAACAACTTTATTTACTGGGACAAGTGGTATGGAAAAGTGAGATTTAATGAGCTATGTTCAACAGCAAGAAGGTAATGGAGTACAAGCAGAACAGACAATGACAATAGTCAACTGACTGCACATTGTCTGCTGTGGCAAATCTGACACACAAGAATAATATGAAAAACACTTTCAAAAGTTTGCTTAAGGTTTAAATGACATGTGTTCTACAAATACAGACTTTTATTGCCAACGTAATGATAACAAAATTATGTTTTTTGATGTGTTTCAAGTTTTTACATTTGTAACGAGATTAAATGGTAAATGGTCTGCACTTATAAAGCGCTTTTCTACCTATTGGCACTCAAAGCGCTTTACACTGCTTCTTATTCACCCATTCACACTCACAATCACACACCGATGGGGGAGCTGCTATGCAGCTGGCCAACACTCACCGGGAGCAACTAAGTTGGGGTTCAGTGTCTTGCTCAAGGACACTTTGACATGTGACCGGAGGAGCCGGGGATTGAACCAACAACTGTGAGATTGGTGGACAACCGCTCTACCTTCCTGCGCCACAGATTACAGCCTGTAACTTTTTTTTTATTCTCAAGGTGTCAGAAATTGACATTTTTAAAACCATTTTAGCATCTTACACGGATGCTAAAGATACCTTTTAGAACTTGCCATTAAACAGCACCTTTAGGATAGCCATGACATGGATGACTGAGGACCTTCCAAGACCTAAACACTGACTTTATCTTTTTAATTTTTAAAAAAATCTTTTAGCTTTTAAATTCTGTTTTGTCCATACGTTTTAGAGAACAGGATGCTGTTAAATGCAATACTGGAGGTGGCACTACCAGAGCTACCATGGAAATGAACACCAAGATGATATTTTCAGTAAAAAGTCAATATTCAGCCCTGTGCTTTTCCCCCATCATGTAATTATAATTTACTTTGACAAATGTAGTTACAACTATTCAAACATTTGACATTTGTACACCTGAACCACAAGGTGCAGTCTTGTGGATTTTGTCAAGCCCGTCAGTGCCTCATCGGACGTCAAAGGTCCCCCTCCTCAACAATTTCCTTACAGTGATCAGTTTTAACAATTCCAAATTCCTTTGTTGGAAATGAGCCATGAGCCACTGTTTCTACTCATTTTACCCAGCATGCAACTGCAAGTCCTTATGCATAATGATACTGTCTTTGTGTTTTAGTTTTAACACGGTACAACAAACAAAATTGCACCTCCATTCTCTTTGATTTTAGTGATTGTGCAGCACAATGGTGGAGGGGTTAGCATTGCCACCTCACAGGTGGAAGGTCCATAGTTTGAATCCCCAGCCAGCTGTGGCCTTTCTGTGTACAGTCTGCATGTTCTCCCTGTGCTTGCATGGGTTTCCTCCGGGTTCTCCAGCTTCCTCCTACATGCGTGTTAGGTTAATTGATAAATGTGAATGGATGTCTGTCTGTGTTTGTCCTGGAGACCTGTCCAGGCTGTGCCCAACCTCTCGTCCAGTGACAGCCTGGATAGGCTCGAGACCCCTTGCAAACCTAAACAGGATAAGAGGTTACAGATAATGGATGGATATTTAGCTGTTAAAAATTGTACATCTAGATAGAATGATAATTACAATCCTATTGTATGCAGCCACAATGGCCAAACAAAAAACAATAAATTAATAAATAATCAGACAGTATATTTTGTAGTAAATACTGTGCTGACAGAATGTCCCTGGTCCCCTCATTATGTAGCAAAAAACATGTAACAAACCAATATTTCTATGGTTCAGCAGAGCTGCATTCTGTCATCCTACTGCATGTGGTAAGCAAAAAAAAAAATCGTTCTTTATTAAATCCAGACAGACTTATTTATTTCATGACTTTGTAAATATTAACAGAAGAGACTCTTATTTATTGTGGATTACTCTCAGTGGGGGAAAACATGTCCCTGTTTTAAGGTAAAAATATTAGCAGCAATACAGACAACATTGTTCCCATAAGGATTAAGAGCACCGAATAAGCTGTGTAGTACCCTGCATTGTCCTGAACTAAATCCATGAAAACTTCCATTACGGAGCCTGTAGCTTAGATATTGCCCCATTAAGGCTGTATGTATTTAACTTACATGGCTCTCCTTTTGCCCCCTGTATAGGTTTGATTTTCAAAAGATTCAAAAGATAAGATTATATGTAAAAAGTGTCAGGGGGTACAAGAGATTAAGTCCAAAACCAAAAAAGCAAAATGTTGCAAAGTGTCATTTCCAGTCCAGGACACCCCTAAATGCAAATACCGACTTCTTATAGAAAATTAGCAGTTAACAGTTCAAAGGCTCATAAGAAAAGCAAGTTGCTTCAGAGGTTTATTTTGTCAAAGTTAAAGGATAAAGAGAGACAAGGATTCCACCAATGAGGGTTCAAGGCAGTGTCATATAATTACAGGGCTCAATCAGTGAGGTAAGCCGAAAAGCTAATGTTGACTTACCACATAACCTTTCAACTGGTTAATTCCCCCCCTTTGCTTTTGGAAGTGGTGAAAATGTAGCTGCCTCTTTCCTGAGGGTGAACTGTCTTCACAGGCATTAGAGAGGAAAAAGGAAGAAAAGTCGCTCAGTGATAGATATGAGAATGCATCCAGATCCCCTTTATGCCATGTCAACCACATCCTGAGGTGAAGAGTACACAATGAACGATTAAGTGGGAGTGCCTTGCAACTTTGTAATGACTGTTATTTACTTGGTAAAAAAAAAATAAAATGTTTATAACTTTGATAAATGCATGTTGAAATGATCATTTCCATTAAATGATTCAGCCAAATAATAGTGTAAATGCTGCATGCAATGATACTTAAATGAGTTGCATCAAGTATCATTTTCTTCCACTTTTCATTATTTTTGGTAACAGTTAGTTGCTATTTTGATCCTGACTGCATTTCTTTACACCCATCAGAGAAGAATAGTGTTAGTGAATCAGATGCTCCCGTTCAAAGTGTTGCATAATGAGTAATGCCCTTCTTTTAATAATTTATTACCTAAAATAGAAGTGTTGTGTTTTGGAAAACAGCTCCTGAGTTGCTCCTAACCTTGTCATCGTGGCGTGGCTGTTGTTGGTGCCAAATGAGCTACAGTACGAGCTCAGAGCCTCTGCCATTTGGATGTAATTTCACTAAGATGATTTTATTTTATTTTTTTCTCTACCACAAATCAAATAAAAGAGTCAGCTTTGAGGGTTGAAAATAAACCCAGAACTGATCTGCATTACAACCAAACAAACAAGAGTGAAGTAAGAAAACAAGAGACACAAAATCTGAATGTAATGGTTTTGGAGCTATACATGTTTCCATTGATTAGGTGGTATTGTTGTCACCCATGGGCCCATTGGCAGGGAAATGCTGAGCTGCATACCACATTGAACAAACATAAATGTCAATGTCTATTAATTCAGTTGTAATCATACTTGAATGGATATTCACTGCTGTGCCATATCTGTCTTTCTTCTCAGAGTTTTGAATGAGTGCTCTCAGGAATTGTCAGATAATGATGAAACCACATAACTGGATTGTGTTTGCTGGACATGCGTTCAGAGAGAAAATCTGAACTGATGGGGCTGACAGTGAAGAGCAGTCATAATAAAGACTAAGAAAAATCATGTTTCTGAAATGATATGTTTAAAACACTGAGGGCTGTTATACAGCACATTAAAGTCTGAGGTAACATTTCCTTATGCATTATATTACATATACTTATGTACTGCATCCACCTGTCTTGAGGCTGTATCATGTCCTTGGCTGTGTTTGCCTGTACGGTAAGTGTATCTATTCCAAACAGGCCATAGTGTATGCTAAATATACCCTGTGAAACCAATTTTTTCATAAACATAAAGCTCTAATAAAGTAACACGATTTTACTAATGATACAGTAGATTTCAATGTGAGTTTCCTGTTCAAATATTTTTCAACTTAGCTTGGCTCAGGTCGATTGTAAAAATCAGCCCCAGCTAACTCAAGCCTGCTGTTCAAATTTACCAGATTGTGTGGTCCCACTTGGCTGTGGTATTAATGTCAAGCTGTATCAGAGGCTCCTGTGGAAAAAGAGAGGAATTGGAGGGCAGAAGGCATTCAAGCCATTGTTTCCACACATTATGAGCAAAAGCTCTACGTGTCTTGATTTTAAAGACAGCGTGTTGCATCGACCTTTGGTTTTTGGATGTTCTGGACCACTATCCTCATCTCTGTCTCTACACTGGGGATAGCGAAAAGCTGAGCGTCAAAGTTAATTCAGGAAGGACATTTTTCAACCCTGACAAAATACCACTTTGCAAAATGGAGACCATGGGTGCAGTCAAATAAATGTTGTTGAGCAGTGTTGACAAATCGTTGTAGTGGTGGCACACGATGCCACAAAGGCATTACAGAAGTACTGCGGGTAGCCTCTGTGTAGCCTCCCACTCCCACCCATCCTCCCAATTAATCAGGCTTATCTTCACCTCCATCGCTGCTGTCAGTCACACTGGAAAATGCTTCCACTGGTGTGTGCATGTGTGTATGGTGGAATGAGAGATAGAGCATGAGCTCATGCACATCTGTGTGCAGGGCCAATACGCTTGTGTGTGTCTGTATCTGTGTGTGCATGTGTGTGCAGGCAGGCAAAGCATTAGACATCTGTCTCAGCTCCATCCTCCCAGTCAGACTGACTGGTGAAATGTTTCTCAGCCCCTATACTTAGGCTAAGTGTTTGAAAAGGTATCACTCAAGGACCCATACACAAAGCATGTGTGTAAAAACCTAATATAGTCTGTAAAATTCTGCCCGATAATAGATAAAACAGCAAATAATGATGTTTACATTTCAACAATTTCATGTACAGACACAAAACAAAATCAACAATAAAATAAAAACAGAAGCCGGGTAAAACACCCATGTGTAATAAGCGAGAAAACATATCTCACAGCTCAGTGAAGCATTTGAGTTTAATTGTATAACAGAGAAATGTAAAATTTCTACAGTGATACAAATCAGTTCCATGTTATTTATTCAAATTAGGCTTCTGTGTTTCTATATAAAAACGAAAAATGCCTTGATGTTAAGGTTTACATTGGTTTTTCTTTTAGCCTACTTCTCAGGAAGGCGGTGGACACATCAAAAATCAAACAAACATTTAACTTTTTCCGGCACGCACAACAGAACAAACTCAGCCCGTGATGGATATCTGCATGTGAATGAAATCACTTTGACATTAAAACCAAATGAGATAAGGTACAAAGAAACACTATGATCAGTAATTTTGGCATTTCTCCTGCAAAACCGCCACGGGACACTTCAATCATTCTGACAGTTTTATGGAATCTTTGTTTTGATAATCCGTGTATTGGTGATACCTGTCACAGCACACAGTAGTAACCACCAAGCCCCCTCAATCTCTCAGCTACATATCCTTGTCTACACAACACTGGCCCCATGATAAGAAGGTGACACTGTCACTCCAGCCCCCACACACACACACATACACGGGCTGATTGCATAAATACACACACACATGCATGTACACACAAACAGCCTCGAAGGCGTGCAGTGTGCATAGGCGTTCAGCATCATGCTAATTTTCATTGTTGCGATAAAAATAAACAGGTCTGGGGAGCTGAATCTGAAGGCCTGAGGGTCACGTCGCGCTCTTCTGACAACAGGGCGGGGGAGGGTGGCGAGGTAGCGGGGGGGGGGGGGGGGGGGGTGCGGGGTGGGAGGCTCAGTCTGAATTACCTTGATCCAGCACGACAGCCTCACATCACTGTCACCAGCCTGTTTGGAAGGGCTTGATGGGGCTGTGGTACTAAGTTGGAGTAAGCGATGGATGTGTGTTGACAGTATACTGTATTCAAGGGCACATTGAAATGAGCGGGCGAAACGGGGGAAAGTTTGCTAAGCCATGTGTGCCATAATTATCCTGGGCTCTCCTTGTGCCTCTTATCTGGTGGCTGGTGGTGATTGTCAGATGAGTGAAAAATCGACTGTGACATTATCTCAGCCTCACAATAGTCCCAAAATATTACAATCGTCAGGAGGTGTTATGTGGGGACAATTTCTGTAGTATTTCCTCCTCCAAAGGCTATGTCACATCATTAGTGCTTCTATAGCAATATTCATAACATTACAGAGTTTAGTGAACTGCATAAAAACACACTGTTTAATGGTGTAATATCACCGTGGTGATGCTTCACATGTGTTTATGCATGCATTATCTGATCTTAGGCACAGGGTGATAAATTATGCAATACTTTACATTCTGAGTTATAGCATCCATGTTAAGCATACAATGTACTGTAAATTGTGCAAAATGTTTTCATTCATTCATCAGTATTATTTTATAGTAGTTTTGACATTTAAGCTAACAAAAGTATACTCATATCATGTGTGTCTCAAGCTTTAACTCCTGTTTGTAACAGCTGACATGTTAAGCTTTACCTCGCAGGTGAGGTGCCACCGTCGGGCACTAGGTGGTGCTTGAACACAGCCTGCACACAATTAAACACACAACACACGCACACATGTGCAGACACACCTGTTTTCCTGCCTTGACACACACTATCAGCTCTCTTTCTATTCACTCAGGAGAACAACAAAACACCCCCACCCAGCGCAACCAGCACGCACACACACATATGCACGTACACAAAGCAGACGAGACTCAACTTACAGACCTTTTCTCTGTTCATTTGATATTCATCAGCTTCCCTTTCACCCCTCCCTCCTTGCCTATCACACGCACACCCACACCCACACACACCCACACACACAGTTATCTGTACCTTTACGCATCAAGTCTTAGCTACACGTGTCTGAAGGTATGATATCCATCTAATCATCTGGCCTTTTCTCCTCTGTTTCCTTTCAGGACTACTAGGCAGGGGTTGGTAGTATGCTCACTGGCAGGCGACCAGCTGCAACACAATACCTGTGAAAGCGCACACACACATAAAGACACACACACATAGTTTCCCTACATAAAACTGATCCGTGCATGGTGGCATACATCTTAAATTCAAATCTCTTGGTCAAACGCTCTGATGACCTACAGGATGTGTGTTTGTTTGGATGCTGGTGTCTGTGCACATTTGCGTGTGGACTGCTGGTAAATAATTAACAGCAGATTTCCAAGCATCAGAGGGAAAACATTACCCTCTAGTGCTGTAGTAAACTGGGTATTGTTGTTAAAATGTCGCGTAATACTCATGAAACAAGTGCAGGGAATAAAGTGATTCATATTTATAATTTTTAACAGGGAGCACATTCACAGTTTATTCCTCAAAATGAATGTGCAGGAACCTGTGACTATCCACTCATTTTTATTTAAAGTCAGACCCATTTAATGATAGGGAAATTAACTGAGTTCTGTAAGAGTGACCTCACAGCTGACTGTAGCTTAAAGAGCACTGTTTATATTATCCTTATCACAAAGCCAGACACCCTACTGATTTCGCAATTATTACAAAATTATATACATTCCCTCTGCTTTTGCTAATGCATTAAATGTCTAAATATATTAGGTATATGTGCGATTTTAAATCGGCTACAAAGCTTTATAAATCATAGCAAGCGTTTTTACACAAGTTGTGTTCGGATTAATATGAGTTATATGAGGACGTTTATGATACTAACACACTAAAATGAACCAAGACAAGAACATTAAATACCTCTGGCAATAATTGTTTTCTCAATAAATGATTTGACTTATAAATGATAGTTTTTTTGTAATTAATTACTTCGGCCACACTTGCAGTACTGTATAACATCAGGAAAACTGAACAGAATATCACCTAAGTGAAATACACATGGCTGTGTATTTCCATAAGGTCAAACACCTAACGTGTCTGTGTCTGCGTGTGTGTGGTTACTGCCCATAGCAACAGTATGATTGTACCAAGAGGCTGTTTGAGTCCCTGTGTGGCCTGTTGCTCATACTAACAGCCAGTGTTGGTTGGGACAGTCTGTGTACGTGCATGCGTGTCTGTGTGTCTTTGCGGTTGTCTTTCTGTCTACATGTATGCATGCAGTAAGAGTGATCCACATGTGTGCACACGTGTGTCTTTGTTCATGTTGCTGTGTGCTGCGTGTGCTCGTAGGTGGGTCCAAGGGGCAGCTGCGTGAGCATTCCTGTTGTCGTTAAGCAGCTAAACAGTACCAGCTTGCTGGGCTCTTAACCTCCCCTCTCAGAGAGGAGACCTAATGAAGTCCTGAAAAGTTTCCTGACTCCCTCATCTGGCTTTGTTTAGGCCCCTTTCTCCCTCCCTTTGCTTGAGGAAAGCCATTAGCCCATTGAGAAGACAATCACACAGGCAGTGGAGGACAGGACTGCACTGGTAAAAATAAAATAAAGAAAACTCTGTAGTGGTGCTTCAAAGACCCTCAGTTTGCCTTAAAGAGTGTGTATGAAGTGGCTGTAAGGACCTCAAGGCCTATTCAAGTATGTTTCTTGGCAACTGGAATTGTGTGTGCAGTTTTAATGGCGTGCACTGAATTTTTAGTAATAACCAGTTCGGATTTTTATCACATTTTGAATTCTGCATTGTGCTACTGCTACAAGGTTAGTAGCAGTAGTTGGTTCAATAAGTTCTGAAACAGTGATAAACACAGGAATTATATTGTGCCTGATAGATGCCAGCAATCCACCACACTAGTAGTATTTTATAAGGTATTCATTTATCTTCTTTTATCAGATTCAGGTTATTTACCTTTATGATTGTGATGTAATGAAAGACACAGAGGAGATTTTTTAAAATAGACATTTGCTTAAATACTAGTCCTTGACACTGAACGTACATTTTGTATATTTTAAGACTTACAGCATCACATCAAAATGTCAGAACCTCTTTTACAGTGTGGCTAAAGGTGACTGCATGACCATTACACATGGCTGCTCCATCCTATACCAGACAAAAAGAACATGTAAGATTATTAACATCTACCACCATGGATGAAGTGGAAGGGAGAGAGAGACATACAAAGAGAGAGACCCCCCCCCCCTCCTTTTAGCACACATGTAATAGCACTTCATTTCAGTTTTATAGTTTGTGTATACTCAATAGAGGAAAATTGTTTCTACGTAGTTATGCCAGTCTATTGAGAGCAAGGCAAGTGAAAAGTGAAGGGAGGGGGGCCGTGCATGGCAAATAAAAAACCACGGCAGTTAAAATTGAATTTGTATTCACCAGGAAGTGGGTTAACCCAGTTAAAAGTCAGGGAATCCAATAGCACAGGCTGATATGTGGTGTCGAGACAATCTCCTCTGGGGAGCTAAGGCGCTTGTCTCATATGCTGCCTACCGGGGCTCGTAGCATGTTTTCAGGTAATAATAATACATCATATTGCTTAACTGCATATTTATGTAAGAACTCAGCAAGAGAAGGCATCTGAAGTGCCTTGGTGTTGTTCTTTGAAATCACCTCCTTCAGATATGTGCCCCTCGCTGTTGTTATGTTTTCTCTTCCTTATCAGTTTTGCAGAGATAGAATATTCTATTACTGAGTGTATTTGGTTTGTCATAGTCAGATGCCTTCTCTTCAGGTGGGGGGTGCAGGCATTTTCCCCTAGATTTCTCTTTTTTAAGAGACAGAGTGACTGTATTTGCATGCATGTGTGCCTCCACTACCCCCCAATTCTTCTCATGCTAAAGAAGAAAGGCATGTTGTCAAAAAAAAAAAAGCAAGGAGTGGGGAAATGACAAATCTCTGTCTTTGTTATTGGAATATATTGACTGCCCTTGGTTCATTGACTTTTTATTACAGGAGGTAGCACTACTGTCAGCAAATAGGGAGAAATTTGTTTCAGCCATTTGCTCTGCAACATTTGAAGCTGATAATTTTTGCCTCACATGTACGTGCTGTGTGCACAGTATTTATTTATTTATTTATTTATTTGTCAGCACCAAGCATGTTTTTGCTGTGTGTATCTATGTGGATTTGTGTGCAGGAGGTGCAGCTGTAAGTAGTGATGGTTACGGGTACAATGAAAAGGAGCAGGAAGAGGAAGAACGGAAGAAAGAGGGAAAGATAGAAGGAAGGAAGGGTCGACTCAAAGAGACCAAGGCAAAGAGACAGATACAGCCAGACAGAGAGGTGGTTTCGGTCTACCAGGAACACACAGATCTAGCCGCCAGCAGTCTGTCAGTGGTGGTCCCCTCATCCAGTCTGCTGCAGCATCTGCCAGAGAGGCACCAGGCTGAGCAAGACCCAAATCCTTCCACAGCCCCATCTCAAGACCACAGCCTCATCAACTTAGTTCTCCTCCAGGCCCAGCTGTCTTCTTCGCCTTTTCACATCCCATACCTCTTTGTCTTCACACCAAGCCATGTTAGTAACCCTAAGTCAGGACCCCCAGGCCTGTATCTATTCTTCACATGCAGCCTCAACTTCAGCTCCCTCCAGCTCCCTTCCCTCATATTCCAAAACTGTAAAAACCATCCTTAGCCTCTCATGACCCCCAAACCCCTCTACTCCTTTCCCCTCCAAATGCCAACACACTAATTCATGGGGCACAATCAAAGAAATAAAATCTAAGTTCTCGATGCCCTAAATGTGCCGAAGCCTGTTAATATTAATCGCTTTATCTTTGTGACACCACCATTTTAATTCTTATTGTTATGTATACTGACACAAACTATTCTTAATGAACTACTAAGTAGAAGAACTAGCCAGTATCCACTACGGTGGAAGAGGTACAGACAAGTGCTCTACCTATAAAAATACAAACACATCTGCACTGCCACTAAAAAGATCATAGAAAAAGGCGAGTACATAAGTTTTAATGCAACACACTTCAAATGATTTACAAATCAAACTCAAACATCTATTTATGGGTTTGTGTTCTTGGTATTTGATCAGCCACATGCCTTAGTTATTCTCAGCTACTGTCTCAGTTGTTAATGGACCATTAAATGGTTAGAATGATTAACTTGTGAGTTAATTGATAACCAGTGAGACCACTTTGTTGTTACTGGTTTTGACCTCAACTTCATTCCACTTCTTCAATTCAACCTGTTTACAAACCACTTCATTATCGTAAGGCCTCTCGTCTGTCATCTACCTCTGGAGTTGGCTTACATTGATCGCAGGGGTCAACACTTGTTACTGCCTATAAAAATGCCATAACAAAATTCCTTGTTTGTATTTTTTTCTTCCTGTCTCAACCCTCCCCACTACTTGCTTTTCCAGGCCCACCTCAAAAACTCATGACCTTTGACATCAGGACGGACCTGTTCCTCTCTCCCTTAACCACCCTCCCAATTCTCCCTGCCTCCATCCCCATTTGCTTCACATTACCCAGCCACAGCCATTCTCCTCCAGCCTTATCCACATTTAAAGCCCTTTCTCTTTCCCTGCTGGGGCTGGTGAGAGGCTGAAGCCGCAGCATCTCCCCATCCGTTAGCCAGGAGCCAGAGATCCCAGCCAGAGATGCCATCTGATACAAGTCTATCATAATGAAGGTCCAGCATGGGGCTAAATGAGTTTCCACCTCAGCCGCGCAAGGGGCTAATGACAAAACAGCCTCCCTGTGCTCCTTGGCCTGCCGCTAGCTTTAATCAGGGCATATGGCACTTGCGTAAACTGCTTGGCTATGAGGAGCAGAGAGAAAAGAGGAGAGAGAGTGGAGAATGGTCTGAGGAGGTCTGAGGAGATGAAGGCAATGCTTAGTAGGGACAATAGGAGGGATGAGGTTCTAAAAGTTGCGGTTGAAATTAGTTTATAAAACTCTACTGTGTAGTGCATTTGTGTCTGCAGAGTGGATGACAGGGCTTTGCTTGTACGGCTTTTGCGATTTTTTTAGGACCTACTCGAAGCCTTATGCGTAGGCCTGTGTTTGTGCGTAATACGGGGCAGAAAGTGCTAATAGCTTTCATAGATTTATATTAATTTGCAGGATTTACTGTGCCTCAAAAGGCAGATGATCAACAAGGGAAAACAAAAGTGCATTAGTGTCCCTGTGGCATAAAAACAGTGGAACGTGGTGGGAGCTTAACAAATAGGCTACTCAATTTTCATATGGCTCCCCAACTTATCCAAATTAGCTTAAAGGATTGATAATTCTTCACTAATATAAAACTGTTACTGAGCCCCTAAACTGTGACTTGCCATTTTTCAGGTTTTGTCAAACACTAAACAGAAGGCTCAGTTGTGGAAATTAAATTGAAATCGCATAACAAGGCTTCCTTTTAATTTGATTAATTCTTTGTTGTTGTTTTAGATCCCTTGCGAAGACACCCATGACGTATCAAGGTTATTTGTTCCACTGTCTAATGACAATTTTCTTGCACAATAATACCAGTTAAGGAGCTGCCTTAGAGCAAGTTTTTTTTTTTCCTATTGCCTAGAAATTACAGACAAGGCTAAGCCAAAGGGGGACTAATAAACCTCAGCCTTAATTCCAGTGTGAGGCTACTGCTGTGAATGCTCACACTACAACTTCCCTGCAGTCCTAATTGTATAGAGAGAGATGATCAAAACTTCATTTAACCTCTTTGGCTCAGCGTTGGAGGCATTTGAGGCAATAGTCATTTTTTAAGGGGTATAAAAGCCCATATTGAACCAAGTGACTGATGATCTCTCAATTTCCAATCACAAGGCCATTAAAGTTGCACAGAATTTATTAGATGAAGCTGAGGATGTTTTCACACCTAGAGTAGATTTCTAATCATTTCAAATAACGGTTGTGCACAAAGCCCCAGTTGCTAAGAAGTGTGTGTTAATTCTCAAAATGCAATCGAGTGCTTAGAACATATCGGGTCCATTGTAAGCCAGCGTACTGTAGGATGCTTTTTGGCTGCAAAATACAGCCAGGCTGTACCAGGCTGTACTCAGCATGGAGAAAATGAACCTCTGAAAGCCATGCTTACAGTTTTAGCCCCTACTGTTCCTGATTTGAACAGCACCATAACCAGTCTTGGCAACCAACACCCCGCCAGTACAAATTAGCCAGCAGGGTACAAAAACTGCTTTTCCATGACAGTATAAAGAGAGAGGAAGGCTCCGTTTATTCAGGCAAAAGGCTTAATAGACAAGTTCTTGGAATTCGTGCTTCTCCAGCTTTGCTCTTCCTGCTCTCACATGTCTCTTCCTCAATCTCTCAGTCTCATTCCAAATATCGTCGCCCAGGTTTCCCCTCAGAACAGGGTGATTGCTTACAGCTGGGGTGCATTGAGAACATTTTAATATTATGCAGAAGATTAGAGCAAACTAACTACATTATTCTTCGATTACACTCATTTCATCTAACTGATGTCTTTATATCCTTCCCCTTGCCTCGATTAGCGTAATGTGAAAATGGAAGGGGGAATGCACTTAGGACTGTACCGATTGTTCCTCAGCTGCCTATTATTTCAGAGTGCCATTAAAGGAGGGCGCCTTTTAGAGTGACTGGAAATAAAACGATTAGGGACAGATCCAACCGGGTGCTGGGAAAGATTTCATTTCAGGGATCTGCTTATCAACCTTCTTGGAAGGTTTGGAAGGATTGCGAGAGCCTGCGACGAGATGCCACCTTCCCCCACCATCATCCCACAACAGCTCCCCATCTCTCTCTCCGAAGCTGCATAACAGTAGCAAATCTCATGCTTTGCATTGTCATAAACTAAATAAATCAATTACATTCCCACACACGTGCATGCTTTCTATAACAAAATGACTTGAAATCACAATTTAAAAGAAGAATTTTAAAACTGTGGGTGTTCTCCATAACATGGCAAATATGAAAGCATGGAAGAAGACCCCAAACAAGAGTGCTCCCCTATTACTAATTTCCCAGGTAATGGAGTTCTCTGTATGCAACAAGTCGATATGCTACTCAGCAGCATGCAGCTTCTCTATAAAAAAAAGGTCTTCTGAAGTAGTTGGGTCTTTCATCATGCACAGGCCTTCTAAATCAATTCAAACACCAACATTGCCTTCAGCATGAGTAGGATTTTAAAGATGTATAACAATGTTTAATGTAATGATGAACTTTAAGGAATAAATACAGAATATCCCGAAAAGCAGAAATGTTTGTAAAGGTTTAAAAACTGGCCAGATTTATAAAACTCAAACATAACATGCCCATTCAATTTATGTCATTAAGATGCTTTCTCCAAAGCCGCTTATAATTTGCACATCGTCTGAGACATTTTTTTTTTCAAATTGCTAAAACATAAAAAGCTCAAAGTTCAAACCAAAGGATTTCAGCTTAATTGTTGAAGAAATGAGAGATTAATATATGTATGCCACAAGGCTTCTTGTCCCTTTCAGCTTTACTAGCATTTGACGAAATTACAGGGTGTTTTGGTTGTAGTAACATGACCACACACGTCTTATAGGACTATAGATAGACCTTGTTAAATAATAATAAAACAGAAATGCATGTGTTATTATTATATCAATTCATTATGTGCCATGCTCCATATTAAGCATTGCTATGACATGACATTGAAACCCCTTTGGGCAACACTGAGGCACCCTCGTAATGTTTGTTTTCTTTTCTTTCTTCTTTTCCTTTCTTTTTCAGTCTTTTTCTCCTTTAGTTTCTTGGATTGACTTTCCTTTTGTGTTGGATAGCAGAGACACACAGTGTTGATTTCAGTTGTACAGCGGTTGTTTCATAGCTTGCAGCATGTTTGTCTATGGTGGCATTCCTCAATTCTATTGAGCACACAAGAGGATCCCCTCGGGCCGGGCATATCCCAGCATCTTCTGCTCCTCCACAATCCCAGAGATGGGCAAGGCAAACATATGACCTCTTACCCAAACACACAAGTATGTCCACATAAGCACAAATGCATGCACACACAGATACAAATGCACAAACACAGTGATGCAAACACAATGAAACACACGTTCTAATGGACATGTATATATAAGCACACACATACACCACGAGGCAGCGTCTCCACACTTGCTCCTGTATCACATTGCAGCAAATCCAGTTAAGAAGCTCTGTGGGGACAGAAAATAATAGATAGAGTTACCAGGTCTGGAATAGTTTGTCCTAAGCTGTGTCATGGTGTACAAATGCCATTGTCTGATGAAATGTTTGAATATGACAGATTCACAAAGCCTTTTAACCTGTCAGCATTGGTAATTTATTACAGCAAAAATTTCAACTCACGATCTCTGAAACAGGCGTCAAATCAGAGTGTTTCTTACAGACATTTGAAACCCCTCTGAAAGACCATGAAACACTAATTTTTCTAATTTTGTTCAGGACCTTTGTCTTTGTTTTTTGGCGTTTTTATTCTTTTTTTTAGCAAAATTACAGTAGGAATAAACAACCTATCTGCGAAACTAAAGATTATTGCTAGGTAGATCGGCCCTTTAAGCTTGACGGCTCACTGTGTTTTCTGAAATCAAAATTGCTCCATAAAAATCTGTTTGGAAACGAGGCAAAGTTTGATGCTTAGATCTGCTACAAACAAATCCGCAAAATCTGGAGCAATTCAGGTAATTACACAGCAAACCTGCTAGGATGCTGTAGATGAGAGCTGGTGGGGACTGACGCGTATGGCTCATTCCTTCTATCTGAGTCACCATGGAGAAGTACAGGAGGAAAAAAGTAGGATGATGGAAAAAAGCGGTAAAAGGAAAAAAAATCAGTAAGGTGGAACACAGAGAGGAAAAAAAATGCTAGAAATGTTAAATGGACATCAGTCCATCCTCCATCTGAGCTCTGAGTGTTAGAGACCCTCACAGCCAGAGATCTGAATTGGAGCTTTACAGCCATGTGGTTTCCTACAGAGCCCATATAGTGGAACCAAAATCACTGTTACCACATACCGAGCTGGAGCAAGAACCGCCTAAGAGCATAAGTCTTAAAACAGGAGCACATTGTTCATATTTTGTGTATCATGAGCTGTATGTATTCTTTACAGAACAGTGGCAGCCAGCTTTGATATCATGGATGGTCTCACTTTTATCTTCCAATCCTGGACTTTATGTATTGTTTTTATTTAATGTTCATGTTGATAAAACCTGTATTTTACACATGGGTGCAAAAGTTTCCATTCCCATATTTTAAAATGGCAAAAAGTAGAATAAAGATTTATTTATTTCATCAACAATATATTTAATCCACACTTTTTCTTTTATTAGAAATCAAGTAAAGCCAAGTTTGAATGAATATTTCAAGGAGGATGCAAACGTTTGCACTAATTTAGTTGACGTCTTTATATACTTACAGCCCATTCCCATACCCAGCTGTGCAGTGCCGGTCTCAGCCCAGTAGAAATTGGGGAGGGCATCCGGTGTAAAAACTGTGCCAAATCAACATGCGGACAATGATTCACTGTGGCGACCCTGAACTCAGGGGATAAGCCGAAAGGACAAAAAAATCCAAAAACAAATTCCATTAGGGTTAAGGTTGCATCTTGTTACACTGAAACCGCATGAAGGTGGATGCAGTCCTAAATATAATGAGTGCAAATGTTTGAATTCCCCAGTTTTTAACCAACATGAACATGGAATAAAACAATAAATCAACAAATAAACTTCAGATTGTCATTGAAACTAAAATGTGGCCTCTAACGTTGTACAGAATAATGTGAATAATAATGTTAAAATATACTTTGATTAACTTACAACATTTACAATGGCTTCATAATTGCATGATAACCAAAAGGAGAAACACACTTCTAAACCTTTCTTAACTTAAACAACTTAGTCACGCTTAAAGTAATGCGTGTTGAGATAAGAGCAGACGCTACCAGAAGCCACAGTTACACCTTATCAATCAAAGTTTAATGATATGTTTTGGTAATACGTACTACTTGCCATTTCGTAAAGTGGTTCTGTTTTGCTCCTTCCTGAAGGATGCGGGTGGTAGTGGAAACTTTGGTAATGGTAATAGACTAGCAAACCTTTTCCCTGCTCACTCTCTCATCTCCTGATGGTAGATGAGTTAAAAACAGATCATATTTCCACAGGTGGCTGTGAAACGAACTCACCCTGGAATGTTGGGTGACATAAATCTCCGTAATTGCATGGTATCGATCAGATAACTAAAGCTACAACTGGCAAGGGAGACACCTTTTTTTTTTTTTTTTTTTTTTTTTTTTTTTTTTTACTTTGTACTGTTTTTCATGCTTTTATCTGACATCGAGAAGGGAGTGTTAATCACTGCACGTGCACACACGGGCACATGCACTCTCTTTCTCACACACACATGAATGCTGATACGTTCGTGTCTAGCAGAGCTACTGACACTTCTATGGAAAAAGTGCAGATGTCAAAGATGTGTCTGGAATATGTTTTGACTGCTCTGACTTTGACTGCATATATTGAAAGTATTCACAGAGACTCAGAGAGGCCCGTGACATCAGTGTCCTGTAATTGATGGGACAATGTCAAGACTTTTAAAATCTGTAATCCTCTGCAGCATGACTGCACAGTATGATGACTTGACTGAGGAAAGAGAGACAAGTCTTTTCAAGCAGAACAACTTCTATGACATGTGCTGTGCTCTCTTCTCTTGCGTGTCTTCGCCCGATTGTACAGAGCAAGGCCTAAATCCTCAAAAATGAATCCAGCCACATGAAGCATCTTGGGCATTGTGGGGTTGTTTGCCCGTCTGTTTGTTCATGTCTGTGTTTACATATAAGGAGCATACATGTAAACCACACAAGGTATGTCATTAGAAATCCTCTTGGTGGGTGGGTGGGTGGGTGTGGGGGGGTTGCACATGTTAACATATCTTGAATCGATTAACTATCAACAATGCTGACTTCTCCAAGAAAACCATATTAAAAATATATATACATTTCTACTAAGAACATTGATGAAATTTGATTTGTCCTCACAGTCCATCTTTTGTATTCTAGCTCTTAAAGTATAAATTTGGCCTGGCTGATGGATTAGATACTGGTCTCCAGTAGGTTTTGTTTGCCTGTATTTTACAAACTATACTCCTCTCATCATCCCTAGTGTCCTGGTAAATGACGAAATAAAGCCCCATAAAAGTTGAGATGGGCAAACCTTTTGGTGTAGTACATCATATAGCATTTCAATTGCACCCTGTCCATTTACAGACAAAGCAAATGATAACAGTACTTAACCAAAAGCTGTTTAAAGAGTATCTGAGCAGAAAGTACTTCGACTTGCACATGCATACGTGAAAATCACCATGCGCCGAAAATGAAAGATCCTTTCTCCAGTTCACTCCTCTGAACTCTCAAACCTCGGGATGCCAAAAGTGACATCACTAGCCCCAGACATAGATCTATCTCTGCCCTGAGGGAAAGGGAAGAAGGTGGGATGGATGGTAAAAAAAAAAAAAGTGGTATGGGAAGGGAGAGAGATAGAGAGGTGAGGCAGGTTGGTGGAGGGGTGGGGTTATAGGTCTCCTTCTTTGCCAGGTGTGCTTTTCACACAAACCCACACATCCTCTCCCTTTCCTCAGCAGTGTCGTCGATGAAAAATGACAAGGCCAGACACTGGAGATGGCATGACAGAGAGCTGCTGCAGCTGCAGTGAAGAGTTCCCACACATCTCACAGTGTGGGGGTGAACTTTAACAGTGGACAGTCAGACAGTACATGTTTGGTTCATATATTGTCGAAGCTGTATATCAAAAGTGATGGGTATATACAGTATGTGCTTTAGAATCTTAGAATCATGATCACAGTCAGTGACATTTGGCTATGGTGCTACATCATCTTTATAATAATTTCCCAACACAATAAAGTCCTGATCATTTTGGATTAAAAACAGGTGAACAACATGATAATAGACTCCACTAGTGTGTAATGGTGAAATGTATCAAACTTAAATCTAAAGCAGAATATGTAACCAGCTCTAGCCTGCGCTTATGAGCAGGCTGTACAGTGATAGGACAAACATCCCTGGTTCGCCATGTCATACATCCCCTGTCATGAATTACAGCTCAGCTGGTGCATATAAGCTACTAAAGATTATCTAAGGATAGACCAGATCATCTCCGGATGCTAGCTCTTGGGGAGACATAAATATTCAACCTATTCTTTCCTCTTTTCATTTAGTCCACTCCCTTCTCGGTGGGACCAGAGGTTCCTCACATGGTGTCTATTACCATTAAGTAAGAAAATGATGTTTAAGACCACCAAAGTTTTTTATTCTTACAGCAGAATTGGGATTGGTCTCTTTTTGTTTTCATCAATTTTTCACAGATGTTGATTTGCAGATTTGAGGTTTCTGTCTCTGTAAACATGAGTATGCAAACACTGCTGTTTATTTATTTGAAAAAACTGTCTTCATGTAAAAAAAAATATTTCATCCTGCAAGATACATGAATTGTGATCATTGCCGTCCTGTGGCATAAAGGCAAAAATTGTATGTGTTTTTAGGGTTCACATAAAGTGAATATGCTCTGTATGTGTGTCTGTGTGTGTGTGTGCGTGTGTGCGTGCACGCTTGGCTGTTTGTTTCCTCTGAGCAGGACAGTGGAAACCATGTATGTATTGGTTGTTTTACATTACAGAGAAGTTAACGGTAGTTTGTGTCACTCAAGGATTATTGATTGTGTTGTATTGACATAAAACTGTGATAGGAAATATCTAAAAACACGTTTTATTGATTGCAGTTACAGAAGTAAAATTTTCAGCCGTATAACATACTTATATAAATATAAACTTGCACAAATGCATTGTTAAAGATTAAATCAGTGTTAACCAACCTTCCAGTGACCTGCCACATTTCACATGTGTAGAAGATTCATTTCAACCTTAAACTTTTTAGGTGGTTTTATTCAAAAATATGTTTTTTTTAAGCAGGATGGGCTTGTTTTTTTAATTTATTTTTTAATTTAGCTTATTATCCATTATATTTTTTTACTAGGTGGTTTTATCTTGGAAATCTTTGAGAGGGCCCATTCCGAACTATTGGACATCCCTATCTAAACTATGAGCTAGCTCCACCTGGACCACTTCCATTAGCCACATAGAAACTAATTCGCTAATGATATTCTGGAGTTTTATTTAAAGCTTGAGTATGTACGTTTTTTGTTATTTCTTTTTTAAAAGACTATGCTGTAACAATGTAACTATGCTGTAATAACTTATTTCAATGTAGGGATTACACAGACTCACAGAACAGCACTGGCTTTAGTGCAGAAAGATTCCCCTCTATATCTTTGTGAGGGAAGCTCATCCTCTCATCAGTGTGTCACAGTTTCCCTGTTTACAAACATCTGAGGATGGTCAGATATTTTTACTGTTTTAAAATAATTACAATTGCTTAACATTGTTAAAATTACCATTTTGAGGCGCTGGCAGCTAAGCAACAGTAGGTATTTGCCACTGAGACATTAATGACCACATTAATTATAAACTGTTTCAGATACAATGTTGGCACCACAGTGATTTGAGTATCCGAAAAACAATATCTTACAAACAGATTTAAACCTAAAAGTACTACGTTCGGCTGTCTTACAAACTAAACCTTTGCATAAAAACTGAATGTCATGCTGTTTGCTGCTGCTCAAGTCTAGAGGTCTACTGCTTCACTCTGGCTTTTACATCGGTAACTTGAACGCATTTGAGGGTCCTGCTCATTTTGAAAAATATTCCAGATACTGCCTACAGGTCAGAAGTGCTTTAATAATGAAAACTGGCAGAGCTTATCCCTTGACAAACAACATGTAAACAGGACATTAATCCACACCAGTTGGATTCTTTTCTCTGGAAAATTACGAATCAATCGAAAAATAAATGTTTTTAGTGGAATATGTAAAACATTTGCTTCTCTATTGTTGACTATTAAAAAAAAAATAAATGCATACAAAGAAAAGAGGGGCAACACGGGGTGGAGTGGTTAGTGCTGCAGCCTCACAGCTAGAAGGTTGCAGGTTCAAGTCCCCTTTCTGTGTGGAGTTTACATGTTCTCCCTGCACTTGTGTGGGTTTTCTCCTGGTACTCCGGTTTCCTCCCACAGACTAATGACATGCATGTTAGGTTACTTGATGACTAAATTGCCCATAGGTGTGAGTGTCAGTTGTTATCTGTCTGTGTTGACCCTGTCCAGGGTCCAGGGTGTACCCCAACTCTCTCTTCTATCCTGAACAGGATAATGAATAAAGTTAAGAGATTGGATGGATGGTTTTGTAGATTGATTTCAAGTCATGCTACAGCTAGCCTGATTCCCAAAAGTTGTATATTGTAGCTTTAAGTAGAACCTTAAATGTGAAACCTTGACGTATAATTGGTATATTTTACACTGGGGGATTGCTATTTTTACTCAGTTAAGGGGATTCTTTTAAAACTGACCAATGGTTTGTAATTGGAGAAAGACAGTGAGGGGTCATAAACAGAGGTCAGTTATCAGTACAAGTGAGTGATAAGTACCATGTACCTGAACAGCATATCCAGGGCTTTTATACCATGTATCTCACATTACCCTTGAATAGAAGTTGTTACTATTTCTACATTTTTCCCGTGTAATTGTTTTGCTTCTAATATCCTGATTTCGTAAGGATTTGTTTACACAATCATTACACGGTAATTACAACAAATATATCCTTGGAACATCTTTAAATTTATTCAAATGCGCTTGTTTGAGGCCCCTTAATGTGTTGTGCTTTGAGTAAGTGTTTCATTTTCCTCTGAAGTAAACACACGTAAGTAAAAGTGCTGAAGTTTTTAAATAACAGAAGTGCTGCAGTGTACATTTTAACTTTCAAAGTTCATGTCCATACAGTCATCAACTCTAATCATTTCTAAACAAATTGATTTCAAAGTATCACTTGTTGTCATTTAGTGATTGTGCTTCTCCTGTTGTATATTCAGTCACATTTGCACAGCACCTTTAAATCCCACAGTCAATGATAAATAATTTAGGCAACTGCAATTATCAAACAATTGTCAATGCAAACATTGTACGAACATTACTTGCTGTGCATGCACACTCCGTTATTCAAGTTTTTCAATTATTGCTGAGTTCGAATTGCTGCACCCCTTCGATAGCTAATCCATTTACATGAAAAAGTGAGTCTCCGCATGAGCTCATGAACTAAACATACCCTCTAAACAAATGGTGAGACAACTGGCTTTTTGCTTTATTTTGAACAAAAGCCATCTATGGTTACATCTTCTTGGTTACAGAAACATGACACAGTGTTTTTACTCCAACACTTTTGACTGATTCCAGATTGTGTGCCCAGGGGCTCCGGTGTAATTTGGTAATTTGTCCACAGCTACCTTTTAGCATTTTTACAACTTTTTGGAGGAATGCTGTCTTACAAAAGTCTCTGGAGGTTCATTCATACCCACGGTGCATCAGTGTGGAGTTGCAGTAACGCTGCAGAGGTAGGGTTACGGAGATAATGACAGCCAATGGTCTTCTCAGCCTCCCTCATGTTCAAGGAATTCCCCCATTTTGGGTCTTTTGTTGAAGTGTCAGTGTATTGATGTCACCTTTGCCTACTGTAACAATATACTGTATTGAAATGTATGGAAATTACCTAGTCTAAGCTAGTACAAAATGTTTTATTATTGGGTTAGAATTTACTGAAACTTTCAAATGTCATTTTATTCTTGTTTTATATGACTTTTAAATAGATGTAACATCTGTAAAGCCTGGAGGAGAAATAAAATCAGAACACTACAACACATCTGGTTTCATTTCAATCCCTCTGTGACAGCATGGGGACAAATGGCTTGGATGGAGGAGAAGACCACAGGATACAGACAGAAGCTACTGCTCTGCCCATTACTGCCCATGAGACTCCAATGGGCTGATACGTCCTGTCACCCTTCAATACAAATCCCCCCTGATATCTTCAACGCACATGCTAACACTCAGATGCAGGCGGCGGCCTGAACTTGCTCTGTCACTCCGCCGTACCGGGATTCCTATAGAAGAGGGAAGGGGCCCCCGTGGGGACCCTAATCGCCAAAGCAAAGGGTCATCCATCAAGTCAGGCTCAGTGGGGACATTAGGGGAAAAGGCAGAGGAGGGACGAACAACATAGGGGAGGGAGAAGTAACAGGGAGAGACAGGAAAAGACAGAGGCAGGGGGTGGGGGGTGAGAAAGAAACAGATTGAAATACAATGAGGAGAGAAAGAAGCTCTCTGTTTGTTTAGGGTCTGCCTCTGTCATTGTGTCATCGTAGTAGAGGGGTTACATGGGTGTCTCTCGGACACTGGGGGCTGCCGTTCTCCGCTGATGGCCCTGCAACTGAGCATATGTCACCAGTCTAGCACGAACGAGGGCGCTGCCTCTGCCGGGGCACATGTCATTAGCACCATCTGTGACAGTACCCATGAGGCCTCTGTACACGCAAATATGCTGGTTTTGTTTTTTTGGGAGCGGAGTGTAAAATGAGGGAGGAAGGGGTGCTAGATGGGCGTGTGTGCACCTTGTTTTTATGGGGTCACTGGCGCTCAACTAGACCCTGTATTGATGAAGGAGGGGGGTTGACGACTCCAGTGAACCTTTGGTACCAGCATAATGTGCGCGCGAGGGTGTGAAGGTGAAGGGAATGTGTGATGAGGTCTGCATGCATGTGGGGATTTATGTGTGTGCTTGTGAATCAACATAGTGTCATGTGTGCGTACCAGTGAGTGCAGGACACTAGTATGGCAATGATTACAGCCCTTTGGGAGGTAGGGCAAGACGGGTCCAGGCTCCGCTGCCGCAGTCATGTTGAGTCCAGATAGAGGAAATGCTGGAATAATAAGAACAGGAAGGGTAAATGGCCTATCAAACACACCCCTCTCTGACCTCCCCTGAGCCCAGCCGACTAGGATGAAAGATCCAGCCACTTTCTTCTTCTTAATGGTTTCCTCGGTAATCAGTGCAACGGAAGTGCGCCAGTCCAGGGTGATTAGCCAGGGCTAGGATTTCTTAATCGCCCCAGCCCCGTTCTCATGCTTTGAAAACAGAAAAGGAGGGAGAGTGGGAAGGAGGAAAGAGGAAGCAATGGTGATAAGAGGAGCTGGCATTGGAAGAGAAGGGAAAGGGTGAGAGATGTTTGGATACAGGGCCACAAGCTGAGAAGTCAGAGTGGATCTTATATGGATTCTTATGGAACTGGCGTAAAAACACACACATAGACAAAGAGAGATTTTGGGGGTGTAATTTCAACCCAATCAGGAATGATTATGTAGGATTTTATATCTATAAAGTCACATATGAAATGACTAGATAAGTGGGAAACAAACCAAATCCAAGAAGTGACTGCTAATGTGACTGAAACATACTCTCCGAGACAGCCGTGACTCATTGCAGAAGCTAACATTTAGATCCTGAAAACAACTGACTTACCGTATTTATAGCGTGTGTGTGTATGTGTGTGTGTGTGTGTGTATAGTGTGTAGTCTTGTCCTAACCTGTTAGCAGAGTTTTCAGTAAGGCACCGGTGTTACAATACTGTTTTGCAGGATATTTCTTTATCGACACAATAGTGGCACTTTCTATTAGGAGCTCATATAATTATTGTTGATTTGAATTACTTAGTCTTACAGCAGAGCAAAAGAGGGTGCTGAGTACCTGAGACTGTAAAATGAGCGCCTGTCTGTGGTCTGATGGTGACTGATGCTGGGGTCAGAGCATTTAGCCTAACCGCAGAAATGGCAAGACTGCATGAGTCACACATACGAGCAGCACACTTTCTGTTCTCACAGGTCGCTACTAAAACCAAAGCCTATGTCTAACCAGTGTAATCCACACCACTACTGTATCCCTATGACATGTATTGGAAGAGTGGATGAAAACCACCGCATTATGAGCAATCATAACCAAAAATGAGCTTAAACAACATGCAGCTTTTTCTTGAGTAGTTTGTATTTTGTCAACATATTCACTTTTCCGATTTGTTTTGGCCACATAACAAGATTTGCAAATGACAAAGGGGACTTCAAGTCCCAAGTCAATTATGGCAAAATTTTTCAATTCAACATGCTCATTTATTGGGCTTGGTATCTCGACCATATGATACCAAGTGATTCGCACTTGCTTGGAGTCTGTGGATACCTGGGAATAAAAAATGTTTTCCAGCTTCCACGGAGAGGACCTGGGAGGCCTCGGGAAGGGTGTAAATCACCTGACAATTTCCCAAGCTGATTTTGTGATGTTGCGCCTGAAATTAAAGAGCTGCACTGAAACAGTTTAAGTAGCTTTTGTGGTTTTCTTTCAGGAGCCACATTCCTAATGCAATGATACTCCTATCTTGTTTCCTTTGCTAAATGTTCCCCTGCTGTTTAATGCGGCATTCAGCTTCCCTGTCAACAGTGACAATATACAGTAGCAACATTCTTCAAACATACCTAAACACACAAACACACAGCCTGTTTGAAAGGGTAGGGATTTGTTTTCATTCGAGAATTCCCCTATGGAGTGCTGATGCTACTTTATTTCCCACCCAGTCAAACCTGCTTGTGCCTTATATTGTTTTCCCTGCTATTCTTCAGTGATCACGTTACAGCAGTTTGTTTCCAAAATCTCTCTGGTAACGGGAACGTGCTTACAAACAGGTATCATCTGTCCACTTATGTGCATGACAATGGGTGACCCCACCTTGGCTTTTGTCTTGGAGCTGCTACAGAGATTTAAGAGTCTCACAGTGTGACTTCTCATGTGTCGCGCTTTAAAATTCCCCTGACCATTTTTTTAAACCATATTTTCTGTGGAAATATGAATTTGCATGGGCATCCACACAAAACCCAAATAAACAACTGCAGTGGTTTTAACCTTCTGTATTTCCCCTAAAATCTGGATATGGTGATTCTATAGCTTGAGCTAATTGTCCTATCACTGCTTGTGGAAATTGATGAAAACGAGAACCATTTAGCCTCAGCGAGTGCTCAGAATAAACTGCTTTCAGTCAAATAAATGGTTATGCTTATCTCTGAATCAAAGCAAAAGCAAATGCAAGATATACTGTATGTATCTGAGGTGGCTATTACTAACAGTCCTTCTGGGGTAACTTGCTGGCTGAACTGATCACTTGGTCATATCCTTCCTCTGACATGGTTTCTTTACAAAGTACATTGTGTGTGAAGCTTCATGCGTTAAAATATATATTCAGATAACAGTGTGTAAAATGTACACCTACGAGGTAATGGCTGTGTCTTAGTGTATAGAAGTCAATGACCTATTTACTGAGCTATGTTATCAGGCCTCATTGTCTCTCTGCCTCCATTCATACATCAAAATACAAAGTTAACAGAACAGAACATAAACACAACAATTAGGCATAAAAACATATTATAGAGTACTGAAAATAATAATTTGTCTCCATTACATTTACATCCGGGAAGCTAAACAGTTTGTCTTTAATTACTGTCATACCTTGGCGCACCTGTAGGTTTTGACCTCAGCCTACACCCCCATACTACCCTCCTTTCAGCCGAAACTGGATGTACATGTATTCAGTGATTTAGAAATATGACCAGTTATAAACATGTTTCTACTGTGTGTTACACTATGTCCAGAAATGCCCTGTAGCCCGGTTGAAGAAATCAATTTTACTATCAAACTTTTTTTTTTTTACTTCTTTGGTAACAAAAATGTATTCGTTTTCACCTGGGGTAAAGGATACCAGCACAGTGTGTCTTTTGACCTTAATGGCTTCTGAGAAGAGTTGAGCTGTAAAAGTGGTATGACCCTTATCAACCACAAAAGATAAAAGAAAGATGCATGAAAGCAAAGTAGGGGAGAAAGATGAGAGACACGCAGAAGACTATACACAACAGATGACACAGAACAAAAGATGGAGACAGGGAGATAAAGCGGGAGAATTCGACAGACAGAAACACCAGGCGTTTTCTGTCTCACCACCCTGTAGTCAGTGAGCTGTCAGCGATCGTCACCGGGTGCTCTATGGATACAGCCCCGCAAGCGATGGCATTACAAATAGCCTTATAAATCAAGAGTTATGTTATGTCACCCTGCCACTGCCATTAACACACAGAAGAGAAAACTAGCACCGTTTTTTTTCTGCAGCACATTGGGTTTATATTACTGTGTGCATCCCCTACTGAACCATTAATACTCTACATCAGGCTCGTTCTCAGGCCGTAACTGAAATTTGAGAAATTTATCCTTATCGTGGGTGCAAGTCTCAAGAAAACTTGCAAGCACTATTGTAGTCGGGGGACCCACGAGAAACCAGCCCCTGACCTGTTTCTGTTCCCAACCTGTAGGTTAAGAAACAGTCTTTCTTTCCTCAACAATAACTAAGGAGATACCCTTGAGCAAGGCACTTGACCTCCAATAAGCACTGAAACTACTACTGTCACACTGTTGATGCACAGGGCAGCTCAGCTCCCAGATTATAAAATGTGCAACTGCGTGTTTATTTAAAGCTTTTCTGTAAAGGAACTTGAATTGAATGTTTTTAATATGTATTTAATATGGATACAGGCTCCACATTTAAAAATCCAAGCATCTTTGTAACTTAATGAAAAATGTTCCTTGATGAAAGCATCAGTTGTTCATTAAAGCTTTTAACCTTTGTTTGATTAAGTGACTTTCACCAGTCTGTGCCAGAGCGATGCTGTTTCCAGAAAACTTACCTTAATGATAGACAGATGGCAAAGGAATTCATTGCTACACCACTGTGCCTTGTGTCACCTTGACAACTTTTTTCATGCCCCGTACGACCCTCCGCACCTGCTGCAAAACAATTTCCACCGCAAAGCAAGTCATCCGTACTGCACGTAAGTCACGGTTGCCGGGGTTAAATATAGGAATTGTGCACAGAGAGGTAATCAGGAGCTCTCATCAGAGGATCCCCTGAGACTGATTCCCACTGTGTGACATGGCTGTCAACACGCTGTAGGATTGTACCAACACACACACTCATACACATGCACAGCTGCATGCATCCACGTATCCAAACACATGCTTGCAAGAGGACGCATGCACACAAAATCCCTTTGACAGATTGTTTTACCAACTCCATAGACTTGACTGGCAACTATTCTCCCAGATATCCTCCTAGCTCACTGCTTTATGAGGCAATAAATCTAACAATTTGGCACTAGAGGTTTTTTTATTTAATAAAGATCAGACTTTTTCAGGTGGTGCTATGCATATTTTGCTTTCTTTGACATGCAATTATTGGCTAAATATTGCTGCACTGTATGCGGGTTTAGCTGTCACTTGATTGCAGCATCCTAATGTCATTAACAATCAAACATAATTCTACATAGAAATATATACAATATATCCGGTGCTTAAGGAGGATTATTTTGCGTGATTTCAATTTTACTTCATATAGGGAGCATCAATGGAAAACAGACCTGCAAAAGTGAAGATGCCAGGTGCCCTGTTGGATTCTGTCTGCCATTCCATTAGCCAAATCACAAGCTTTTGAACATGTCAAAAATCCAATAAGCCTATTAAACCGCATTGACATATGACAGTTAATTCTGTTGCCTTATGTCACTATGGAGAATATATTGGTTAAATGCTTCCTGGGACAGATGCTACTTTGAGCCTAATCAGTAGTAATTGGTGGTCCAATTGGGTTAGAGTGGCCTTGCTCTGGCCAGTGTCTTTGGCCTGAAGCTGTCAGGGGTACAGACAGAGGAAGGGACAAACTGAGACACGCATTTGTGCTAGGTTGGCTTGCGCCTCATGAAGAGCTTTTGGATCTCAGCAGGAACAAAGATATCGCCTTGTAAATATAAATACCATATACTAACAGATTAGTTTACCACCAGCACCAGACAAAAGTCCCCCAACTGTTTTTTTGATGAATAATCTGTAAACCAGGTACCCATCGCAACATCAGACATCCCAGCCTGCCATGTTTTGGAAAAGCCTTCAGACTTCACTTGCATTATACATCAACCGTTACCCTAGATATTACATTTGCAATCCAGGGGCAAATATTTTCAATTGTGGGTGTGGGGTGAGGAGGGAGGGCTTTCTATGCTCTGGCAATTCGATAACACAGCACTAGAGAGTTATCATCAGAGTGGCCGTAAGCTCTGGAGCAATTCATAATTGTGTTCGCTCATCTCATATTGCAGCAGATGAAGTTTTTACTTTTTTATTTATTTTCTCAGCTGAACACACACACGCACACTGACACCCCAGCACTTTTTTGATGATATATTAAATGGTGTAAAGTTGCATCTCACTCTGTTTGCACATCTATACGTGTGTGTGTGTGTGTGTGTGTGTGTATGTGTGTGTTTGAAGCACGGCCCTTTCACCTGTGCTGGTTGAGAGTTAATCCACTTAGGTCCCAGTCTCGTCTTCACAGCTGAGCGGTGTGGTTGAAGCTCAAAAGTGCCCTGCGGGGGCCTGGGGTGCCTCTCCAGCCCAACGCCTTGGCTTAAGCGTGGCGCGGTAAGGAGATGAGGCCGACTAGGCCGTCGTTACAGAAATTAGACGGATCAGGGAGTAAACATAACCAGTTTCTTATATGATCCCCGGCTCAGAGCAGACAGAGAGCGCAGAAGATGGAGGGGAGGGAGGGGGGTGGCGGGAGAAGGCGCGATTCCTCCTCTAATTACTTCATGGGTCACTGATCCTGCAGGCAGATGTCAAAATCCAACACTTTCTGATGTGAGGAGAGAGCTGGAGAATGAGAGGGATAGAATATGGAGAGAGAGGAAGAACAGCAAGAGCATGAAAATGGGCAGAGTAATGAGGACAGGAAGAGGGATGAGATACAAAAAAGAGAAAACTGAGGAAGACTAGGTTTAAAAGGAGAATAAAAGGATGAGGATGGGTAAAAAAATAAGCAGGTTGAAAAGGATAAAAGATGGAGGGAGAACAGATGCAAGGAAACAGTGAGATGGGGGGGGCGGGGGGTGGTGAGGTAGAAAGCGATGGGGGTATAACACGTCAGGGAAGTGGGAGAATGTGGTGGTTATGACACAGATTGGTTGTGGAGTGGCAGTGACCTGGGATGGCCTGCGTCTGGCAGAGAGGTAGCAGACAAACACAAGGCCCTTCAAATTTGCCACATGCCCCCTGGCTCGCTAAAAAAACACTGACATCTAGCCGAAATGACAAACTGGCATTGCTACGTCAGGAGTTATGCTATGCCCCCTCAGTATCAGAGTGGTAATGCCTACATGTAAAACTCCAAATGATCTCTGGTTGTCATGGTCCTCAAGCAATCATGTTGACACACAGCAGCATTGTTTCAATGTTTTGTTTTTCCAAGAAAACAAATGTAGATGTGACTCAGACACTTCCTAGATGGATATATTATCTAATTCAAGAGCCTGTTGTCTTGTTTTCTACACCAATATGCATTTATTGTTTTACATTCACAAAATATTTTTTCACATTTTAAATCTCCTTGTTATCTTGCTAAACAGATGCAGCTTCAATTCCTGTCTGACACATACATGATGTGAATGAAAATCTAGCAGTGCTTATAAAATATTGTGTAAATGATAAAACTATTGATTCTTTACCTCCTCAAGATAGTGGACTTTCATTAAGTTGTATCTAACAATGGCACATAAAGATGTTCAAAGGCAAATTCTGTATTTTGCCATCAAAGAAAAGTAATCACTTCTTGGGTAAAGGGCTAATATTGTTTTTATCTGATAAATTAATGCTTCACTGTCAAGAGCCTTGAAACACAGCTGACTAGAACAAGCACTCAGCGATACATGGAGCCATGGTCATGGTTGTTGGTCAGTGGTGTACAGAACTCACTAAGGCCAGATTGAGGCTGATTTGGTCTCGGTGAATATGTCTCACTTCCCCCTCAGTGAAGCCGGCATGCCCCCAGGTCCTGATTTACTCCTGATTTGTGGGCTGCCTCTGTCAAAGCTAGGAACCACTCAGGCCTCGATGAGACATATACTACAGTAAACACACACACACACATACACAGACACACATGCACATACGTATATAGGCATGCAAACAGTACATTATATGCATAGATTTGCATGCAGGTATGCACAGCACCTTGTTCAGGTGTGTGTGTGGCTGCAGGTATGTATACCAAACTATTTCATCTCACATGCAGATAAAGCACAGATGGACAGATAGGCCGATAGAACGATAGATAGATAAATAGATAGATAGATATAAGCTTAGGTACAAGCAGATGGAGATCCCTTTGGCAATGACTTCTAAGCTTAGTCTCCAGGGGCTGTTGGGATTTTCATTTCAATGGGGCCTAAATATTCATCACTTTCCCTCTCCCCACCCTACTGTATCTTTAAATCCTTCTGCTGGCCGTTTGAGGCATGGGGTCTCTCAGACTGGCAACCCAGCCAGGAGAACTGAAACAAAAAGAGGGCCTGGATAGACCAGCAAGTGGGTGGATAAAACTCACAGACTTCTGAATCACACACAGTCTCACGCATGCAGTCATACATTCAACACCTCCTACCCCACCCCCTTCATCACACACACGCACACATAGACACACCAAACATAGTACACAGAGCCAAGAGCCAACAATGTGCCTTTGTTTTAAGGACGGCTCACTTAAAAAAAATCAAATATCAGGGCCGTCTTTCAAGCCAGCCTTTGTCTGTCTATTCAGCTCACTCCTCACTGGCCTCTCGGCCCCTGACGGCCTGTGCATGAGTGTTAACAGAACTCATTGACATTCCTGGATTAACATATATTAAGGGGTTAAATGAAAGTGCCATTATTGTGGTTTAAGAGTGAAAGCGACCCGTGGGATATTATGCTTCCCACTTGAAGCTATGAATGGCTAATTCTAAACAGCACTTCATTATAGGAGTGCACTTCATTGACGGTGTCTATCAGAACTGGACATTCTAGTCTTGAAAGGCTGTTGAACTTAAACAGCCTGGATCTAAGCAGGTTGAGTTGACACTGTGAGAATACTACAACATATCACGGCTTAATAAAACAGTGACATTTTATATTTATTCCTTTGAGCATCCAAATGTCTGGTAGAGTGTGTCTGATAAAAATCCTTCAAACATAAATATGAGATAGTAAGAAATAGGTAATAGTAACAAAGGATTGAAAATGTAATACAAAAAACAAAAACAAAAAACAATTGCCCAGCACAAACAAAGTGGATCCTCAGCCATATAAAATAACTTGAACAGCATAATTTCATTGTTTGCATTAAGATCAGAGATGGAAAGATGATTATCTCTATAGTTTATTTAAAACATTAGTCAAAATATATTCCTGTTGTCTATTAAGGCTTCGAACTTCGAATGTATTAATTACAAGTCTTTCTGAATTTTAGTATTTGTTTTTATTCACATAGTAACGTTCTTATTCTAAAGACCTGTTTATACTGCTTTACAAACTAGATCAGAGACTTTTGCATTGTTTTGGTGCACACAGTAGTTGAAAAAACAGCATCTGTACACGGTTATATTTTTTATACTAAATGAATCCCAAGCACAAACACATCCTGCAAACATCCAGTCATTCTTAAATTGACCTAAAACCTATTAAGTGCAATTCAAGCCCAAATGCATGCTGTACTTTTGCAGGTGCATTAAAATATGATATAAGATCAAGAGTTAAGACAATGTAATAGTACATTATGCATAATAAATGGGTTGACCTATATATTTAATGTTCATCAACAGGTTGCCATTGCCTTCATTTGGATGTGTGTGTGTGTGGGACTGTAGGGTTGTAGTGGACACCTGTGTGTGAGCAAAGGTCTCCGTGACACTATTGGGGAGGTGATGGGGATTTCCAGAATCTGCACCTATTAAAATGAATCTGAGGATCAAGTTTAAGAGAGAAGCATGATACTACTGTGTTCTGTCATCTTAACAGACAGGATCTGGTTACTATCATCCTGTCTGAAAAACAAAGCTGTTGTCATTTTCACAGGTGCTTTAAAGTTCAGAGATAGGAACAGTAAGTAAACAGGTATATTTTAAAAGGTAGTTGAAAAGTAGCTACAAACAGTTTAAGATTTGCTTACGGGATCGACTAACTGATTGGAGTGACGCATTGGTAATCAGTAAAAATGAATTGCTACACTGACTGAGCACAGTAGAAAGCAACAAAACATGCACCAAAGAAAAATGGAACATCAATGTTAGGAATTATTTGCAATTATGCAGACAGACATTGGTGTGATGTCAAATTGTGTCTCAGTATGGGCAGACAGCAGCATATGAGTGTAGGGCATCTATCTCTTGCTTGCGTGGTGTCTGTCAAAGGAGAATTGACATTGATGGGAGCAAACTGGATGGGGATCAGCATCTGTCCAGTCAGAGGCCTCATCATTATGGCTGAATCCTTTTGATCATCCCTCCTTCACTCTCTCTCTTTCTCCTTCTGTCTGTCTATGTCTCTCCTGTCTATTTTCCACAGTCCAAGAACAGATGAGTGGTCGCGGCTATGGCACATGACACACACCTCTTTTTGTCTTTTGGGTTTTTCCATCTCACTGGCCCCCCTCCACTACCCCAACACTGCCCCTCCCCTGCCTACCCACTCACATGCATACACCCACATAATACCTTGCACTCTCCTTTATCTCATCCCTCTTTTCCTGACAAGACTGGTCATAGAGGAACGCCTGCTGCGTCACTCAGTGACAATAATAATAGGTTGATACTGGTAACATTCCTACATACAATTGAGATTTTCTTACGGGATCGACTTCAGGGACATATATATATATAAACCCAGAGATAGGAATATCACAATTACTGACCTATCGTGTGATATATGAACATGACTTGACATAGACATAGTGTTTGCTGACCTTGATATTATTTTTGCAAAGCCGAATAGTGTGTGACAGATGCTAATCAGTGAGCTAATCAATCATTTATTTGTGCTTTAAGTTTGGGAATGGTAGTAGCATTGACATTTCATTTTCCCTTTGTGTGTGGGATTTACAAAAGTCTTGCAGGCAAGGTGCATTTAGGGAGGCTACAATGTGTAGGTAATTTGTGTTTTATCTATGGGGCTCAGTGCAAGGTCTTCAGGCAGTTCAGGGACATTGACTGCACTGATTGTAGAATGTATGGTGGTGAACAGGTAAAGGGGGTCTTCAGTTTTTAAATTTTAAAGCATCTGAAAATTGTGGCCAGGAAAAATGGTGAGTGGGTAGTAACTTTGGAAAACCACTAGCCACAGCAGCTGGTTCATGTCAAACCCTGAGTCTTATTGTAAATTATGTCTTATTATGTGCTAAGAGACAATCCCGTACCTAATATCTATCATTTAAATGTGGGCTTACTGCCAACAGTCTTTGGCTTAGCTAAATGTAAATACAGGAAGAATAGGGAAATAGTTTGCCTGGCTTTCTTCGATGCTGGGAAAACTTGTCTAGCTGCCAGTGTCTCTAAAGTTTACCAAATTAAACTATATTAACTTGTACTTAATTTGAGGTGGGGAGCAAGACCCCACCTCAACCACACCTCTAATCCCCTTTAAGACTAATACCTGGTCAACCCATCTAACTCTGTTTGTCTCATTTTTTCTCAGCCCCACCCCCCCCTCCTCATTTATTAATTTCTTCTTTATTTGTTTCCTTTCATTTATTTGTTCATCTCAGTTTTGTAGCTGTCCAGCTGTTTTAATTACCTTGATTCAGTTTTCTTGGTCAGTGTGAACTTCTTCTTCCATGGAATCATGCGCAGATGACTTTGTTCGATAATTAAAATTGCATTTAAGGATTCTTTATTAACCAAAATGATTTTATTGGTCACACCATTGTTAATCACCTAAAATGTAATATTCAAATTTTCACAGTAACCTTTTTACAGAGCAGATGTAAAAGGTGAAATATTTTCTTCCTACTGAAGGAGTCAAGCAGGAAATCGGATCTAGGTAAAGTCACCGGTTAAGATTTTGGATCATTGTAAAGCTGGCGAGGTGCGGCGTAAAGAAGAATTGATGAGTGTGACTTTAAATCTGTCATGTGTCAGAGAGTAACACTTCGTTATTGTTACTTCTGAAACAAGTGCTGCATCTAAAACTAAACAAAAAGCTACGCAGACACAGAAAAGACAGACAATTAAATGAGGTCATGGCATGAGAGTGTAAATTGAAATGCCAGGTTATAGACTAAAGGCATCTTTTAGATTATGACGGCTTGTATAACACAGGGCAGTCATTTTAAATATCGAGTTTCAACACAGTTGTTGTTGGTATGCTTCAGTTTGACATTAATACCTAGTATGTCATAAATCATTTTCTTTTTGCAAACTGTTTAAGATCAGATTCAATCTCAAACCTCCTGGACTGTCACATGCACGGTTCCTCTCAGCAGAGTAAGAACATCCCCTGCCGATTATCATAGTTTGTCATTGGCTCCTATTGTGGATTTCAGCAGCAAATGTCAGCGCACTGAGTCTGATCCTTTGTTATTAAGATGAAACTAGCCCCTGAAGTCTCTGCAGACTGAGTAAACAAAGCTAATAGAAAATCATGCCGGCCTGATTAACCTGCCTTATTACGTTGTTTGCATAGAACATCATTAGCGACAACAATCATTTCTCATGCCAGAGAGTAAGAACAACTGCCTGTAGATTATTTGTTTATAAACAACAATGAAGAAGGAGGTCAAATGGAGAATTTTGTTTTTAAGCAATATGGAATGTTGTGTGGTTTGTATGTTCAAAATAATAATTATATGTCCCAAACTTATATCATGAATAAAAAAAAAATGGAAAAAAGATATCTGAATCTAACTATGATGATTCCAATGATACTTATCTGATGAATATTAATCATCAATCATATTGTATTTGTTTTAAACTGCCATGCAGATGATTTCAACAGGCAGTTACTTATCAGTTGAGCTAATACTCATATTAATATAAGACCCAGATTACGTGACGTTCTGATGAGATGTGTTGAAGGAATATTTCACTAAAATACACATGTACAGTAATAAGACACATACACAAAACACTGGTTCATGAAACTTGTTACCTTTTAAAACACTTCACAAACAGTTATGGATTATTTCTACTACTGTCAATCCTGTATATTTTAAATGTAGTTGCTGTGGCTCTACAGGTCGTCCTGACTTTGCAGTTGCTGTAGATCCTGTTAGCATAGTAGCCATTCTAAGCAGCTAGTTTCTTTTTCGACTGCGTTTGAAATTATTCATGTGAAAATCATGTCTATTTGGAAAGTTGTAGAAGGCCTGTTATGAGCAAGTCCTCGCTTCCCTGAATATTTACCACAGAGGTGGAGAGTGGAATTCACAGCCCATGGAGCCACACTAACCACATTTATGGAAAATGTGGTTGAAATAAACCAGAATCGTTCTGGGAAGAGAGCAAAGGATTAGGACAAATGGATGAAAATGACAAAAATGGGAAAGCCTACAAAAATTTGTGCTCTATTTGATGCAGTAGCTTTCTCGTTTCCTCTCGGTTATGAAGCAGCAGTGATTGTCCCCCATCAGTCCCAGAATCCCTGCAGTGGAGGCCCACCCTACAGCCATGCCCCCAGACACAGAATCTGATGAGGAGCACAAGGCCACAAAGGCTTACCCCGAAAGCCCAAGGGAACACGCACACACACTGACACAGAAGGCGAGCAGAGTACATACACAAAGGCGAGCGGGAGCGATCAGCCAGACATGTACAGTGCACATATGAACACGCAAGCAGACACAAAAGCAGGTGGATGCACTCATTCACTGGCAAACATACACACAAACTGGCACAGTTTCAAAAGCACAGTAAACCATGGACCAACACAAACGTAGACCTGCTGATACGCCCTGGCACAGCTACTCAGTATCACATCAAACATGGAACTGTACTCCCAGAAAAAAAAAAAAAAACTGTACCAAATCGATAGTTTCACTTTTTTTTGTTAATATTTAATCTTTATTTACCCATATGTCACAACAGGATTGACATCTCTTTTACGCTGGAAATGGAGGCATGACAGCAAAACTGGCATGAATAAAAACAATATAGCAAGTTCACGCAAGAGTTGAAAAAACAAGTAGTGTGCTTATTCGGGCAATGTGTCTGTCTGTGTCAGCTTTGCAAATACATCTGCTGAAAAAAGATTCAGCCTTCAAATTGTACATTTTATATATTAAGTATTTCATCATGATTGCAATAAATTCACTTAATTTAATTTTCTGAGGAGAACGTCTTATGTTAACCCGAACTTGGTTGTAGAATTAGAACATTTTTGGGGGAATAATGTGGGTCCATGAATAATTTGGGCCAAAAGAAACATTATGATAATCGTTGATAATAATTTCCCATCTACAGCACAATGCCTCGACTTGTTGCCTAAGGCCTAGATAGAACCACCAAATGTGTGTACCTCAGTGGGACCAATTTTTGAATTTTTCAAAATAAACCTGAACCAGCACAGAAGAATAAAGAGTCATCTGCTATTGACATACAGAGCTTAATCCTGCCTACCACTAACTAACTCTTCTAAGACTAAACCTCTCACCTCTGAGTTGGCTAACTAGCCATCACTTCTGCCTGTTGGCTACACACCTGACCCAACAGCACCTAGAGGCAGAGGTGGGCCCCAAGAGGACGCACACACACATTCAGGTTTATGCATAAATGTGTGTGTGTGTGTTCGTCTGTGTGTGTGTGCTCATCACACAACAGCCTCACAAGCTGCACAAGCACGTACCCCTGTCTGACACACACACTCATAAGCACATCCAAACACCTAGTTTATGTGTCATGCACTGACTGTACTTTTGTCAGAGCTTTGGCAATTATGGCTAACAAATAAGTAAATTAGTAATATTAGGAATGTGCACTCATCATTTGCAGTCAATTTCCTGTTGCTAATGAGATTAGAAACAATGCTGTCAGTCAACTAACAGTGGCAAACCATTTTCATTTTGTTATTTTCTTTTTCCCAGTAATCAAACAGTTGCTTTAATAATCATGAAACTAGCAGGACATGGCAGCACTTTTTAATTACATTTTGAATATCACGCAGTTTTTAGTCACTTGGAAATGCCATTTCATATGATATTGGATTAATATTAACAATAAATGAGGTACATAATATGAAATTATAATTTCCTTGTGGATATGACAAGGGAATAGGATAATAACCACTGTACCAATAAACAATTTTAATTGTTATGATAAGGGTTACACTAAAAAACAGATTGTAATGAAATTGCCTCACTGGGATTTTAGCGTTAATTTTAGATAATGTATAATCTGTACGAGAAGTCAGCGATGTGACAGAAACAATTTACAAGTACAGTAAGTCCTACGCTCTCTTTCTCACCACTTCCTCATCACTTCTTGCTTTTCACCTCCTCCTTAATGCTCCCCTTACCCCTTCAGACACTCCAGCCATTTCACATCCACCCCCCACCCCCCTGCAGAGGGACCATTACTGTGGATAATGGTGGTGGTGACCAGAAGAGGGCAGACATACTGTATTTAATCTCATATCCTGTTATACATCTTTCCTCTCTCTCTCTCTCTCTGACTCTCTCTCTCTCTCTCTCTCTCTCTCTCTCGCTATGCCCTTCCCCTTCTTCTTCTTCTTCTTCTTCTTTAACGCTCTCTCCCTCTCAGGGGTCTGTACTTTGATATTCAAGAGGAATTTCTGACCCCTACCCAGCCTCACCCACTTAACCACAAGCTAGTTCTCTGGTGTCTGCTGGATGACTGGACACTAAAAGTGAGCACAAGTCTCGATTTCACACACACACACAAATATTTTGCACGTGAATTGTTGGAATGATCAGTTCAGAGGTTTGATTTGTGCATTATTTTACGTGAATACTTCTAATTTCACAGGTTTTCACAGGAGAATATCTGGTGGGTAGTTTCACAGCACAAAAGAAGAAGTTGTTGTGTGTGATCTGTAAATTAAATATACAAAAAGAAATATTAAATTATAATAAAAATATAGGGTTATCAGTTTTATTGAAATTAGTGGTTTAACAGCTATTGATTTCTAACATTTTTTGAATTGTAGTATTTACTGAGAATCCATCCATCCATTATCGGTAACCATTTATCCTGTTCAGGGTCACAGGAGGACGGAGCTTATCCCAGCTGTCATTGAGTGAGAGGCTGGTTCACCCTGGACAGGTCTCCATTCTATCGAAAGGCCAACACAGAGAAACATACACAGACGGACAAGCAATTACACTCACACCTATGGGGAATTTAGAGTCACAAATGAACAAAACATGCATGTCTTTGGACTGTGCGAGGAAACTGGAGTACCTAGCAGAAACCTGGCAAGAGAACATACAAATTCCATACAGAAAGTCCTTAGTTTACATATTTTGTAGATTTAAACTAAATGGAACCAGTTTAGGCTTTATTTTTATCCAAAGCGCTTTACAGTGTTGATTCCCATTCACACTGATGGCAGAGGCTGCCATGCAAGTCGCTCACCTGACCCACCGGGAGCAACTTGGGGTTCAGTGTCTTACCCGAGGACACTTTGACATGTAGCCGGTATCGGGGATCTAACCACTGATCCTGTTGTCCGTGGTTGACAGCTTTACCAACTGAGCTACGTATATAAAGCCCTATATAAAGTGTCTTGTGAATTTCCAAACATGTTATGTCTTCTGCCATGTCTTTGGCCTACAATGACACCTAATCACCAAAGTTGCATAAATACAAAATATGTTTTTTGTGCAAACTGTAGATACTGTGCAACCCCATCACTGCTATCTAGACATGCAGTATTTATTCTTGTTTAGTCTTTGTTGCTATTCAAATGTTTTATGCAATCAGAAATGACCTATTTTCTGCTTTGTGACATTGGACCCATGGGTTTTTAGTGAAGAGAAGTATTTTCACTTGATCCAGAGTTATTTAGAAAATTTAAGATCTATGACTTCCACTAGTAATAGTAAAATCATGTTTCTTCAGAAAGGCATGAGGAGATGAAATGTGTAGCACAAGGAGTTAACAGATTGTGTGTAAATGCAGCCAATCAATTCTTAAAAAAGTCTCTCATACTGTTACTCATCCAGGAAAGGGCAGGGTCAGGGACAGCACTGGACATTATTACATATTGATTTATATCCCTCCTCCATTACCCTGTTTTATCTGATCAAACAGAGGCACAGTGTCTCTTTCTCCTCTCTCTCTCTCTCTCTCTCTCTCTCTCTCTCTCTCTCTCTCTGTGTCTCTCATCTTCATTTGTGCTTCTGTCTTGCTACCTCTGTCTCTGCTCCCAAACCTCCTTCTGTATTTTAGATCGTGAATGCCTGAGGCCTTTGCACACCTCACTCTACCTTTTCCTCCAGTGCTAATGAGTCAGTGGTGCTAACAGTGCAGGGCCAGCTAGCCTGCTGATGAAATGTAAATGGGCAGTAATGAGCACAATCACAGACACTTGAGGGGAGAACCACCATAACCAACCATACTGTCTCTCGCTGCCTCCATCTTTCCATCACTCTCTTCCTGATGGACAGCACCCAGTCCCAGAGTGGGCATGTGAGTGACAGGGCCTGGCGCCTATGCTGAGGGGGCTCCAGTGGGCCTCCACAGTGGGGCTTCACGACTGACCGCAGGGACAAGGACAGTGACGGCGGGTTGGGTCTTGCTCGCTGTTCTAAAATGGTCCATTAATTACACCAAACCCTTAGAGAAAATTAACAAGCAAATTAAAAACAGGGAGGAGGGGGAGGTTTTCGCGTGTGGTATTGTATCATACACAGTAGTGCTATCCACCCCACCCCCACCCCCACCCCCACTATTGTAAAGGAGGAACGCTCCAAGCTTATTGTCACTGCTGACACTCATCAAACAGGGTTTTCTGACACTTAAGGTCAACGATTTAAGGCCCAACAACAGGTTTAGAGATGGCAATAAATTGCCACACTGTTGCCAATAAATTGCCACACTTGATGTCAAGTCAGCTCTTAGCAATTACAAGAGCATAGTGTGGGAGTTTCTTTAATTGGTAATTCATGGCAAGCCATAAATGATGATTCTCCACATGTAAGTTTTGATGATGTATAAGCTTTCATTTCACTTAATGTTGTATTTGAAAGCAAAACGATTAATTAGTCATTTACATTTCCCCAGCTATTTTAAACTGTGAGTTTATCTGAAGCAGTGAATTTTTTATATTGTCTAATTAGAATACGCTTCATAAGACTATCTAATTAGTAAAGTTTTATTTTTATAAAAAGCTACAGCCAGTTGTCTCCAGCTAACTGGAGAAAGGTTTCTTGTCTGTTTGATGTGATTGTGCCATTATTCAGCATCATCATCATGGGCATCAGCCAGCCTGTTGAATCTTGATGAAAAAAGTCATTATTACTTACTACTGCTCTGAAAGCAAGTGCAGAAGAGTCTTCTAATGTTTGCCCAACCTCATCTAAAGACAGCGTTTAAACTAGATATTTTTTAAAGAGATGAAAAACACATATATCCTTGCTATGCTATATAAAAATCTAAACATATTATTTAACAATAAAATATATAATACAACTAATACTGAAACTTTTTAAATGTGATGTTTTAAACGCACATCATTTCCAGCTGCCCTCTCTGTTTGGAAAACCGTAGAAAGGGTTAGAAAATGCTTTTACTGTGTTATCTATACTGTAGTTTCAAGACTCTGGAAATAGTTACAGAACACACTAAATTGCTGTTAAATGTTCAGGGTCCCAACCAGCTTTGTGTAATAGCATACGAGACATGATCTGAAGTTACAGCTTGGAGAAAAATCATGGCTTTATTTATGTTGAGCTTGAAGCAGATTCTTACCATGTTAAGCCAGACCACAATCTTTTTCTGACCTTAACCAAGTGCAGTAAGTCTAAAGACCCCCCCCCCCACAAAAAAAAGAATGTAAATGTTGTAACAGAAAAAATGGATGTTGAACTGCGAGACTGGATATTTGTGACTTGTCATTGACATTACCATATCCTCATCATGTCCAGAGGGTTAGCGCGTGTCACTACATAAGGGCTCTGGGAGATTTGTAAAGGAAATTCAAAGAACAGCAAGTAGATAGTGTTTTGCTCAGTGTACAATATCTCTCCACTCCTGTCTCTCACTCACTGTGCTTTTCAAAGGCAGATATGCTAATGCAAAAAGTAGTTGGACTACACTGCTGTTACTCGAGTCCACTGACTGTGCTGGGAAACAGTAGAGCAATCATCAGTTCAGCGTATATCAAACTCCTGTGTATGTGTGTGCACACGTTTGGATATGGAAAATAGAAAAAGAGTTTGGGGTTGCCATGGCCCACTTCTTCTTCTCTTTCTCCTCTGTATTCCCTCTTTCTCTGCAGTGCTGTCAGTCTCCCTGGGGTGCGCTCAGCACCGCCGCAATAGGTAGGCCGAGGCTATCAAAGTACACGTTTTAACTTTTTAAGACTTTCCAAGTTGGCTTTGTTCTCCTTTTCTCTCTGTTGTGTGGGCTCTCCTGGGTCCTGGGTTGGGAAGTCTCTCTGGGTGCTGGTGAGTGGCTTTGGGCTATTAAAAAACTGCAGGTTATCTACTGGGAGAAGTGGAGGAGCCTTTTAAAATTGAAGTGAGAACTCACAAGCAAAGAGGGAGTCTGGAGGGGAAGGCGGGGAGTGGGGTGTTAGTTACGATGATGAGTACGAATGTATGTAGATACTACAGTACATGGGTGTGTAAAAGTGTACTGTACATGTACTGTGTTGGTGTGCTTAATGCTGAGGAACGCAATAATTAAAATGCCACTGTGTTTCTACCCTCTTCCGCTCGGAATGTTTTGCAAACCATTAAACAACCTCCTGCGCAATGAATGCACACATAAATGTATTCACACAAACACACGGAGACACTGGCTTGATCACCTCCCCCCATCCATGCACACACATCTGGTGCATCGACCACCGCCACTATTACCCCCCTACCCTGCCACCCCTCCCGAAAAACTCCAGGCTCAAAGCCTTTGGGATGATTTGATTAGCAATGATATCTGAAAACGGCCTCATCGTGCTAACAAGATTAAGCTGAGGCCCTGTCTGTTTTCAGCACTGGAAATTTGCTAGGTGATTAAAACTGGCTCTCTGTGCTGGAACAGGAGCCTTAGCCGGCTAGTGGGACTGTTGCCAGGTAACAAGACATGACTGCTGTTTTGATGTGGCTACATACCCAAAAGGCTAAAGCTACAGTGGTAGGAGATAAAGCTAGAAACCTCTGTCTGTGGTCAGTTATTACAGAATTACAAAAACCCTCGTTCATATACTGGAGCTCCACAAACATTCTTAAAGTGCAATTATGTACAGTATTTATTCCAAAGCATTCCTTCCTTAATTCTTCATTTTAATAAAAAGGCTCATTGTTTGAATCTATAAACAGACACATTTACTAACAATTTATTTACCAAAAATAAACTGAATTTGACATTAGTGAAGTTTATAAACATCACATTGTTTCCAAAGTTAAACGATTTTACTCTAGTACATGTGCTGTGGTGTATAACAATAATTAGGATTTAAGATACAGGATTCACTTAATAGATCTACAATATGCATGAGCAAAATGTTTTGTAGTTCACCCCGAGTGATGAAGAGTATACTGTCCTCCGATCACTGCAAAAATAACATTCATATTAAAAAACATTAAACGTAGCCAGTAAAAGGGTTTTGAAAAATTTGTTATATTTTTTACTTCACTTTTCCATGTAAACAGAACTCAAGCTGCAGAATCTCCAACTTTCCAGCTGGAAGTTGGAGAGAGGAGGGTACTAATTCTTCACTTCAGCACTTTATTTATTCAATTGGATTATGTATGCATGGAAGCCCTAATGAGAGCTTAAAAATGCAATTATTGCTTAAGCAAAAAATTTGACTTTTTTGATAAATGTTTCTATTACCTAATAAATGGAGAATCAACAGACTTAGGAAACTGCTTTATTCAATGCTTGAAATTAGCCCATCAATCATTTGTAGAGTTTGTTAACTATTTCGGTCCTTCTCCACGCGTTTTTCCTTTGCCCCATCCATAGAGGTCTGTCAGTATGCAAAAATGAAGACGAGAAAATGAAAGGGAGGGACACAGAAGAAGACAGAGGACAAATTGCATATGATAACCTCGAAAAGACAATGAGGGAGAAAATGATATCAGTTGAGACAAAAGGAAAACATTTACATGCAGGGTTTGATATCCCATAATGAGTAGTCTATGATAATGAAGTGCATTTATAATTCATAAGCTCTATAGGCGCAGGTCAGTGGTGCAATGTGAATGAGGTTAATCAGAAGCAAGAGGGTCATGGAGCGTCAAGAGGTCATCCTTATTTTTTATGAGCATATTGATTATGTTTTCAGAACAATGACTATCACATAGTGGCATATGTGTGTAGTATTGTATTGATTTGGTGAGTTCTCATCCATATGTGGTCTGCTATAAAATTGACCCCAATAAATATGCTCTTGCAGTATTCAAGTAAGCCATTCAGCCATTCAAAACCTCAGCAGTGGAAGTCGATCAGTTAAAAAAAGAAAAGGAAATTCTTGTCTTAACTTGCAAGACCACAAAACTATAACACAACTAGTAATATTACTAGTTACATTAGTTTGACATTAGCCTTAGAAAAAGGCATCACTAACAATGTTCGGACTGTGGTCATGCTATGTGAACACCTCAATATTGCTTCTATTCTCTGTGTCTCTCGCAATCTCTGCCACCCACCCACACACACACATAGTATTTTCCCTGTTATCACTTGTCAGTCAGCTCAGCTTAGCTTCTATCTATCACCAGGTGCAGTAATCTGAGTTAGAGTAGAAAGTCCAGGACATTTCTGTATAGACGGAAAACAATAAAGCCACTTCATTGTGTTCCTTCCTCTCGTCCTCCTTGTCAGAACCGATTGGCAAAATGTTGTGATACAGTTGATGTGTGACATGAGACAGATGACATGAATGTATATACAGCCTGCTGTACATCAATTCAAACCCAGGCGGAGAGAAAATTCAAAATATATTCATGGTATGTTAAGAGGTATTTCAGCGAGGGATCACACAATATTACCTTCACACGGCGATAAGGTATTTTTCATATTTCCATGTATTTTCATTCATTTTCCCATTTTGGGGAAGGAGAAGGAAGAATATGGCCCCAGGCAAGATTAATAAGCATTTAAAACGGTTTCACTGCTAACAGGCAAAATCAGTGTGTGTTTCAGAGCATGGTTCACTACTGAGTGGCCATGAATGACATAAATAGATTGCCCTGGTATACCTCACCAGGAAGCTATTGAAGGCAGGAACAAATAAATAAACAAAACACACACACTCACCATACCTATACCATGCACATTCAGTGGCACTCGCACACACAAACATAGGAAATACACACAAAACACACAGTCTACAACGCATCCGTTCCATCTCCCATCTGAGCTATAATTAAATGAAAACTTGCCTTCTGGTGCTGTTTTTTTTTTTTTTTTTCCTCAAAAGACAGAATTCAAAACACTTAACCCCTATTAGATACCACTTGACAACAGAGCCTAAAATGGCTGCTGCAAGTTAGTGTCAATAACTGGCTGGAAGCCTGTGTATGTGGCCACAGGCTGCCCCCACCCACCTGCAACACCAGTCCTCCTCCCACCAGCACAAGTGCAAGTCCACATACCATGTGCTGAAATGTGGACTTGCACACAAAATCGCAGACTTCGGCACCTGTACTGTAACGTGCCTAAGCATTCACGCGCGGCAAACTTGTGCCCGAGCATCACAACTGCAAAGTGGTTTAATAGCTGATGTTCAAGCAAGTGCAGCCACCATAATTGAAGCTCTCCCCAAATTGTGTTTTATTTTGCTCCCCAGTTCTGAAATATAATCAGTTTGCCTAATTTTATTGCATTTCCTAATGATGCTCGCCCAGAGCAATTGCTCTGTGTGTTCCTTAGCAAACAGCGCGTGTCAGCTCACTGAGATTAATCTTGATTACTTTAGCCCTTGATGAAGTACGCTACAATAATGCTTTAATTGGGGAATATTACCACATAGAGAAAAAAAAAAACTGTGATAGATAGACCGGGAGATGGATGTTTGACTCCAAACTGCACTAATTGTAATGCTGTTTGGAGTGATTAACTTTGGATGGATCAGTGGCTGTGGCAAAAGGCAGAACACAAACAACAAACAGGGAGCAACACGCATGAGTGTCGAGCACCACATTCACGGATGTTAGGTTTTGTCTGTGCCACTGACAAAAATGATGACTCAGATTTTTATCTAAATAAACACAACAGTGTCTTACAAGTTGTCCAACAGAGCTTTCCTTTGCTCCAAATGTATTTTCTTTTTAAATCTTCTCTTGCAACTGTATTATGCTTGAAAAGCATCTATTTTATTCCATGCGTTCTTCCTTGTCACAATCCGGCACCTACATTTGCCAGAATGCAACTTGACTGCCGACATTTCGAACACAGATTCAGGTGTGTTGCTAGCAGCAGCTACTGTAGACTCGAGCAGCTACCCTCAAGCCTCTTCAGCCACAACCAGAACTGACTCAAGTGACACCACTTTTTGTATTTGGAATTCAGGATTTGCTTTTTATGCAAGAGTCTGAAGACACAGAATGTCATTGTGGACCAGATTGTTAAACCCCAAAAAATTTCACTTTGGACACAATGAGATGTTAATTTGGGTTATTTTGCATTTTTTATATTGATCAATTTGTTTCAATGCAGATGTTAAGCTTCTTCAACTGCCAGACGGTTTTCGCTTCGTGACACGGTGCATTATCCCGCTGAAGTAACAGAAGATGGGTACATTGTGGTCATAAATTACTCTTGATACATTTAAACCATTTTCAATTGGTACTAAAGGGCCCAAAGATCCCCTACACCATTATTACCATCCTGTGTAAGCATGAACCACTGAGACAAGGCAGGATCGATGGCTACACGCTTTTATGTTTACGCCAAATTCAGATGCTACCATCCGAATGTTGCAGCAGAAAACAAAAATCATCAAACCAGAAATTTTTCCAGTCTTCTCTTGTTCATATTTGGTGAGTCCATGCAAACTGTAGTCTCAATTTCTTGTTTTTAGCTAGTAGGAGATGCACCCGTGTGGTCTTCTGCTGCTGTACCCTAAATGCTTTAAAGTTGTTGTGCATTCGGAGATGCTCTTAACTTACGAGTGGTTATTTGATATACTGTGGCCTTTTTACCACCTCAAACCAGTCAACAACATGTCATTGTTGGTCAGGTGTAAAACATTTCAGATAATAACCATTTCAGGATTTAATGTTTTTATAGACAACATACAGTAAGAGAAGTCTTACAAGTAAAAAAAGCCAAATAATCTTGGCATAATTTTGAATGCAGAAACGATCTCCGTGTTTTGAAGAAGCAGATTAGAAATATATTTTTGCAGTGTTTTGGTTAACAGAAAAGATGAGCCACATCAGTAAACAGGAGTTAAAATTAGCAGCCTTTTTTTTTTTTGGAGAAAAGTTAATTGTGCTAGCTTTGCTAAATAAAAATTACTTCTTTCTCATCCATTTTCATGTCATGTAAAAAGTGAGTCCAGACCTTGCTGTATGAATTACCAAGCTCCTAGTTATAGATGAAACTAGGGACCCTTCTAACCTCATTACCTGGACCTGCAGTATAATGAACCACCCCAAAATATGGGTCCAAGGCCTGTCATGTCACTACTTATGGAGAGCACAGTACACACCCTGGGGGCTCCACCCAAATGTGCTCATGCAGCTCCTCTGCTATTCTGCCCCATCTTCACTTGTGTGCTATTGTACATGACAGGCGTGAGTACATGTGCATCACATGCATACACACACAGCTGCATGCCACACCACACCAAAGCTGTGTAGGAGAGACTCAATCTGCTTGGTTGGGACAGTTAGCTTGTGAGGTGTCGTACACTGACTGGACATATGCTGACCCCTTCCGATTTTTTTTGTGCTGACTTCCTCATTGGTGCCTCTTTGTGTCATGACTTTGTGCTGAGTTGTATTTTAGAGGCGGGGGTAAAAAAAAAAGGAGGAGGGTTCTGAGTAGTACTGTATAGAGGGCATAAGAGAATATTTCTTGTTTACATCCGTGCTAGTGAGTACGTCACTCTCGTACAATACTCTTGTACACACACCTGACCTGAAATACTTTATGTATCAAGGTGTGTTTAACAGTTGGGACTTTGATTCCGTGCTCGACCTATGTGCAGCCAGTGTGAGAGACACCTGACGGAATGTGTGTGACGGGAGTTAAAGCTAAACATACACACACTCTCACACCTCTTGTCACCTGCTCACGCCAGGCTAGTTGAAGAAAAGACGGTGGGATAGGGGAAGAGGAAATGGGGACACAGCTTAAGTGCGCGGACATTGCTGCTGTCTCTGTAAGGTGTGAATCTGTCATTAAGGAACATCACAGCTCTCTCTCTCTCTCTCTCTCTCTCACACACACACACACACACATATACACTAGTACTCAGAACATGCCCATTTAAGCAGGCAGAATCCTTGAATGTTACACAGAACAAACATGCTTATATGTTTACATAAATATGAACACACCCTTATGCAAGTATTTACTGTAAGCCCATGTACATACTGATGTACAAATGCACAAACTCAAATCCACCCACTGTACCAGAGTCTAGGACTAGGAGGTCATCCACATTAAAGTCTGATGATCATCACACCACATCAAATTCTGCTGCAGCATGGTTGTGCATGTCACAAAGGCCTTTCTCTGAAAAGCCTGACAAGATGCAGAAGGATCAGTCACGCTGTGCTGGAAAGATAACGTCACCAGAATCTGTTACGATCTGTTACACAAAAGCCAGGCTTAGAACGGGAGCTGTACAGTTATTTGGTGATATTAATGTATCGCGACAACTAGCAAAGAAAAAAATCAATACAATTTTTTATGACATCTCCATCTCCCCTGCCGTCATGTCTATAATACTATTCAAATGGAAGCAATGATGATAAGGTTTGGCCAAGGCTTCAATAAAGGAAGGGGAATGGAACCCAGGATGATAGAAGGCCCGCAGATAGCATGCCGTGGGCTCTCTAAAGTGCCAGGAGCTGTTGTTTTATTTCTCATTTTGTGGATGTATTTGATAGAACAAATACAGTGCATTGTTTGCAGGGAGGTCTGGGGGTTATCCCCATCTCTGAAGCCATATACCATATGATCTACATATTGGATGCCACGCGAGGAATTACAGAGGAACGTGTCATCTTGCATCTATACATGAATACATAACCAGAGGTTAAATGAATGTGTCGTTTTAATGGCGCTAGCCCACGTATCAAAATATTTTGAGAAATTGAGATTGACATTTTCTTTTAATGTAGTAAAGCCACGCTGATAATTGACAAATTTGTTTCACGACACAATAGCTGATCGTGTTGTGCAATGTCCACTTCCAATAACTGGTGCCTACAAAAATATTTATGCCACTTGGAAGTTTTCACCTTCTATTATATTTCAGCTTTTAATCATGGTCAATGTAAAAAAAACCAAACAGATTTCCTTAAGTCACTTTTTAGTACAGCTAATGCAACTTGGCTTGAGTTACAACATTGAGTCTGTTTTAAAACTGCATATCTCAATCATGTTTGATTGAGAACTTCCATATATTCTGATTTCATTTTAACTTCTACCTTTACAAGACTGACAGGGGCTGCTGCAGAGAAACATGATGCTGCCACTGTCATGGTTCACGGTGGGCATGTTGTGTTTGTGATGATGTGCAGTGTTTGGTTTCTGCCAGACATGGCCTCTAGTCTATGGTCTTTATAACATTAAAGATCCTTTTTCCATGTGACTTTAGAGCCTCCAACATGCCCCCTGGCAAACTCTACCTGGGACTTAATATGAGCTTCTTTTAACAGTGGCTTTCTATTTTCTAATCTCCAAAAAAGCTTCAAATGGTGAAGAATCCGGGCAATAATGTACAGTCCATCCCATCCCAGGCACTGAAGAGTGTCTTTCAAAGGAATTGCAAGTGTCTTAAGCCTTTTTCACACATGCACCGGAATCCCGATCTTCTCCAGACCCAGACTTGGAGACAGAATAAGTGAGAACGCAACTGCCAGGACACTTTTCTATCATGTTGTGACTATGCAATGACCACTCACTGAAATCAGCTGAAGGTTCCCCAATGAATGTGTTTCTTACTAAGACAATCTCCCACTGTGTTCCCCATGTGTAAAACTGCAATTCTGCTAAAGGGTAAATGGCTGCTTAGATCGCACTTTTATTCCAAGTGCTTAACAATGTTGATTCTCATTCACACACACACACCGATTGCTGCCATGCAAGGTGCTCACCTGACCCACCAGGAACAACTTGGGGTTCAGTGTCTTGCTCAAGATGACTTTACACGTAGCTGGGCAACCTTTATGCCAGTCCCGAGCCCGGATAAAATGGGAGGATTGCGACAGTAATGGCACCCAGCATAAAGATATATGCCAAACTAACACGTTCCTCTGTGGTGACCCCCTGAAGGGACAAGCCTAAAGCCATTGATCTATTGTCAGGAGTTTATACACTACTTATAAAAACTTAGGGATATTCAGCTTTTGGGTGAAATATATGTAAAATGTTAAAAGTTCTTGCTACAGTGATATTAAAATCGTGAAAGTAGAGCGTTTAAGTAGAAGCATGCAATGGTAATGTCTTTATCTCAAACTATTTATTGAAACAATTTGAAACTCTCCTTGAAGGACTACTCAGGTCATTGAGGTTCTGGGGTGCAAGGTTACAACCTTCTTGCATGGGCCAAGACAGTAACACCTGTGCCTGGTGGTGTGGTCAGGTACCCTTGCAGGTCATCTAGCATGCAGACGATGGTGATGTAAGCAGTTTCGGATGGTCTGACGTGACACTCGGGTGCCTCTCACCTCCCTTAAATGTACATGGAGTTCAGTGGAATTAATCATCTGGTTCCGTCTTCTCTGTCTTTCTGTGACGCTTCCAGTCTCTCTGTGTCTCTGTTGCAAACTGCTGATAACACTCTGTGACACAACTTCGCTCGGAGAACATCCCGTTTGAAGCCTTGCAATGCCCAGGTGACGTTGATCAATTGTTAGATGTCGTGTTGGTGTCATGATGTCAAAATGTGAACACCATGATGAAGAGGACTGTTTAAATACAAATTATCATTAAACCAGACATTTAGTGGTTGATTCGTGGAGCAGACACTTGTGATTTTTACTCTTAATCACTTTGTTGGAGAACAGTGTTATACAAAAAGTATTTAAACACTGAACAGCTGGAAATGTGCTTTCAAAAGTTTAGAGAATGTTAAATTAAGTTTACCCGGGAAGGTTACAGTGCATTTTAGGTGCATTTTAATTTCACCCGAAAGTTAAATATCCCTAACTGTTTGTGATTAGTGTAAAAAGGCTTTAGTGGTCTCTCTCACTAGTCTCCATCTTGCACAATCATTGTGTTTCATAGAAGTCAGCTTGCTCTAGGCAGATGTATGCATGTGGTATATTCCTTTGTTCTTAATGACGCATTTAATTGTACTCCAGCAGATATTGAGTGACTTGGAAATGATTGTGTATCCATTTCATTTCATGTATGCTTTTCAATAATCAATCAGTGTTCTTTTGCCTTCATGATGTAGTTTCTGGCCAGGATTCTGATTCACCAGTGGTTGAACTTTACAATTGTGTAACAGTGCGTGTATGCAAACCAACAAAGGCCCAATTAAAAAAAAAAAAAAGTTTTCAGTGATTTATGAATGAATTAGGTGCGAGATGGGCTTCAAAGAGGACAACGCTCAATGGAGAATCTGGGAAAAGAGGACAGATAGATTAGTACCAGGTCTATATAATTTTCAATAATATATACAGAGTGCACCCGAGCTTTCTAGGGAGATGGAGCGAGCCTGAGTCGAGATGAGATGTCCGGTAGTGAGTGTTGCAGCGGGTGCCTCTCGTACAGTCAGACCGGAGAAATACTGAGAGCAAGGGAGGAGGTACACACAGATATTGTTGATACCAACAGTCTCACAAGTCAGGTCCTGGGACCGAAGCAGGTGCAATACACGAGAAACCCTGGAGAGTCGACAGAAAGTGGGCAGACAATCTGGTGATCTGGTGAACAGGGAGACAGGCTGCTTAAACAGAGAGAGGAGAACACAGGTGAACGCAATGATGTTGATTGTGGAGGTAGAACTAGAGATGCTGAGAAAAGATGAGGCCAGAAATGCTGAACTCAAAATAAAAGGGGAAGTAAAGCTGGAAACCATGACCCGTGTGTTTTTACTACAGTGCACTCAGATAGTCTCCATTCACTTACTGTGTGATTTCTAAAACCAACTGGCTGTCAAGGTGAAGAATAGGGTAAAGTACCATAAGGAGGGAGAGTCACTTATTGTTCTGTTTTTCATCCATCAATTTATCTGTTACCACTTATCTTGTTCAGGGTCTCGGGGGGGTGGGGCCTATCCCGGCTGTCACTGGGCGAGAGGCAAAGTACACCCTGGACACGTTGCTAGTCTATCTTCTGGCCGACAGAGAGAGACATACACAGACAACCATCAACAGTCACATTCACACCTAACGGCAATTTAGAGTCACCAATTAACCTAACATGCATGTCTTGGCACTGTGGGAGGAAACCAGAGTACCCAGACTTAACCTACAGTAGGAAAGCACACGGAGGACATGCAGACTTTACACAGAAAGGCCACAGCCGTCCGGGATTCAAACCAGGCAGCAGCAGTAACCACTCCACCACGGTGCTATTCCTGTTTTAGATATGTATATTTTTTTCTTATTTGACACTTTCTCCACTGTGATCACTTGATTACAATTGCTGAATATAAAAATGTAATTCGACTACACTTGCATAATATCATGTTTATAATATTATTTGCTCATTATGAGTGTGGCTTTCTGATCAAATGATCTGAATTCCATTGTAACCTTCTGGGTTTATAGGCCAACGGCAGCTTTGGCTTACAGGAATTTTTGACAGTTGACAGTCACCCCTGGTTGTCTTTTAGACCTCAGTAAGGCAAGTACACACACACGCGCACACACACACACACACACATTGAAGCAGAAAGCGAGCCAACTGTACACTAAATAAACCTGCTTGTCATAATAATGATGAGATCCGACTCCATTATGTTCTTTTGAGTTTATTTCTCTGGTTTACCGCAGTCGAACGCTTGCCTGGTACAGTCTCCAAGGTTGCTGTCAGGAGGGATTTAATGTCCTTGGCCTTAGCGTCTTGGAGGGAGCCTGTCACATCAGCTCAACACTGACTGGCATACCAGCCGGGACCTCTGGCATTGTGAATATTAATAGAATATTGATACCACCAAAGCATTGTGGTGGGATTCTTATGTCTTCTCTGTCGGTCTCTCTGCAGGACTTTAACACCACTGTTCCACTTATCTTCCCTGTATTTTGTTGTGCTTCTCTTTTTTTTCTTGCTCAAACCTGACACTCTTTATTATTATGTAAAATGCGATTAAATTAGTGCTTTTTACAACCTCTGTCTTCTGATTAAATTAATGATTAATTAGATTAAATTTACCTGTGTGTTTAATGCTTCAATTATCAGCAAGTTTTTATGGTGTGTGGGAGCACACTGGTTGAAGGGTAGGTTGTTGAGACTAGGCTGTTCACACACACACATGCATGCAGGCACGCACATGCACACTGACACTTCAACTGCTGCATAACCCACAATATGCATGTACATTCATGCACGCATTTCTTTAAAAACAATGACTCAGCTCTGAGGAAACTGGGAGCTTGTCCAAATATCTTTATTCATGTTTCCGCCACTCTAGCTACACCAACCAGTACTGGCATGACCCCACAAGTGTTTTAAATCCTCTCGTAATATTATTTAACTGATGGTGGTTTCCTTTCCCAGGCTCATTTTGGATCTCATAAACTGGTAGTAAAGTGGAGGAATATTTAAACAACATATGCTGGGGTGAGAAAAGCAATTGCACGCTACCATTTTTTGTTTTTACAATAATATTATTGATCTGATTTCAACAAAAATAAAACAAACACATTTAAATACTACTCACTATTATTAATTGATTCTTTTACATTATTAATTAATTAAAACGTACCTAAAAATATTACCCACCTGATCAGTCGTAGCAAGAATTTAATTATTTTTCTGGGCTTTTAAATAGAGCGTTTCCACCATAAATATAAAATGCACATGTTGAAAACATGGTTATTATGTTGTATCCCTATTCACTGAATTTCACTGATGTAATATTAGACAACATAATAAATTCTAATATTTCAAGTGGCAGCGATTTTAAAGAGAAAATTATTAAAGTGACTCACACTAAACTGGCCTAACAAGATAGAAAATTCATTATCACTAAAAACACTGAGGAATGTGCACTCATTAAAAACATCTACATTTACATACATTATATTTTATACTCACATCAATAAGCATATCAGCAAAGGAGAAAAATGCACATTTATGTGCACAAAGTGGTAACGTGTAATGAAAAGCACCCTCATATTCACTTCTCTGAAAACTGGAATTTCTCTAGAATCTCTTTAGAATATAAGGTCCCATTAGTTTAGTCGGCAAAAATAAATCAGGCATACAAAACATTAATAAGTCCCTCCAGGATTTTATAGATCTTTTTGTGGTTGTTGTGGCCTAAAATGCTTAATTTTAAAACAGTTTTTATTTAAAAAAGTGTTACATGTTTTTATGATGTTTAAAATGCTGGGTCACAGAACTCACAATAAGGTAGACATATGATAGACATATACACAAATGACATGAAAAAAATATTTAGAGAACCGGGCAATTCAATTAATATAATGTCTGACCTCTATATTATATATATGCATTAATTATACAACAAATAAATGTGTGTGGTAGACTTCAATAGAAACATCAGGCAAATCATTATGAAGTGTTCTACGAGTTGTTACAGGAATGAGATGGGGTTTTAATTCAAATTAATAGAGGACATTGTGAAAATTCTATAGGTTTCACTCTCCAATCTTTCTATATTACTACCCCTGCTTAGTTTCAGCACTTTTTTCATTAACACGAATCGGCAAAAAGGTTGATTGCTGTCTTTTAAACGATGACCAATATTAGAGGCCATATCTGCATGGCTAATGATTTTGTTTAGCAAGATTCCTCTTTAGGTTGCTCTGTCATCTTTATACTGCAGGTGGTGCATGACTTGATCCAATTTAAGGGCTGTAGTTTTTCTATCAGTTATAAAGACACTTCAGAGTTCTTTCATTATGGTCAAATGGGTGCTGTTCCCACTCTCCATGCACTCACTTGTCATACCAGGCGGTGCTGGCATCAGAAACTATTTTCAATAATTGATTCCACAGTCTAATTGAACAGCACCACTGAACGACAGAGCTCATTACTTTACTCATTAGTTAATTATTGGAGAAGTAGGACAAGTCAATAAAAGTGAAGGCAGTAAATTCCGATACTAATTAGCCACACTTCCTTCAAGACATATTTAAAGGCAGATTAGTTACCTGAATGTCCCGCAATGGGATAGAAACAGGCTTGGGGGTGTGTGGATGTGGGAAGTGAAATGTAAAAAGGTGATTCTTTTCATCTTTTTTAGATATTAGTGAAAAATCACTTAATTAAGAAGTGAAACAATGTAAAAACAAAGTAAAATACAAAAGCAGAAATGTAAAACTGCGGCCATCACGTGTGACATCAGGCAAAATTATTATTGACTCATCACTAATATCAGCTGGGATTGAGTCTTTGACACATTGCTCTAAATTGATTAATGGGGAGAATTGATTAAACAATTGAAGAATTTATTCCCTTTCATTATGAGCCTCTCTGGCTTTGTTTGTTTTCTTGGCTAATGCTGGCAATAATAACCGTTTGACATATTGGACGCACGGTGAATAGCCGTGACTGGGTTCATGCACTCCTAACAGGGGGGCTTTGCAACAGTGTAGCGCAGATGCCCCATCAGCCAATCACGAGGCAGCAAAAAGGGCCGGGCGAAGCCAGCGCTAGCCTCTTTTTCACATGCAAATGCTACAATGTGATAATAAACACCTGACATGGAGCATGACTGAATTGTGCTGCCTGTTTAATCAACGGCTCTGCTTATTGCAGCTCCTAACCTTCTGCTGCCCTTATTTCTCTTTCACTATCCTCTTTCTGTAATATTTCATCTTTTGCTCCTTTTTTTCCTTTTCCCTTTTTTCATTTCCCACTCCCTTTTCTTTCCACCTCACACTTTTCCTCCTATTTCCTTGCTTTCTCCCTCCTTCCTTTACATCCACTTCCTAGCCTGTTAATCTCTCTCCCTCCCTATCACTCAGCTGTTTTCACAGTCATCCATTATCACTTTTTTCGTCAATTGGCTTTAACTGTGCTAAGTTTTGTGAGAAGCCATTGACGGGGGCCCCTTGGGGACAAGGAAATGACAGAAGGCAGCCTTTATTTACCTCTGTGGCCCCTGCCGTGTCGTCTGCTTAATCATGTGGCTAATCGACAACACTGTCTCCCTGCTCGCCCGGACCCGGACAATAGGGAACCTCATTCATATTTAATACAATGGAGTGTTTAAGTCATTGCACGCGTCTGAGGAGGAGGATATTGTGTTTCATTGTGAAGGGCTCCACAGGGACCTCCTCCCTGCCCACCCAGGCCTCCCTATCTGCCCTCCTCCTCCCAACTAGCATATGCTTGGCACTTCTGGTGTTAAGCAGGCGAGCCACGGCCAGTGCAGCTGGCTGGACGCAAGAGCGCCGGCCGGGTATCAAAGCAATAGTTCCCATGATTAATTCAAATGGTTAATTCTGCTTTATCACGGCTTAAGAAAAATTACCAGGACAAATATGTACTCCGCCAAAGAATGAATTACGTCGAGGTGTGTTTAATAATGCAACAGGGCGTATAATAGGGCCTCTTTTCCTCACACTAATCTCCTCGCCACCTCCACTTAGAGGAGCAGGGTGTCAGATGCTGGGCGCCATGTGCTGCTTCTGTTCTTTAATGGCTCCAAAAGAGGATTTATCCGTTGGAACACATCATTGTGGCTGTAGCCCTCATGTTTCTGTTACTACTCAAACACTCTCTAAAGCCACTCCAAATGACATTTCACTACTTTATCTTGGCACTGGATAAAAACGTACATATCTGCAAACCCTTCAGTGGACGTGAGCATCTGAAATCCACTGTAGTTCCTCTCTCTCCCTCCCTGATGGTTTCGCTCACTCTCTCCTATCTCCCTCTTACTCGCCATCTTCTCTCCTCCCTGTTTCTTTAAAAGATTAACCAGGGTCATTAAGGACACTGAGAAGGTTCATTTCGTCGTTACGAGCGGCAAATTAATCATGTGGGGAATGCCATTTAATGACACACTTCCCTGGACTGATTACTTGTGTTCTTGCTAATTACATTGGTTAACTACAGTGCACCTATGAAGTTCCTTTTGGTATTTGGTCTCTCAAGTCCACGCTTTATTTTCTCCTCCGAGCAAATTAAAGAACATAAAAGAAACAGCTGTGTACGGCGCGGCGCCCCGACGAGCCCATTACTGACACGTCTGCCTGTGCCATGGAAGGAACTTAACTGTGTCCTATAACCTTAAAACGAGGGTACTCCACTCGCAGCAGTTTTACGGTCATGGTGCTGCGGCGGTTTTCCTCCCCATCTCTCACTCCTTATCTAAATGAAAAGAGCACAAAAGCTTGCTGTCATTAAAACCCACCACCATTAGGGCTGGCTGGCTTCATTTGTCCTGCATTATTACTGAAGACAGCTAAGAGGTGTGTGTGTGTGGGTGGGTGTGGGGGGGGAGAGCTTGGGATAAGCAATAGAATACAGGTTAGACACAAGGCCACAGCCCAGTTAATAAGGGAGGGAATCTTGGGGCAGGTAAGGGTCAAACTGGGCACTTTCTAGCATGCAGCGGAAAAGCCATTCGTCTGAATGGAAATGTCAGCGGAGACCATCAGGTCAACAGCTTCAGGCTAACTTGGACCTGGGTGTGACTCCTGACACTCAACAGTGGACAGGGGCCAGATAATGGGTTTAGGACCCTGATGGTTATCTCCTCAACTCTGGCTTGTTTTCATTCCTCTCTTCCCCTGCCCCTCCTTCCGTCACTCCATCCTCTCTTCCCCCCTCTAACGACAACTGAGGAGGGGTTAAACGGGTCTAATTCCACAGAGATTTTTTTGGGAGGGGACAAGATACAGGGCACATGTATCGCAATAAACGTTACTTAGAAAGAGCAACTCAGAAGCCAGAGACATAAATGTGAATGTTGTTTCCTTTGTGGTGCGCGCCAGTACTATTTATAGCGTGTGCATAGAAACATCATAATTAGTAGGGTTTTTTTTTTTTTTCATGATTGATTTCTTTACTCAATGTATTTCCAACAGGGATTAAGTGATTCTTTTACTAATTTATCTACTTTCAGTCAGAATTGTTTAAGTTTTAATTGCTTATCATTTACTGTGAAAATTTCAGTAGTTTAGATGCGAGTGTCTGTAGGCTGAAAATTACATTTTTACCGATGGTTGAAATCAAAAGAATTTTTAAATCCAACGGGGAAATAAATACATTTCCAGCACATGAAATGCAAAACACTTTTTTCAGTAATGCTGCCCCTTTGTGTGGAAAACAGCGGACAAATATCCACATCATCCTCATGTCAAAATCTGTCTAAGCATTTGGAGTCCTTTGATTTTCTTTTTTTCCTCTTGCTCATATTGAGACGGCTTAAAAGAGATCCTGAAAAGACCTTTTGAAATGGGCCAGAGCTGCTTGTCTGGCTATTTGGTAACCCCCTCCTTTGCTTCAGCCTGTTTTACAATCTCATTAAATTGACCCTTTGTTTTGCCACTTTCCAAGCTCTGATCTCTGGCTTAGGACGAGTCAAGAGGCTGAGACAGTTTGAAAAAGCCTCCCTATGCCACAAAGAGGCCACTTGTTCACAATCATTCCCCTCTTCAATGCCACCCAGACAAAACAGAGAGGGAGAGAGCAAGAGGGTCATTCACTGGCGCGATATCGTGAGAACTTAATGAAAGTTTTATAACTCTAGAAATGTTTCTGACCTCCCCACTCAGCAGCTTGTCCTGCCAATTAATGCCTGATTTCTGAAAAGAGAGTAATAGAAAAGGTTCAACCCAAAAAAATATCTGCAAAATACAGGGATTTTTTTTCCTTTTTTTATTTAGGTGGGACTATTGCTGCCTGGGCTGTTGCTTACTTCCAGATAGTGTATTTTACCTTGGTTGTTCAGTTGCTACAGGGAGGCACAGCGCATAGAGATATTGTAATCTCTTTGGCAGCACAGGCCTCTCAGGCACTGCTAACAAAGTCTTTCTCCTCTTCCCTGCCCAGCAGCTTTCCAGCTCTTGATAAATGCTGCTCTATTGTGGCCTTATTATACAACATTCCACTCGATTATGTCACTGTGTATACAGTCCGTAAAAATATTCAAGAAGAACTGAAAAGGGCCATCAGAGGTTCTGCTGCCATAACTATATTGTATTAGGCTGAAGAAGATTCGAAAAAGTTGCATCTACGACCAAAATGAACGCTGGATTCACAGACAGAGAAAAACTAATCTTTGCAGAGATCCATCTTGGTACTGTGAACTTGTCATGGAGCAATGGAGGGGAATCCATTGCCCATCTGAAACAAATGACAAAGTCTATTGCCCAAGGCCATTCTCTCCCTCTTTTTAACAGCTATGCTGAGAAGCCATCACTGTCCACAAAATATGATAAAACCCATGCTATAATAGGATTCATAAACACGCCCAAATACAATTTGCTGAGATGTATTTCAGGAAAAGACAATCATTTACAACTTCTGAGGGGGATTTAGAATAAGTATGTTTGTATGCAAATCCGGCAAACACGTTTTATGTACTCCGCTCCCACAGATCATGAAAGCGCATTAGATTTATGGCAATGTGTGTGCATAATTGTGAAGACGGTGGGGTGGGGTGGAAAGAGGAAGAAGAAGAAGAAGAAGAAAAAAAATCTCGGGATTTATACTGAGACCTTTTGGGGGGTTTCGATTAGTGTAGAACAAGCCCAGCTTTCATGCCCCCGACATAGAAAACAATCGCTGCTACTTGGCTGAGTCCTGGGTATCCAGGCCCCCATTGCTTCCACATGGGATGCCGCCAACATTCACTTTTGGCAATATAGATAGCTGAGGACAAAAGACAGGCAGCAAGTACCTCTTGGCGAGTTCTTATTTGCAAGCAGACCTCTTTAATTTATATATGTTTTTTTCCCTTAATAAAACACGAGCATGTATGAAAAGTTTACCATGGTAAGATTTTTTTACATATATACAAAAGTGTCCACGTACTAAAGGGAAATTGCAGCTTTTCTACTTTTATCCACATTTTGTGAGTGTGTTCCTTGTGGTATCCCTGAAGCCTGAACCTTTATAGTTTTCATCTGTGTAAGCTAGTAAACTTTAGTGTCTTATCAAATTCTCTAGTAAAGAAACGAAGGCATCCTGATTGGCCATCCATAAAGATACCACTTTAAATAAAGAAAGTGCTGCAATGCCTAATGACTTTGTGCTACCTTGGCCCTATGTAAACACCATTAGAAACTTTAATCCAATAAAGTCCAATTTACAAACTCATTTATTACCAATAAAGGAGAGGAAAAACACCTGCCTCATGCAACCTTAACCCCATTTTGAGATGTGTTTTCCTTTCTTTCTGTCACTCTGTCTCGAGAAGCAGTACTGTGCAATGTGGCATGAATTTAGGTGTCTGAGACAGCAGCCACCTCTTCCTCCATTTCAACCAGTGGTGGAGAGAAGAAGTAAAAGAGTTGGGGGGGGATTGACCCAGGAATCTGGAGTGTTTTGGAATCAGAGTTCAAAGGAACTCCCTGCAGCCTACATAAACCACCCTCAATTGGCACAAAGAGGAAACTCAATTTGCAGGGAGCTGCGCTGTATACTTTTTATAGAGGAACTTTTAGTCATAGGCCATATACTCCATCTCACTCAAAGAGCCAGGCGACACGGCAGGAGGCCCCAATGTGCTTCTTCTACAAAAAAGCAGGAGAGACCCCCCCCTCCACTCCCAAAAAGAAAAGAAAAAAAAAATCTCTTAATGAGAGCCCAGTTAGTTCCTGTGTCTTCAGATGGTGTCCTGTTTTTGCAGCAAAGCAGGGGGATCTGTGTTAACCCTTCCTCAACAAAATCTGCTTAGAAGGTCTAATCCTATCTAGTATGCATGTAGCAGTCTTCAGGCATGGCTGTGCAGGAAAAACAGCCAAAGATGCTGTATCAAATTTAACATATGTGCGAAAAAAAAGCACACTCTTTTGGGCAACAATCAGTCCGCATTGAATTTCTTCTGAAAATCTAATTTAAGGTTGTCATATTCGTTTTAATTAAATGGGATTTGTGAACAAAACACCGTCTGAAACATGACAAAAACAGACCCAATACTTGATCTGTTGACAAAACATTATTCACTGTGGATACTGTAAGTCCACAGCTGCTTAAATGAAAGGTGATTTGGAGTGTTTGAGAATATTATGTGTATTACTTTTTATCATATATTGCCAGATTTTGCTGTAAATCTGCTGCAGAAGCTCATGAGGCTTTCTCAAATGTATACGAGCAGCAATCTGTACAGAGTTTACAGTGTCTTGTCAATATTTCACATTCAATAACTTATTATTATATTAGGATTTTTCGGCTGTTTATTCTTCTTTTCCAAACAAAAAGTGTTCATGACAGAGGCTTTTATACCGAAGGACCTTTATTTCTATTCTCTGCAGTAAAATCTTATTACATTTTGTGAAAAATAAATCACTGTGGCCAACCTGTCATTCTCTATTTGCCTTGTTTGTTCATCCAGTCATTCAATGAGTGCTTCTTTCAAAATGTGAGACAGATATTTATTATTATGTGAATGTCTAATCTTTGTGGTTTATACGTAATTTTTCCGTTTAAAAATCCATCAAAACATCATCTTTTATAATCTCGCCTCCCTTTGTCCACCTGGGTTCTTGCTAACCTTTGTGAACTTTGACCTTACCACGCAGCCTTTGCCAGCCATCATATTTATCTCTTTTTGTCCTTTGTTGCCCTTCTCTCCCCCATCCTCCCCCTCCACTATATACAGCAGATTAATGACAGCTAATAATATCTGATGTTTCTGGACATTGCGTCCGGTAATGAGATGCATTCCCAATGGGTAGGCAAGGTGTCACCACTAACAAATTCACCATCGCTGCGTGCAATTAGCCTGTAAAAAGGGTGAAAAAATACACTAAATCAGTACCAGCCAAGATAGATTAAGCACGTTGAAAGAAAAATACTGCTTTTGTTACCAAATACCCGACACTGAGGAAAAGAAAGAGAGAGAGAGAGAGAGAGAGAAAAAATTGTGTCTTTTCCTCCTCCACATCTTTCTCCTAGAGGAGATGCGGACAGGTTACCTTTATGGAAACATTATTCCTTGACTGCTCCCTGGCAGGAGTTCATTACAGCTCAGCCTAACATTGAAATATTCTCTCCAAAATGTCAGCATATGTAAATGAGGACTCAGCCCTCATTCGCATGTCATGTTTTGTAAAAAGTTGTTTCAAACTTTCCTTCCTACCTTCCCACCTTTTCTGGCTTTCCTTAAACCATTAATCTTTATCACTAGCAAAGACAGTTCTCTTCTTAGTGTTGAGTATTCTCTTGATTAAACAAAGAAAGAAAAGTAAAATATACGGAATTTACATTTTTTGCTTGACACGGGTAATTTTTTTATCACTTTAACGTGGCTGACACACAGTACTGTCAGGACTATAATAATAACAATGTTCATCTTCTTCTTCTAATTGTTATTATTATTTTATTATCTTTCAAAGCTTCAGTAACAGTTGGTGTAACTTTTGTAAATGCACACATAATCTCGGTTTCGCCAACATTCTAAGCAAGTTAAATCAAACACCAGATAATCGATTTTCTGTGTTATGTGGCTGTATTTATAACTGCACTCGTAGGCCATAGTAAATCATGTTCAACAGCATCGATCCCTCAGGGCAGTTTAAATATTAGTGAGCATTAAATCAATATCAATGTAGGCTGTTGTTACACAGTAAAAGGACACTGGCATGATTCAACATTTATGCAAAACAACAGCTAAACTCTGGCATAATGTCTTGGCTGGTGCCATCCTCACTGTACAGGCCCTGTGGCTACTCCAAATGATGAGAATGGATAGTGCTTCCATTTACAGCCATCCATGTGCACCCAGTAGCTCAAAGCATCTACTAGTTTCCCAGTCAGCCTGCCATTGCTGAAACACTGTCTTCTTCACTCACAAACACGCTGCGTCTGTGCTGATGATGTTCAGCATCACACTCGAAAGCTGCGGTGCTTTCCAGGCTGAGAGTGAGGCAGACCTTGATGCAGGGTTATATGGTAATTAATTTCCCACTTTGCAGGGGCTTGTAGGGGGGTCCGCTTTGTTTATGCTGCTATGCATGTACGACTGCTTCGACTTTTCAGTGTTGCACTGTCAAAAATTCATTTTATGCAGAGGTACTGAAGATGCCAACTAGTTCACCTAGAGCTGTAAGGAAAGGGGATTTTGCTGAAGTGTTCCCATATTCAGCAGCTGTCTCTCTACTCTGCTTTGTGCCCCTGCTGCACCCCTATGCCCAGGTTGAATCTGTGGGGGTTCTATCAGCCTAATGAAAATTACATTCACGCCCGCGCCACTTCTGCCTATACAGATTACATTATGCAACAGATGAGCATTGGGGCCAGGGTGTCTATGTTTGATAGCATTTCTTAGGCAGGATCAAACTGGAAGTGCGGGAGGAGTGTTGGCAGTGTTGTGAATTTGATGAGTTCAACAGTAAAAATATTCACTTTTCACATATAATGAGAATGACAAACAGGCCGGCGTGAGGTAGGTTTTTGGAAGCTTTTTTGGGGCGGAATCTGTTTTGCATCATTATGTGGGTTAAAATTGATATAAAAATGAACTTTTTGGAATAATTGACTCTGTGTTCATAACGAGAGGGGATCCCATCATTTGTTATGGGCCAAATGTATGCTACAATATAGAAAATCCAGTTAGGAGGAAAGTGATGAGTTTCAGGAAGGCACTGAAATCTACATGCAAATGCATAATAATCACACATCTACAATATTGCAGTGTTAAGAAAAAAATACCTTGAATTCAATTATCATGTGGGCTGGAATAATCATAATGTTATTGGAAACTCAATTACGGAGGCAAGCCATGTCTGGAAATTAGCTGAACTTAGCTAAGGCAAGTCAGCCCCTTAAATTCATCAAGTATGGATTATCACAATATTACATGTTCACTTTGATTCTGCTGTCCAAAGACAAACACTCACAGTCACTGCTGCACAGTACCCACGTTTGTTTTATTCATGAACTGCACTCTGATCTATTATACATACAAAACTGATTCTCTGCTGATCGCTTCAGGCTAGGAAGCTCAGACATAGAATTAATTATATTATATACACATGCATGATAATTGTGTATGATTCGGTCAAACACAGAGGTATTTCTCAATGTGTGATTACCATTGTTTCTTCACTGGCAATTATTTTCATTATTGTGGCTAATATTGTTAATGTTATTGTTTTCTCATTACAGCATTTCTCTGGGGCTTATTTTTAAGATATTAGGATGTATGTGACCGCAACTCCGGAATAAATCACGGCACTGGCTGACAAGGCCCATGACATTAATACATAACTGGCATGCTCATATAGCAAGAAAATTACGTTGAAATTAAACATCAGACTAGCACAGGTCAGGCACAGGAAATAGAGATAAGGGTGCTAATTCATTAAAAAATATTAATGAAATATCCGCCTCTACACATTGTGCATGAAGACTTTTGAATAGTGCAACATTAAAACTTTTTCCTCTGGCCGATGTGAAGGGTAGATCTTTATTATTAATATCACATTGGTTGATATTTTTACTCTGTTTTTCATGCTCCAGCATGATTGAAAATATCATTTCCATTCCATGCGTACTGGGGGTGTCATGCATGGTTTGGTTATCAAATTCCAACACACACTGCAAGGCCCAATATGATTCTACCCAAAGATTGTCCACAGACATTTGCAGTAAATAGAGTGTTTACTTTAAAAAAATGTTGGACCTTCAGAGGTCACTTGCATGCATGGATGGCATTCCTAATAAACATAATGTATTTAGGCATGCACCATAAAAGGAAATGTGTAAGTATATCTATTGATATTTGGACAGATCCATTTACAATGTGAGTACATATAGAGTCTGGGGATGTTTGTATGTATTTGTATATAGAAGTAAAAGTCGTGTTCGAAAGTCAATTGAATGTAATTACAATTTTCACTAAAACTTCTGGTAATTAAAATGATGAGGCACAGCCTGAACCGCTTGTAGTAACTTGCAAGATGAGAATGAAAACAGAGAAACAATTGCTGTAATTTTTTTTCCAGTGGTCCAGCATCAATGATTCCAGTAATTTATATGTTCCTGTCTGTGTGTGTATCTGTCTATGTTTCTGTCAGCTTTGAGAGTTCCTTTCAGTTTACTCTGTCACCAGCCATACCCCTGTTTCCCCTGTAACGCTGCTGCCTTGGCTGAGCTGAGGAACGTGCAGCTTCGCTCCGAGATGACTTCAATCACCTATTATCAGGAGAGCGCACATTGCTGCTCACAAGGGTTTAATTTATTTGTGCCTGTTTCAGCCCAAGATTAAAGTTTAATTGGCGCTGACTGGCAGCTCCCAAGTTTTGACTAATTCTCCTTATCCGGAATCCTTACTGAGTAGCTGTGGGCAATGTGAGGCCTGCCTGCCTGTGTGCATGGCAGCAGTGCCCCCCCCACCACGCACACACACTCACACACACACACACACATGTGCAAACACACAGGCACACATGCAGTAAACATAGTAATCCCTTTTTTTTGATCAAGACGTACCTGTGACTATATATTACTATATATTAGTATTAGTGTGTTTTCTAGGTGTGTGTGAGAGCCTAGATGCAATTATACATATTTGGATTTGTGTATTTGTATTTGAGCGCCAAAGCATGTGTTAGCTTAATTTTTTTTCTTTGGCAACGTCCCCAAGAGCTCTTGGATTGTTGAGCAATTAGACGTGCATTGTATTATTTACTCCAGACTTTATAATTGATTTGTAAAGGTGGAACCATTGTGCTCTAGTCCAGGTCCAAAACAGAGGGTGTGTTTGTGACTGGGTGTATATAGATATATACATTCATGAGTAAGATTTCTCAGTGAGTGTTACAGACATGATGGAGGACAAGAAAACAACACCGAGTTGTGGGTTGATGGTGCTTGTGTTGCCACGTTTTCCACAAATTGCTCTACTATAAATCATTATCAAGTGCATTACCGTAGAGGGACTGCATTTCCATAAGTGCATGTTTATGCCAGAGTAATACACTAGCGTAAATAACACTGAAAATCTCAGCCTGGGTTTGATCAGCCAAATCTGAGTCTCAGGGTGCAATCATTTGTGACCTGTAATATTAGTGTCAGCTATTAAAAGCTGTGGAGGATTTGCAAAGCTTCATTTAGTCAGTCGGGGAGATGTGCATGAAATAGAGTTCCTTTGGTCGTAACTAATGTCTCTAATTCTAATAAGCGGCGCTTCTGTGTTGCAGCTACATGCTCCTAAACTGGGAAACTCTGGATTAAGAGTTCTCATCGGGGCAATTGGATTCAAGTTCAAAGTCGTCAGCTTTGATCCAGCATGCAGATGTACACACTGGCACAAAAGCTTGTGTCGAATAATTCTGCTGATGAACTTTATATCTGTGGCGCACACGCTCACTTTCATCCTACCAAAACAATAATCAGGAATTAGAAATGTTGCAAAATTTGCAAATGCACGTTGGGGCAATTTAAATATAGAACTCTGGTAGCTTATTAATATGGGTGACATTTATAATTTACTCCCTGAAAGATGTTTGACTTTGATTTCTTTAAAAGTCAACATGGACAACGACGAGAAAAGGCAGTTAAATAAATAATGTGGGATCGTTTTTTGAAAAAGATGAAATGAAAAGAAAAAGCAGAAAGTAAAGAGGTGATGTTTCAAGTTAGGGGAGGAAACTGAGATGAACATAAAGAGTAGATGCACATGTTTCAGGAAAGGAGAAAGGGAAATGCCAGCGTTACTCTGAGATAATACTAAACTCACACGTAATATAAAGCGTAATTCATGGTAGCTGTCTGACCTCCAAAAAATGCAGACCCACACAATGAACACACACAGTTCATACTATAATTAGGGATTTTTACACTGACACATTCCACACATGCTCACTACAAAACACGATGCTAAGTCTGGACATTAACAGTGGGAAGAAGGAGGAAGGACTTCTTTGTGTGCTGCATTTGACTGAGCAATATGACAAAGCGTAACAATTAAACCAGTATGTGCGACTGCTGAACAGCATCAAAAGGGTTGAAGAAAACCCACCTTACATGAAACGAGCCCTTAGTTTACTTTTCTGGCACATGCACGCTGCAGTAGGGCTGCGGACAATCTGTGCAGACACAATTTTTTTTGGGCCTGGCAGGTAGTTGCCATAGAAAGCCTGTCCAGACCCTCACGGACTCTGATGATGCCATTTACATCATGGAGATCGACGTGGATGCAGTAATTATGACGGAGCCTTTAGTGCTGCGTCCAGCTGGAGACAGTGGGCATCCACATAATGTGTCCATACGCTATCCCTGAGCAAACTACTGGGAAGGGCTGCACGCTAATGAAACACGCCACACCAGGTAATAAACCTTTGACAGTAAAGAAAACAAAGTGAAAACACAATCCTGTTTGAAGCTGTGCACAGGCATGTATTGTGCTGAGTCAGGACGAAGGACGACTCTAGGATTAACATTATGCTAAGTTTGGAGTTTATGTAAATTTTTTCTACAGTGTGCATTTGTTTTCACAGAAATATGGTCCATCATTTGAGACACTGAGATTAGTGTTAGTTTATTACAAATCTTTCATTTGGATCATTTCCTTACATATTATAATCAGCACTACATTGTTTGGGAAGTTGTCTCAAAAAATTTTGTCTTTTACAGATCAATACCAGCTGATCGTTAGGAAATGATGAAGAAAGATTCTAGGATTGCATGAAAAATACAGAACCTGGAAGTCTGTCTCTTTCTTTAAATTGATTGTATTTGACCATTCAGCTCCATTGATGACGTGGATCCATAGTGTTGTGGCCTCCATTGCCCAAATCTGCGGCAAATTAGGCTTCAAATGTTGAATGAAATTTTATTGTTGGAGTAGTGTTTGCTAAAATGGCCCTGGAGCATCACACGTCCTCAAAGAGAAAGACAGAGAGCACTGGGACACACACACATGCACTGATAAAAACACACTCACAATATACACTTCTCTGGACTTTTAGCTGGGAGTCATTATTCAGAACTGTGGGTTCAGAGGGAGAATGATCTGTGTCTGCTGTGTATGTTTGTGTATGTGTGTGTGAAGGGTGGAAGTGTGAGGGGCTGTCAGTGCAATGAGAAGGGGGAGGTTATCCCTAATGAATCCCCCAGGTCTGAGGGTCTTTCCTTGACGGCTGCTAATTTCACCTGACACTGCCGAGTTGCCGCTGAGCGTGGCTTGGCAGCCAATCGGCATGAATCAGTCTCAATCAGGAGAAAATGCCCCCTCTCTGGTGCCCATAAATGCACACACACACACACACACACACACACAAAGAGCACACCTCTTAATTCAGAATCGGGGCTGGTATCAGGGACTTCCACAACCCCAAGGAGAGCACCTGATCCTGAGAAGGTGGACGGTTTTGCTGCGTCTAACTCTACCTGACCTCAAGGTGCTAAGTACTGTTTGACTTGGTTGTCACATCTGTCGCACCTACGGGATCAAGAACTGTGTCTGTGGAGAAACAGACTCAGGGCCTCTTTTCTTCTCTTGATGAAATCACCTTGGCTTATTGCCACCTTTTGCACGCTTCATGACAACTCCTCTAAAACACTTTGTGTACCCACCTGAGGAGCAGCAGAATAGATTCCTCTCAAGCTGAAGTCAAGCAGCACCAAACAAACAGCACCCAGTGGACAGATGGTGTCATGCTGCTGAACATGAAGGAGGCACAGCCAAAAACACCGGTTGCCAGTTATGGTATAACACCTTTCATAGAAAGTGTGGATGTGGATGTGTGTGCATGTTTCCAATTTAATAGTTGCAAGACTTGTGTTTTTGTGTGTGTGTCTTTCAGTATTCAAAGAGGGTTTCATTGACTTGGCTGGAGAAAGTGCACTCTTATATATAACAGAGACACATGTTGGCAGGCTTTACTGGTCAGCTGTGTAACAATAACTCAACAAGCGCCTCTTTAATTCATGTGACAATGCACAAACCATCGTTTGCCTTCATCACACTCCCACTGGTCCTTTTATTTAGCCTTTATTTTTTTTTCAAGGTTGTTACTCCAGGGCATGGAAAATGTTTCTTTCTTCCGCCCAATGTAGCGTTATGATGAACAAATTGTGAGGCGAGAGTTGTTTACAGGATGAAACAAAACAAGAAACAATGTTGAAAAATGGGCGACACAGTTAGTTTTCGCAAAACAATTAATGTTGCTTGCGATGGGCAAAAGCGCTCGTGGCCAAAACCCATCTCTCTGCGTCCCCAGCTTGTGCATGTAGTCGATGTTGCAGGTTTCTCACTGTGTCATGAAAGAACATAGTCAAATGTGTATGGCTATTAAATGTTAATTTGCACAACAGATGAATGCCAAGTACAGTGCTTCATCAACAAAATGACCCTCGCTTTCAGAATGCAAAGAGCTGGGCTTTCACCAAGTCAAATGTGCTCTTGATTTTGGCATTAACAAATCTCACTATAAACATACATCAATAAGCAAATAAAGCATTTCTTTTCAAGCTTTCAAAAGCTACCTTAGCATTTAAATAGGTACACAAATCCCCACAGACAGAGGTGCAGAGCACACCTGACAGCTTCTGCAATGGAGACACCACGCACACTACGAAGATGCTGAAACAGAGACCATAAGAAGGAAATGGTCGTCTGTGCCTGGCGCGCAGCTTGAGCTGATGTCGCCTGACACAGTCAAAACAGAGCTCAGCGTTTCTTCACCGCTACGTTAAGCATCAAGGCCGGCGCGTCAGGCCTTACCTACTACCTGCTTGAAGGCTCCGCGGAAACCCATTGTGACGACGCCACCTGGTCAGTGTCAGCAGAAGTCAGTATGAGTGGTACAGAGGACACACAGAGATAGCTGGAAGGAGACCTGGAAGAAATGTGCACCATATCCCCCCTGCAGTACACTCCTACTGGATTCCTTTAAGAAACAGTTGACCATTTTGACAAATATTGATTATTTTTAGAAGCAACATGCTTGTTTCTCACTAGTTTGACCAATGCACAGAGCTATGCAGATAATTTAAACAAATATGGGATGTAACTATTTAACCATTTATGTTAATCATTGTGCTGTAAATCTCTCACAATTGAAGAATGAACGTAAATGCTTAGCTGCATCATTTAGCTCCATGTTTTGGATGGTGCATGATACCTTAAATCTGGACAAGTTGACTGTGGGACACACATAGAAGTTAGAAATCTCAAAAGATTTATCGACTGCTGCGCTTATTTTTTGGCTGCAGTGTTGTCTTATGGTTGCACTCAGAGACTGGAGGACATAATATCTTTAAATAATCGTTTTTAAAGCTACTGGTGCATTTTAAGAAGTTACATTCTGTACATACTGTAAAATTTTTTCATTTGATCACTAAAGCTGTGCTAAAGTTTGCATTCTGTGTAAGCTTGATACAAATATTTTAGGCCTTGGCTATATGAGAGTGTGTATCAATATGTGGCTTAATCTAAGCTATGTAAACATGTACATAATTTAAATTACAATCGAATATGTACAGTGTCAATTTGCAGTGTATTTAAGGGAAGTAATATAAGATAATTATACTAGTTCTGTCAGTGGTGCTGTTTCTTGGATTTATCTGCCAAAAGTTACTCCCCAGAAACAAGCCTCAGAAGCTGCTTGTTGATTTGCACCATCTGCAACAAATTTATATCCAGCTTCTGAAATCAAAACTATGAACAATTGCAGTCTGATAAAAGTAGGCCATTGCAACAGAAGTGGAAAAGAGAAGAAGGAGCAGAACGCTCATGCGGGTTTTTTAGCCGTTCCCCAAATGGAGGCCTCACTTTTAAGGTCAGCAGAGTGCGAAGGAAGTGCAGCGGGTTGCAGAATGTTGCTGGCACTTAGCTTGGTGCACTTCTGAACCTCGTAGATGTCTGTGGCAAGGTCACTGCAGGAAGCATAAATGGGAGTTGATGGCTCTGTTGTTCCGTGTCATCCGCCATGCTCTCTAACATATTATTAGGGGATGGCACTACTGAGTGCAGCTGACATCCACATACAGTACACACAAAGGAGGTCGGCTATGATTAAAAAATAAAAAAAGCATGGCAAAAATAGAGCCCAGACCAACATTATTAAGACACAAGCTTCAGTTAGTCCACACAATGTGATGGTGGAATTTATTGATGCATTTGCTTCCTTCAGCCCATGAGAGCTTTTCATTCTGGCCTACACAAAAAGGCATCTTGTGACTGGCTGCACTGTTAGCAGAATTTTCTTAAATAAACAATTTTTTGGCAACTTTTTTTCTTCTTTTTGAAATGGTAATTCCCAATAGAAATTCACAGTGAGAGGCCAGAGTGGTCCTGATTTTACCTCACCTTTTTTTTCTACTTAGCGAATGCATTGTTTTACTGCAAATTATAACCATAAAAAAGCCTCTGATCCCCCATTCTGTTAAATTAATAGAATTAGGCAAAAAATGTAATGATAGCAATTAAGTCTTGAAAATGCAAATTTTATAGTCAAGGATGATTACCTCATTTATAGCATGTGCTGGAATGATGCCAGACGAAGGTAATTTAGATCCGGGTTGCTCACGGTTACATCATGATGAATATGAGACGAGCGGGGCCTCATCACGCACCTCCAGTCGACCAACTCTCAATCAAATGGAGAGGCAAGGGTGGAGTTTCGGGAATGAGGAACACGAGTGCTGTCAGGAACAACTCCTCTGTTGGAGAGAAAGGCATACATCAGGAGTAAATGGGACTGACGAGCGTAAGAATAAAAATGGCAGGTGTTCTCTAAAAGACGTGAGAGGTACAGCATTTAAACAGGTTGCAAAAAAGCACTTTTGCACTGACCATAAGCTTTTAAGACCTGTTCTTGTGTTTTGTGATTTTGCAAAAATTATACATTGTAACATATTCACACAGGGAAACCTCTCTACTATTTTTAAACTGAAGCGGAATCTGCCTCTTGTGATGTCATTGCATTACTTCCTTCCGCATGCCCTGTTAACCTCATAATGTTTATTGCCTGAGATTAAAAATTCACATCAAAACGGGATGTCCAAATGACATTTAAACTGTAACTGCGTTTGGCTGAGTAAAATACTCACATTAGTTAATTATTTGAGAAAGGCAGCTGTAATGGCTTAAATCTTTTTTGGGGGGCGGGGGGGGGGGGGTGGCGGGGGGGCATGATCACCATGTTTTACATGCTAGAGTAGGATGCAGAGTTGCTGGTCCTAAACCAATGCAATTTTTATTTATTTTTTTGGTTTTGTTTCAAACTCCCTGACTTATCGTCCATCTGTCATAGCAAAAAAATTACCAAGAATTCAGACACATTACTCCTTCTGCAAGTATAACAACGGATAATAATGTTTTATCTCAGCATTTCCACTGAGGTATCATCATCATGTGGGTTGGATATTTCTCACCTATCAGTCATATAATGTTTTCAAATATTACTTGATATCCCCTCTGGGGAGATTTAATAGTGCAAAAAGCACAAAGATAAAATAAGAGGAATAGCACAAGTATCCCTCTTGTTTCTTTTAAAACTGGGAAGCCATTTAACTAACGTTTCACCCAGGTCTGGCTATTACACAATCTATTGACACACATTGCACTCGGGTTGGACTCTTTCTCAACCCCATCCATCAGTCACAAAGATTGTCCCCTGGTAGGCAGAGGCCTGCAACGTTAATGGAAATGGGGTGATGCTGGGAGCATAGAGCCTGGAGATGCCTGGATGATCCCTCAGGCCATGGCTGCAACAGGATGAAATAGACTATTACAGCGGAGTTGTAAAGCCCCACACGCTCCACGCACTATCATAATAGAATATTGATTCTATCAGATGCCAGGCCCCGGCCTGTCCCCGCAATGAAGAAAAGAGCACTAAAGGTCATTGTGTGAAAGAACAGAGAGGGCTGGGGAGGGGGAGAGAGACAGAAGAGCAGAGAGGTAGCAAAGAACAGAATCAGTGGACAGGAAGGAAAGAGTGGACCTCTGCTGCTGTGATGCTGTGTTTCACCAATAACACAATACAGTAAAAGTAAAAGTAAAAATGAATTTAGTGCAGCATGAATAAAGTTGAACTAATCTTAACTAATTTCTGTTGTTCAATTAAACACTGTTTCTTCTCTATCCTTCTTCTTTCTTTCTTTCTTTTTTTTTTTTGCATTGTGGCATCTGTCTGCACGCACAGCCATAAGTAACAATTTCAACCATGAATTGTTGATCAAGGCGTTTGGGAAAAGCGCCAAAGGAAAAGGATGACAAATAAGTGCCCACCACGCGAACAGCAGTACAAATTACACCACAAGCAGGAGACGTTTATGCTTGATTGGAGCAATTTAATGTTTTCTTACAAAAAAAAAAAAAAAGCTCGCAAATCCCGGGAGGACAGTTAAGGAAATGACTTTTTAATCATCCAAGGAGCCGCTGCGCCTTGTCTTTCCTGATAGCCCCATATTGAAGACTTAGAGCCATTAGGAGAATGAGTGCATTGGTAGAGGCCATTCTTAGCAACAGTTGGACGGATGTTACTTAAGGAAACAACTTCTTAGAATGAAACTACTGTTATCCAAAAATTAAGAAAAAAGAGTTTGAGCAACTAAAATAGTGAGGACACGATCATTTAGAATCTGTCGATGCCTTGCTTACATGCTTAATTTAGACACATGCTGTTTGTGTTACATACATTGAAACAGCAATCATACAAAACTAAGCAAGCCAACTTTAGCAACTAGCAGTGTCTGTAATATGTGGCACTAATCTGTACAGTATGCAGTTTTAGTCAGTGTTCTAAATGGCTTTAAAAGAGGCCACAACTCTACTTTTGACAAACAACATTACCCTTGCACCCTGTCTGAAGTCATCATACTCTGTAGCCAAGTCAGGGGAGGCATGTGCTTAACAATGCCACAGTTACATTCACAATACATTAGGAAATTGACTAATCTTCGTCGTGACATTATGGCCTGTACAAACTTCATGATGAATTCTGTTTTTCCAGGGCCGCTGGAAAATATATTCATGAAATTTCAATGTCCGATGAAACAAGTCATCTTTTAACCAGAGCTTGACTGTGACATACCATTCCTCATTTATTCATTCATTTATTCATTTATTTTAGTCAAATAAATATCCATTTGTCTTGTTGCATTTTTTTGTTTTTGTCAATTCACACACGGCCCCCGTAATTGAACAGTAGTTGTTGTCGAGGGCCTCGGCAAATGAAACTGCCATTGCAGCATCAAAATTTGCAGCATCAATTTGATGAGTCTTGTATATACTCCCATACTCAAAGTAATGTGATATTGATTTGGCGCTCTGATATAGTACTCCTCTCCTGTGCCAGAATGATTATTGGCTTTTGACAAATTCCAGCACAATCTTTAACTCCCCCTACTCACCCCCCGCTCTGCCAGCCCAGCTCTTTCGTCTCAAAGCACAGGTGCCAAAGCTCTCGGCTGCAATTCCACTCTTTAACCTGACTTTGTGTGTGTTTGTAACACACTTGCACGATAAAAGACTATTTTCTTTATTGCTAAACAACAACAGGAATACAATTTGATCCAATCAGTCAGTATCAAACCATTTTACATGCAACTCAATTTGCATCTAAAAGACATGCAATTTCATATTCAGTACCTCACCCTCTCTCTCTTTCACCTTCTCACACACACACACACACACATGCTTACCTTTAAATTATTATGTTTCATAGTGTTGTGAGGCATTGTGGATGGTAGGTCTGAAAAACTAATACATTATTTAAATCCAAATCACCCTCCGCTGTCCAGCCATGTTATAGATGACAATACTGCTGCCTCTCCTTCTCTTTTTTTCACTCCCTCTCTCTCACACACCCACACGCAAACACATACTCTTTATGTTCCCTGTATTCTTATTATATTTATATGTCTTCTATTTCTGCATCAAGTAGATACCAACAACCAAAGTGACCATGTGGATGGAGTGTTGGTTGGACCATCAGGTGCAGGGAGAGGGGGTTGATGTATGGATGGATGGATGGAGTATAGGTTTGGAGATACAGTGGAAAGAAGGAACAAAAGGAAAAGATGAATGATAGTAGGTGGAGGTGGTGAAGAAGGCATGAGGAGGGAGAGAAGGAGGCCTGAGAGGAAAGACGAAAAGGAGGCAGGCCACAACGCCAGGCCAGTCTGTATTGATTAGTGTGTGTAATAAAGAAAGTGAGACACCTGGCCCCAGAGAGGACATGGTTCACTTAGTGTCTGCTTTAACAAGGAGTGTGTGTGCGTATGTGTGTGTTAGATCTAAAGCTGCTAAAAATGCCGATGTGTGCATTTTACATACTGAGGTGCCTATGGGTGTCTGCAGAAATTAATAAATGAACAAGTTTGTGTGGGTTCAAGTGTGTACACTTACTTTTGTTTGTGTCAGCCAATGTACAGTGCATGCAAGTGTGTGTTTGTTTGTGTGTGTTTGTGTGTGTGTGTGCGCACGTGTTTGTATGCTGTAGGCTGTACCATGCATGAGAACACCTCACACACACACACAACAGAGGGCTGCTCACGGAAAAATCAATATGCTGGTGATAGAAATATGCTAGAATGTTCTGTAGGTGAGAGATTGATCTTAGCTCCACAGAGGGTCCATCCAAAACCAAATAATGGTTAGGGGCCAGCGACCTTCAGACCTCCACAAGAAAGCAATAATTATAACCACTGTGTGTATACCTGGACTAAGCACAAAGGCCACGCTCAATTAAGGCTAAATGCTAACACTGCAAAAGTGCTTGTTCAGCATTAAGAAAAACGACAGGTTTTACCAATATTGATAAGGCCCACAATGAAACTTTCAGGGTTGGTATTAAAACCACAAATGGTTGTATTCTTTAATGTTTGGTACAGTTCAGATATCTCCTACTACACTGATCAACCCCAACCCTGTCTCCTAAAAATGACGTTCGTATCCAGCAACTGCAAACATAATTTCATAACACATAATTTCAACCACATTACGTTTCCTGTGCACGTATTGACAAACGTCGTCGTGTAACGTTAATGTTGAGTTGCAAATATGCTGATAGTCAACAGATCGATGAAATGTTACCAGACAACGTATTTTTGTCCACCAAAATATCAGATCTTGCAGCAACATATCAGCTTTAATTTTCTGCCACAATACGCGATCCTGCAGTAGAATGTCCAGTTAGTTTTTATAGTTGTGATTAGGAAGGTACAGGAGCTGGTCAGGATCTGAGGAAGATCAAGGGCTGTAATTGAGGAAAATCCAACAGTCGTTTTACACAGTCACAGTCGTGTTTCTGTGCTGTATGTTCTATATACTATGTCCAATGCATGATGTGTACCGTAGCTCCCACATCCATACACTGCCTCTGCATCAGTGATACCTGTGTCCACATCCATCCTGGCAAGCGACCAGGTAGACAGCCAAGCTACAGCAGTGTGTTGGCAAGAGGAGGGTTATTGCTCTGTATGGCACAGAATTAACTTGGTCTGATTCTCATTATAGCCTTGACATAGCCTATTAACATTTTTTTAAATATATTCATTTTATTCAGTAACGTTAGGATTGGATTCTATGTCCAAAAATCTCGCCGGACAGACTCTAAATTATGATATCAAAATCCCCAAGTCAACATTTTGTCAAAATTTTGATAATCCCAAAGCAAAATATGCTAACACATAAATTGGTCTGAGTTTCCCAAGGCTGGATTGGACAAACCGAACATCCAACCCTAGCTAGACTCTCATCAGCTCAACCACTTTTTGAGTGATTAGTCTCCTACAGGAACCAACAGCTGTATGTGCAAATCATGCATATAAATCAATTACCGGGGCGCTATGTACTTTAAATGCACCCATTAATTAAGCAATGTCAGACACAATGAACCGTGAAGTTCATTACATTTTTAGCATTCAAACCCAGGATTATTTGAAGAGTGCATGAGAGAGAGGAAGATGGGTTTACCTAATGATTAGCCCCATAGCTCAATGTTGGCAGTCGCCAGTGGAAATTTCAGGAAAGCTGTTGCGAGAGGAGACAGAACAGCAGCGAGCTGTCTCAGCAATCTACAAAACATGAAAGGGTGGATCAAAAGGAAGGCAAAGAACAGCAACAACTATACTGAAGGAGCTGTGCCTACACTTTCAACTCAGAAGAGATGAATGCAAACTCTCACACAACCATCTGTACAAGTTATGCCTGGTAGATGAGGGACGTTTTAATGTCATCATATTGCTTTTGAGATTTAAACTTATAACTGGCAGTAAAGACAAATAAATCATCCAGTAAGCATGTCTTAAAAATGTGAACAATTGTATTAAATCTTGTATGACGTGACCAAATAAATCAACATAGCTGAAGCTACGGGGTTGTCATTCAACAACAGCGCTGTGCAGGTGCTTTGTTTATGTAAACGTGTTTTTCTGTCTATGTGTGCGTGTGTGTCTGTGACCTCGGTGTTGCCTCGTGCCAGACTGGGGTTTGGTTGGAGTTGCTGTTAGATGACAGGAGAGGTAGGGGGAGGCGAGGACAGAAGAAGCTGGGCCCAGCTGCCTGGCATTAGGCAATGACCTCTGCATAATGAAAGATGGCGACAATATTTCGCTCTCACAAGGTTCCAAACTGTGACAAGATTTGCATATTCATATATTTTTCCCTCCACCACCACCCCTCCCCTTTTTTTTTTTTCAGTGCAAATAATTTTTCCTGTGAGCAGGACATCTGCCTCCACGACACTGCTCTGGAAGAAGAAAAATAAATAAATATGTGTGCAGGGAGCCACATGATCTATCCAGATGCCACCAAAATATGGCACGATGTTGACATCGTCGTGCACCCTGAACGTGTGTGTTTTCTACGGCTTAAGCACCAGGAAATCATGTTCGGGGTCAGTGGAGAAGAATACATCTCGGCCTGAAAAACCTGGCGGAGGTCTGGACTGTATAGCTGTTTTGCATATTGTCGTTCCACCGCAGTGACATACATGCGTCTGTAACACTGGTGTTGCAGGTTATACACAGTTGGGACCAACAAAAAAAAAATCACATCACACAGAAGGGAAGACGTGTTTTTGATATTCTAAGATCAGCTCTTTCATGTAACTGAGTTGCTCTAATCCTAATGATTAGCTAAGGTGATTTTTATAAATAAATAAAAATAAATCAGCAAATACTAAAACACTGTTGAAAAAAACTGGAACATACAATCATTCACAGTCAAAAGACACAGTATACAGTATTTCACAGGTTTCACATTTGGTGGTAGTTAATGAAAAGACAGTTGCAAAAAATAATAATTTCTAATACTTTAATATGATACTACTGAATGATCAAACAATACTCAGACAGGTTATATGTTTAGGAGTCCTTGATGGATCTTATACATTTATGTGAGCAACAAAATTTCAGAAAACCAAGCTCTGCAAGGCACAAATATATTTTAGGATCGAACAAAAATTTGCCATCAAGAATTAAATAATGACAGAAACAAAAAATAATGACATGTACACAAGGGCAAAAATAGTACAACAAGATTTTGTATCAAAAATGCTGCTTGTGCATTTCCTCTGAAAATCTGAAGGTTTAAAAAGAAAGAAAGAAAAGAAGAAAAAACAGCAGAAAATGTGTGGATTTGAATTCCTTTTATTTTGTTGAATAACTTTAATTCAAGGGGATCAGGTTGAACTGCACCCGCCAACCGTGCCTGAAGAGTTGCCGAGCTCACCGTGCAGCATAACGATCACCAAAGCACTTCTGAATACAAACTGTTGTGTGAATACCTCAAGCAGAGGGCTACATAAATATAGAATTAGGTAAAGGGTTATTTTTTCTTTTCATGTTTTATTTTTCCCCTTTTCTCATTCTCTCTAACAACATGCCCAGGTTGGGTTAGCTCTAAGCAGAAGCAGGCACTTACTTCAAAAAAGTTGCAGTTCTCTTATGATAGCTCTGCAAAAAGGTTTTCTTTTAACTTAAATCAGCAAATGTGTGGAGCAGAGACCTGGCGGCATGTTTCTCTCACCCAGAAATCATGGCTCCTAGGGATGGATTTGAAATTTAAATTGTGGTGAAATGGTGTTTGTCATTAACAATCAAATATTTGAACTATGGAAATACCTTTGTCCCCCTCTGCATCTGCACCCTCTGCTCGCAGTTGGAAATTATTGCACAGGGCATTGTTTTGATGGCGACGAATCGAAAAAGGTGGTGATGCTCTCAAAATACATCACACAAAGAACACCAGAGGAACAAAAGCCATTCGTCTAAATTTAAAGAATTAAATTAAAAACATATATATATATATATATATATATATATATATATTAACATATCAAAACATATACTGAGACCAGTGCTGATATTCGTGCTTTTTAACTGTGTTGAAGACCAACATTATGTAGAACAAAAGAAACCCGCAAGAAGCAAAAGGAAAACTGTAGATTCAGGTAAAAAGATAAAAACAACATGTAGTAAACAAAGAAGGAGTGAGGAAGACCAAATGGGGAAAGAGAGGGGAGCTTCCTGTCATCTCTGAGAGGCAGTGTCTGCTTAATATTCATTAGTGGGCTGATTAAATTGGGGGGTGTAGCACTGTCACTGTTAATGGAGTGATCTCTAATTGGAGCGCATTAGCTCTATAGGTTCTGGCCAGTGTCAAAGACAGACAGAAGGGCAGGATGCAAAATGTGAGTCTGACACGTCCTGCCAATGCTGAAAATACACCAAACAAGATAAGCCAAATGTCATTATCTGACGGGCAATATCAGTGAATTCCCACTAGAGTTACGGCAGTAATCTGTGTTTTGTGTTTATTAAAAATAGTCACGCTAATATATTTTAAATTTTGCTTCTTTTTATAAGGAATTTAAGGGCAGAAAGGCCTATGGCCCATCTTAGATCTGTGTGGATCAGAAAGAGAGGTGTTTTATCTGTGTGTGTGTGTGTGTGTGTGTGTGTGTGTGTGTGTATGTGTGTATGTGTGTTCGTGTGTGTGAGAGAGTATGTGTGTGTCCATATGCACTGTGCACTATGCCCCAGGGCCACAACTGTGATGGTTTAAACATGGAGGTGAGGAGCAACTTCAAGGCCAATGTAAGGTGTGTTCCTGATAATGACGAGCACAAATGGCTGCTATCACCATCCAACAAGAGCCAGAACTTGATCAGTAATGGTTGCCCATAAAGGAGAATCATCATCAATGCCAATGACAGGTTATTAAGATTGGATTTTAGGAGGGGGGCTATGGCTTTAGTATGATAGGTTAGCTATCTATAAAACCTTTAAAGCCTGGCCCTCAATGACATCAGTCCCGGTCCCCATCTCCCTGCGCCCCGTGCCAGAGACACATGCTAATAAGCTCACAACCTTTAATTAAGCAATATGTGTAAGTAGGCAGCCATTATGGTCTGATTTGTGAGCCATTTCATTACACTGAGCACCGGCTAGCAGACACATATTCAGTACAAATCAAGCTGGCCTGAATATTATCCAGCTTAATGTGAGGCCACTATTTATATTTTATCACTGGTCTTCTGATTAGTGACTTTTTGAATCTTGATGTTTCACTGTGTTGAGGCAGCACTGAACACTTAACAAGCTGCAGTTGTGTTGAACATTGCTCATCACGTGCATGTATTGCACGTTTATTACAGATGACAATATAATGTACAGCACTGTTTCTATTCTGATGAGTCTATCTTTGCTTCTAGTATTTACCTTTTGGACTGTATGCATTTTTAAAGGAAACAGTTCTAAGGAAGTCAGAACAGAAAACACAAAACCCGGACTGTTTGCAAATATTCAAGAAATGTTGCAGCTACTATAAAATTGTCAAGGTCTATGAAGGTCTAAGGTCAACACAACTTAAAAGTTCCATTCACCCAAATTTCAACGCCCATAATAAGAACCTATATAATTATGCGACTGTGGCTCAGGAGGTAGTTGTTCACCAACCACAGGGTCCCCAGCCCACCCCAGTTCCTCAGGTCACATGTTGAAGTGTACTTGAGCAAGACACTGAACCCAAACTTAGTTGCTCCCATCTGTGTGTGAATATGTGTGTGTGATTGTGAGTGTTAAGGGGGGAATGAGAAGCAGTGTAAAGGTAGAAAAGCTCTATATAAGTGCAGATCATTTAACATATAATAACTCTTTTGTGAACAAAATGATGCTCCCATACTATCCACACATCAACCAAGGCCCAAACTCAGAAATCTGAGCTATGAACAAAGGGAAACAGCTGGCACACAAATGGGGAACAGATAAAGACGAAAAGTGGCGACAAAAAACTCATATTACACAATGGAAATAAAATGATCACAATGATGTATTTGTAACGTACGATTTGGTAAGAGAAATACAATACCAGCACAACTGTAACAAACAGAAGAAAACCTAAACAGCAAGAAGCCTATATCAATTCTAAATAAATTTTTATAAAGCAACATGTCACATGTTAACATGTAAAGTACTAGTGTTAGCATTACCTAATGACACGTGGAATGGTTTGGTGATTAACAACTGAACATGTGCAACTGAAAGATGTCCGAGTCTTTAGCTCAAACCGATGAAGATAAGAGGATTTACATCATTTAAATGTCCATCTACCCCTGTATTGGCTTTAATGTGATTGGCTGAGCTCTTACGGTGCAAAACTTGAGTCACGCCCACTTCCTCCTAATGGCTCAACACGATGGCAGCCTGAGGGAACAAAACACTTCATGAAACTGCAAATTCTGTTAAGCAAACAGCAGCATGGAAAGATTTGCGCAGGGTTACATGTGAGTGGGATCAGGTGTGTATTGTGATTATAAAAAATGCAATGAAGGTGGTGACAAGGGTTGACACTCACGCCCAACGAGTTTCTTTCGCTTCCGTAGCTGATGTGGAGAACGCGCACCTGTCTTATCCTCTCTCTGATTGGCTGGGCGGTGCACCATGCTGGCGGCACTGTCCACCCCCTCTATGTCACCAATCACCTTCCGAATAAGAAAACAAGAAACAACCAAAAAAAAAAAAAAAAAAAAAAAACAGAAACTCACAATAAATGAACAGCCCAACAATGATACACCCAATTGTTTCAGGAGACCCCAGGGACATATGTCTCAAGCATCTCAAAGTACATGTTGACTGAGACTGGCAGGAGAACTGCTTTTTTCCTTCAGGCCTGTGAGCAGTGTTGTCATGCATAGTCTCTACGTTTGTGTGGTGCTTAGAGTGAACTTTGAGGAAAAGCAGAAATGGAGACTTTATATGACACATTACCTCTTGTCCCAGAGGGGAAACAGCTCTCAGAACTCAGCTTGGCCTACTTATGGACAGTGATATAAAAACAACTCGAATCTCAAAGCTATAAGCAATTTTAAAATGACGAATTTAAAATTTACCTACAAACTAAATCCTTCACTGTTGTTGTACACATGAAGAACATCAATAAGATTATTTAAAAAATATCCAAAAACTTAGCTCAGGATAACTTCTGCATTCTTTGTGAACCTCTTTAACGCCATGATTCATAACAGCAGCATCAAGTAGTCATGGCAGCTCTGTGAAAGCTGGCACTTCTCTGAAGTTGCAAATTACACAGATAGAGCAGCAATTGAGAAAACTTGAAAAATGTGCCACAGAGCTCTTCTTTATCAAAAACTAGTATAAACTTGCCAGATAATTACATGCGGTGTACTTTGGAGGAGTCCTCCTGCTAAGCAGATATGGCTGCCAGGGAGGCATTAATCTCCTCATGCAACATACAGTACTAGTCAAGGACATTCCCCTCTCTCTTTCTCTTTCTCTCTCGCCCTCTATCTCTGTCTCTTGTAGCCAAACACACACACACACACACACACAAATACACACCATATGAAGAACAGACACACAGCACACAGAGCACACTCCCTTCCTGTATAAATCATATTCATATTTCTGAGGGCTGCCGATGACCTCACGGCAAATGAAGCGTGGTTCCTCAGCTCCGCAGTGGCAATCAAACGTACGGCAGAGTAATTACAAAAGAGGAGTAGGAGGGAGAATTGATGCGGTTTGTCAATTAATGTTGCTGCAAGGTGTTTTTCGAAAGGTTAACTTCTTCATATTCTCTGTGTGCTAAATTAGGTTAATATTGGTCCGGCGACGAGTCGTCAGCATGTGCAGACGGACGGTGGGCTGAGTCACGGAGAGCTGAGACAAAGGGTCCTTGTTAATGAGAGATTTGATGGCATATCATGGTGATGAGGTGTCCTTTGTAAAAGAGCAATCCTTTGTGCCTGTTCCAACTTCCCCTTCTTCCTGTCCTTCAAGCGTTGGAATCATCATCGTTATCTTTACTCTCACCATCATCGTGTTTATCAGCTTTATCACCGTTATAAAAAAATCTACAAGGGGAATATTCTCTCGTAATTAAACAAACCACGCATAATACAACCCATTCATCCCTGCTGAGTATAGGATAATTCAATGAAATACAGTTAAAAACTTGCTAGAGTGTGTGACTAAACTGCATACCTTGTGTTTCTCCACACAGTTAAGCGCATCCCCTCCCAAAAAAGGGAGAAGAAAAGCAGAGCTGAAATTGCAGAAAAAAAGTGTTTTTATTTATACAAGTCGCTGGTGATGCTCATCATCAGCGTTTTTTCCGAGCCATAAATAATTTGCGGAGAGAGGTAATATTCAAGCTGGCAGAGCCTTAGTTGTGCATCTTTAATGGAAGTTTTACAGAAGCTGAGCCAGTTCTTGCATATGCTGCTGCCTCCCATATGGAGGAAAGGAGACAAAAGGAGCACAGTTGGTTTGTCCTATCTTTTTATAAGTCCATCGACACTTAAATGCTAGCCCGGGAGAAAAAACGACACGGGGGGACATAAACCCACTGCGGTTTTAGGAGGGAAGATAATGACTTTTCCTGCATCAATTTCTTCATCAGCCATCTTGTTTCTTCAGACAGAGTGGTTATGAGGCCCTCTCTGAAGGTCCTAGGTTATATAGATACATTTCCCTGCATAATTTCAGCCCGAACAGTTGTTGTCAGCATTGCTTTTTGTGAGTTGGCAGCTGGGGAACATCTGTTTATAGGGAATGAGTGTTTGAAAAGCTACACCTCACTTTACCTTTAATGTGTTTTATTGGAGCACGCTGATGTGAATGTAGCTTTAACTTTTTGTATTGTTGTGATTCGACTAGAAGATTCCTTCAACATGGTCAGTATTACACCTGCCTGAGGCAGCACACTGAATGAGGACATATGATGTAGCATTAATATTAACTTCCTTAAACAGAGTTCAATATGCAAGACATTAAAAACTTCATTGTTGTTATATCTTTACCTAACGCACAACTTCAGATTTACTCCTTCCACCTTATTCCTATTTCTACCTAACGATGTAACACAGAAAGAAAAAAAAAAAAAAATGCTGGATCAATAATGGCTGAATAAACAACAGAAATATTAAGTTTCTCATGACTCTTGCTCAGCCTCTCACTCGCCAGCAAATCAAACAGGACACACCTCGTTGTTCTGTTTCTTCCAAACAGTGTCTAACAGTGTCTATACCTCAGGGCAGTTTTTCCAGGAATTGCTTTTTAGGGTGTTCGTTTAGACAAATTTTGGATGCAATTTTCGGGTATTATGCAAAGTTGCTGGCCCCCGGAGCTGTGGTCATGTTAGTCTAAGGGAGGAGTGAGTCCTCGGGGGCATTGGTGTCCAGGACACTGCCTGAGAAAACAGAACTCTTTAAAGGAAATGAGCCATCCGTCAATATTTCCTCAGTAAATGGAAACAGACTTCTTAAGTAGCAGAATTAGTCTTTTAGCTAACCGAGAAAGGGAAAGGAGTTATTACGCAGTCAAATTGAGTTAAATATTTTTGTCACCGTCAGTGTCCTGTTTCAAATGTCATCTACAGATATAATGCAAAATTCTAAAGAAAATAAAGAAAATACCAAAAGTACTTAAAAAAAACACATAAATAAGAAAGAAACAAAAATTATATTTCTGAAAGAAATATATCTTCTTTGCATGGTGTGTGGCCTAAACAGATATGTTTAAAGTAATGAGCAGTTTAGCAGGCGAGTTTAGCTCTGACATGATGCATGTGAAAAAGTCAAATATAGCTTAGAATATTTACTTGAAAGAATAAACAAATATAATTAATTTTTATTGCTGAAATAGGATTCATGGTACACAGTCGAATAACATATCTGTGTAACCACGTAACCATAAAACATGCTATTATTCGGATAAGTGAGTATAGTAATAAGCCTATACAGGAAAACCCATAAAATAACTTAATGTATATGTCATAAATCTATGAGAGGGGGACTTATCAGCATTACGTTGGCCAATGCATCTCATACTACAGCCTTTTACTATTTCATTCACTATATTTTTTAATCTATTTAATTTTTGTAGTAGTGCCTGCATGGCTGTTATCTCTCTCAGAGGAGTTGTCACCTTACATTTGAAGGCCAGTTTGTACACAGCACCCTGTCGCTGTGTGAATATCGCTGCCAGAATTATATAAAGCCCTAATAAAATCAGCTCAAGTGTTCTTCCGTGTGTTGGGAATGCCTCTCAGTGATTCCTGGATCTTGCTCTATACATAAAAGCAGCCTTATATTTCAGGGAAGGATTAGTTTTGAATATGCAAAGTGAGGGTATATGCTGCGAGGTGAAGGGGAATTGCATAGTGCTCTTTCGGCAACGCTGCGCATCGGTGTTGTCACTCCCTGCTACCAGTGGGTGAAATAAGATGCCATCGGTATCTCTTGCTACTGGAGGCTCCTGCCTGCTAAGTTGCAAGGAACAGACAGCAACGCCCACAGGACACGGTCTGTGAGAAAAGAGAGCAACAGGGAGCAATAGAAAGATAGAGAATGTGTGTGTGTGTGTTTCCCAAGGACAGTAACACCTTTCTTTCACTTTTGGTGGCCTCTATAAAAACCCCTTTTTGCAGTTTAAGAAATGGTGACTCGGCAGGGTAGAAATGATTTCTCACAGCAGAGATGCCAGGAACGAAGTCAGTTTAGCTCTGTAAGCTGAGGTTGTGTGTGTACCTTGGTCATAGTAAATGTATGAAGGTATCTTTTGTGTTTGTGAGGTAAAGATCTGTGTGTATGTGTCTGTGTCAATGTGTGCATGCTGTCATTGGCTATATACAACTCTCCCCAGATGTTTCATCCGCTATGCACAGGTCTGGAGGCTACACACACACACAGACACAGATGCAAACACGCGCACACACACACATGCACGCACATAGACAATGTGACACCAGTAATAAATATATCAGGCTGTGTGTTTACTCACATAAGCTCACCATCACTCAAGTTATGACGGAGAACCATTAGAACGCAACAAAGCCTCAGAGCTAATTGTTAGTGCATATAATTCCCTCCTTCCTCACTCCTTTGACATCCAAACTTCAAAATATTAATTTTGCTGGGAAGATCCAGGTTGCTTTTGGGGAAATGACAGAATGATGAAGGAAAGAAATGAATTCTTGTTGCTGCAGCAGTTGTCACAAAGCTCTACTTTTAATTAGGCAACAATCTGTGATTCAGTCTGTTTCTGACCTGCCTGTCTTACAAGGCCTTGGACGACAAGGAGTAAGAATTACAATGTGAGAGTGAGCGTTATGTGTTTTCCTTTTCTTGGTCATGACAATATTAAACAGATACTGGAATTAGATACAGGAATTAAGCATAGCATTGAACCTATAATATAATAAAAACCTATATGACTTATACCATGTGTTGTAAAATTAAAAACAAGGTGAGTTTGCTTAACAAAGATTCAATTAGCAGTTAAATTCACATGTAACATTGTTTTTCTACTGGTTGGTACCAGCTCAACTCAGCTTAACTCTTCTCTACCAGATACCATGTACAACCATGTACCAGCTGCTTGGTTGTCATCTGCAGATAGTAGTAACAGGTCAATGTAACAGGTCATCAAAGCCGCATGAAAATGTAGTGGTAGCGACGCAATCAGTAGCCTGAGTGCAGTACTATTGTGTATAAGCACCTATACACTATATACATATACTGTGTATATATTTGTTCAACAAAAAAATATTCAGATCTTCTTTTAAACAGAGACATTCACCTCATTCACATTTTACTTCCTCTGAATGGGGGAGATAAAAACATCTGTTAGTTAAGGACAAAAATAACCTGCTCCCTTCAAAAAGTTTAGCTACTTGTAAACTTTTCCTAAACTATTGGTCTTTGATTGTTGTTGTTGCTTTAATATTATTTGAAGAGATCATGTTTCCAACAGAAAAACAGTAAAAACCCTTGAACCTGTTTTTATGAACACATACAATATGTAGATGTCCTACCTCAACGATAGCTCCATCTGGTTGCCGAAGGAAGTGCCTGAATCTTTGTTTTAGCCCACTCAGATACAGGGTGTAGACTGCTACATATGTGCTTGTCTCACCCTGTGATGGAGATTCGTTCCCTATAGGGTCGGTACATTCTCTTTGAGGTTCATCTCTGGGTGCTGCAGAGCGTGGCATGGGATCATCTGCTGTCCAGATATAATCATAAACTGCCACCTAATAAAGCAGAAGGGAGAGAATGATGTGTTGTTCAGGACATGTCTGGCATCCAGGACACTGAAAAAAAGGACAAAGAATGTCAGATCAACTCATTACACTGTATGTGAAAATACTTTAAAATACTTTAAAACGAAATGGCCAAAACATCCTGATATACTGCATTCCAGTACGACTCTACCACCACTATGAACTCAATAATAAACAGCGGTTGAATTAACAACTCTCTGACAGTTTCCACTTAAAAAACAGAGACACAACATAACCTTATAAAAGTAGAATTCATGCTGTATTGGATTGTATTAGATTGCACAGGTGGATCTAATGAAGCAGCCAGTAAGTTTATATAGAGTGTATGTAACCTTATACAGTACAGTGGCTACATATAAGGAAACTTCACAGGACACACATATAGGTATACCTTTATATTACTGGCAGAACATAATATCATACACATGTATGACATAATAAAATCCGTTTTATCCTTTGTACTGCTTGTTTTAATTGCATACAACTGCAGGCACTAGATAAGCACCACTGGTGCGGCGGACATTAACACATTAGTTCCTGGTGCTGCACACTGAGGCAGGCACACTGATATGTGGCAGGTAAACTGACAGGTTGTGTTTGTGATCATACTGCATATACAGTATCTTCCTGGTGGCAGAGCTGTTTGTGACTAACTGTTTTTTTTTTTTTGTGTGTGTTTGTGTGTAGGTGTCTGAGCGTGTGGGTGCGTGTTGTGTCTACATTAGGGGTTACACACCTGTAATGCACTGCCCTTCTCTATTAGGGTGAGACATTGGGAGCAAACAGAGCGTGTAACGTGTTACATAGGTCATGTAACTCAGCGTCATCCATGTGTGAGGATCATGAAAGCTCTCTCCCTCACTGATACTGTCTGCTGGTAGACATGGATTACAGCAGACAAAAAAGTATTTCTATAGATGCAATAAATATAATGCTGTGTGAATATAATTTTGTTTCTAAATTAATCAAAAATTTATATACTGGACATTACAGGCCACAATCTCTTTTTTTAGGTTTTTGAATGTTAAAATTAGTCGCAAGGAGACACCAAAGTTTCAGGAGAGTGTGGTTTTACTGTGTGAATGATATGAAACTTTTAAAATAGACTTCCTAGTATTTGTATCTGTGCATATACAGTACGTACTATTCCTGGCTGCAAAGGCTTTACTGCCACCTTTAACTCTCACACCACAGATTCAGACTTGTAAAAGTGTCACGCAAACACACAGACACACACACACATACGCAGTTAGTCACAAAGAGGAGGAAGTTGTTCAGGCAGTTAGTAAAGCTCAAGGTGACCCCCTAATTGGCTGCATAATTATGATTCGTCTAAAAATACCGAAAATGGAAAAAGGCAAACTCATTCAGCAGGCCATGAGTGGCAGGGTCAAGCTGAAGGAGAGGTTTAATTTGGTGGTGTATGGATATGGATATCACCCCACACTTATAAATGGTTAGCCAAACACAACTCTAGGCACTTCACTGTGAAAACACAGGGAGCCATTACCCCACTTGTAATTAGAGACATTGCATAAACTGCAAACGAGACAGCTCCATGAGCAGAAAGGACTTCATTGTCAAAATGTCAGAGTCACGAGTCTTAAGAGAGAAAATACTAGCCAAGAACTTTAAAGAAGGTTTGTGTGTGTGTGTGTGTGTGTGGTGTGTGTGGTGTGTGTGTGTTGGGGGTGTGGGGGGTGTGGGGGGTGGGGGGGTTCTCGCACATGTGTGTAAGGAGGAGGTGGGGACACGGGGATGCATCTCTTCATTGCTAATTCAGACGCTCATTAGTGAAATCGCCTCAACTGCTCCTTGCCTCTAGCTTGGCCTTGGCCCACACTGAGCGAAACTGATTACCTGAATTCCTTAAGTAATCAGCACCTCTGCAAGGCAGCAATCAGTCTGTTTGGTTAGTGTGTGCATGCTGATTTGCTGCTTTATGTCTTTTTGAGGAAACATAATCACGAGTGTGCAGAAAATCCTAGATGTCTACCTATATTGTGGCTTTCAGCTTACGCAAGATACAGGAAGAAATCACAAATGTATAGTCAAATATATGAGTAAGAAATGATCCTTTCGTGCTGTACTGGTCACAAGAAGTGTGAGTTAGGGCTCTAGTCCAGGCTTTTACAAACTAAGCTGTACAGTGGCGATAGAAATCACCATGGATTCAGCCTCTGTACTCTAAGTCACTTTGGTTAAACACACCTGTTCAAATCTCCTGGGAGGTGTGCATGTTTATGTATTTTGGCTTGCATGAAAATAGATTTTTTTTTTTATGTTAGCCATGCCACCATCCTACGTTAATTAGCACGTGAAATCTAGTTGACAAGACTAGATAAAAGCTTAAAAAGGTGCTTGAGCACCATGGCTCTCAGGATGTGTCACTGCTGAGACACAAAAAAGGGAAGAGCATTAGAGGACCTGTCTGCTCTACACTACTCTGTTCTGGTCTGTTGAGTTGTGTTATGGTGCTAGCCTGGCTTCTAGCCCTAGCTTGAGTGCTCTCTCCACTCCACCATTGTTCCATTTGATAGCACTAAGTGACTGATTTAGGTTCAATGCCTGCATAGAGCAGACAGGCCAGCTGTGGGTTAAGCAGATAGTATTCAAGTGAGCTAACCCAATTCAAACCCAATCAAGCTGGGATTTATTGTTGGGGTCTGTATTTAGAAATCTGATAGAGTCTGCATTAGTTCCATGACTTGCATTATTTCTTTTAGTGGAGGACTATAAACGGCAAACCATGTTTTCCAGTAGGGACATAAATTTGGGGATTTGTAAACATTACCGCAAATGCACATGGGGAATGGGAGGGAGGGACAGTTGCACAGGAAGTGGAGATGAGACAGCTGCAGACATGGCACCATGCTTCACATATATAGTCTGCCTTTCTGGGAGAAGATGTGATTTCACACCTACCAAATTGTACCATACCACATATGAATGCAAAAGAAAAGCAATCAGTACTTAAACACAGGCGCCTGTGGAAAGGTTTTCTTTTTAAAAATTCACTGTGACTTGTAATAAAATTTGACTGATCTGTCAATCACTTGTATTCAAATGTGTGCAAATATAAAGTCTGTCAAGAAATGGACTCGGAATTCCTGTAACTGATATCGTGATGCTTTGCTGGTGTGTTAATATGAGGCCAAAAATGAATGCACCACATTCCAAAAGGGATATTTTATGTGTTATATTTAAAAAGTGACCCATATTCATGCCTAAATTAAGATGTAAACTTGCATCTAACAGTAAAAAAGAGGGCAGACAATTAAATAGTAATTTTCCACTGGGTGACAGACTGGTCTGGTAATAGCTTTGTCTAGGAGAAGTACAGTATATATACTTTGTGTATTTGTCTCACACATCTTTGATTGTCACAAATCTCAGTGCCTGACATTTTCCTCCGTTTCGTGACATGTCAGATATAAACACAGCGTCTAGAGTTAACCATTATTAACAGAGGACATTTCCGCTGTGACCCCATCTGGCATGGTTCTGCTGACAACCAAAACAGTTTGCAAACGTGACCTTGTTACTTTGCAGAAAACGTTGCCATTTCCCACTGATAATCAAAACACAGTGTCAAAATGGGCACCAATCACAGGCCTAGAGTGCAAATTAGAAGCCAACTAATGGATCTCTGAATCCACTACTTTGAAAACACTGCCATGAGGGGGGTTGCATGACTGATTAATAAACACAAACTAACAAGCCCCCAGAGTGAGTTATCCATAGGTATTAAATATTAAGGTTGTCCACGTAAGTTAGTGCTTGAATGCATTTGTTTTCATTTGTGTATAATATACAAAGTACATATGCGTGTGCCTGTGTGTGCGACTGAAGGGAGTAGAGGAGAGGTCTCCATGGGCGGGCAGGACTGGCAACTATCCAGGACGGCAGCCTAAGGCATGGGCATGAGCAGGCCTTTCAGTCCCCCTCATCCTTTAATGATTGATCCAAACTAGATAGCCATCATTACCATTCACACACTCTTTCTTCCCCAGGTCTCCTTTCCTGTCTAATTTTATCTTCCATTTGCATGTTCACATGGACTAATTAAATCTTCCCCTTCTGTCTCTCTCTCCCTGTCTCTCTTTACCTCGCTCTCTCTCCGTCTTTTTTTCTCTCTTTCAGTGTTCACTGGTATGAAAAATAATGCAGCACATTTTTGGCACATTATTATGTATGAAATGTGAGGACATAATGTATTCCAGTTGGTTGAAGTTCTCTAGACCCGTGTCTGTAATGAGCACAATCGAAGTAGACTTACCTCACAGCATGTATAAATGCTATACCTCCATGTGTTTTGCTACCTCCCCTCTCAAAGACAGAAGCTGCTGACCTCTGTCTACCACCCACACACTTTCTTCCGCCTTTTCGCACCTTTTTCGCAATTCATGCATGGGGTTTCCTCTTGCCACTGCCATGATCCTTTTGGTTTGTAGTTCTGTCCCACTTGGCTTTAATTTACAGCGGGAAAATAATTAGAATCTCACTTTTGTGAAGAGTGGAGCGAAAATGTAAACAATGCTTCCCTGCGGGCGGGTGCTTCATCACTTTGACAGGTGCATTTGAATTTGCCTGGGTGGCGGACAGGCTTGGTTATTTATGTGTCAGTTGCACATGGAAGCCCTGGTTGTGGCTGGGACTATAGTTTGGACCGAGACTAGGGAGGAGATTGAAGCTCTGTTGGGAGGAGGATAACGCTTTGGATTGAGAGAAAACACTGCTGGTTCTGAATTTTGTGCTTGGAATGGGGCTTTGGTTGATTCGGGCAGTGAGAAAGGTCACTGACGATCCTATGCCTAATAAAATAATGATGATTTGTACATGGTAACTTTATCACTCTGCATCCTGAAGGACAAGGCCTGCCATTTTTTATGTATAACAAAAACAATCATAAGACTTCACACTAGAGCATTGGGTTTGGATGCAGAGAGCCGTGGGTTCAAATCCCATTTTACCAGGTGTCGCCCAGCCACCAAGGCTGACCTTGGTGCCGGTCCTGAGGCTGATAAATGGGAGGGTTTGGACAGGAAGGCCGTCAACATAACTTCACACTAACAAGTATTGTCTGTCTATTGAAACCCAAACCTGATTTTGCCTATTTATGTGTGATAGAGCTCCAAACAACATCAAAAACTAATTGGTGAGCTACGCTGATACATTGGCTGGCATGTTTCTTCATTCCAGTAACAAAAAAGGGGGAGGGCACAATCTACTTTAATTAAAAAAAAGCTCCACAGACTTATAATCATGGGATTTATTGACAAAGACAACTGGACTACACCATCAACAGCGGTAACAATAACACTGGCAATAGTGTTACAAAACATGTTAACATTTAACATTTAACTTGTATTAGTGTGTAGATTAAATTACAAATAGACACACAACATGAAAATGTTCTGGAAGGAGCATCAACGATCGTTAACCGAGAAAAGAGATTAAAATGCAAGCTTCTTTTGTCCACAGATTTTCTTCCACACACACTAACAAAAACAGTAACACTCATGTACAAGGTAATACACACACACATACTTACACTCATGTACATGGTAACACACACACATACATACATCCATGTTCACAAACAGACAAAGCCTCACACTGTGAGGCAACGCATGCGTACATCTCCAGTGCCTGCGGGCGCTTGGGGCTAGGCAGCAGAGAGTGGGGGGAGGGAGGGTGCAGAGGGCTGTGGGGAGAGGGAGAGGAGGAGGGAGAGTGTGTACTGTGCAGAGACTCTTTAAGCTTTACAGGGTCAATACCTCCACTCCACCACTATCACCAACACCCTCTGACAGACCTGGGTTCAAGGCCCTTTTGCAGAGACCTGGACCACAGACTATGCATAGGCAAAACAGGCATCCACACGGGTTCATGAAAGCATGTACTGACAACATAGGTTCACACACTCACATACCATTTTGAAATAACGGCCAAAAGCAGGACTCCAATCCACTTGGTGGTTTAATGTTGTAGTGGACTGGGGTCATCATATGCTATGCTCTCACACCTGTTGCTCATGGTCAGCATTTAATTTTTACCAAGCTGACTCGTCCACCAAAGCATTAAAATCACCAGGTGTTTGTAATGTTGCAGCAGATTGGTGAACGCTTTAGTATAGATTTACACATCAGGGGTCACCCTGCTCAAATGCACATGCTCACTCACAGAGAAATGAATGCATGTACACTATGCATTCGTATGCATGGTTCATTGGAACACATACACATACAGGGCCACGACTACAGTACACTGCACATGGCTGGGAAATAAATAAATCACAAAGCATAAAAGCCAACAACATACATGCATGGATAAGCCAAGCAATGTCAGCCATTATAATGGAAATAGATATGCTATTATTGTAAATTTTGCCAATATGTAGACAGTCGGAAGATATAATTGGAACAGCTTGAAAATAGCATGGATGCACATTCTGCATTGGGTCTGATTTGGCTGAAGCAAAGGTCTGTGTCTGGTTAAATGCAGCATCGGACAAGACAGGCCACACATTCAAATCTGCATGCAGGGACGCACACATACTGCATGCACACACGCACACACACACACACACACACGCAAGTGACAAACTGCCTAGTACGCTACAGTAGCTTTCATCCACCCTCCTCTCATTACTGTGCCCATAAAGCAAAGATCACTGTCTATAAATATTTCAACTTGAATAATCCCAGTTAAAATGCAATAATATACTCCATTGAAAAGTAGCACAGATGAAATTGGACTTCGAGAAAAGATAAACAAGCAACAATGACTATGTTTACAGACAGAATAAACTGAACGACTTTAAAAGAGATTATCCAGTGTGATAGTATCTCTGAGTGCCTGAGATAATCCAGAAAATAAGATATGCATAATTCACTGTTACTAATCTCCTTTACAAAAAAATAAAGCCTACCCCCAGCCTGCAGTAAACATCTCAGATAGCCCATCTTTTGCTTCCATGCCATGTCTGACTCACCCTGGTGCCCTAAGGAGATCACTTTTCCAGGTTTGTTCTGGCACATATTGAAGTTTACCTGCAACTTTATTTAACAAAGGAAAGAAAGTCAGTTCTACATTTTAATGTTCCTAACTGTCTCTGTTAACAGACAGTTACATTTTAATCAACTTTCTTCAAGTCAAGGGATCGTATGAAAATACTGACATGAACATTTAATAAGTGACTCCACCTTACCACAAACGTGACACTACACATATTCGCCAAGTATCAACATTTAGAATATATAAACGATTTAATATCCTGCACCCAGAGGCAAAACTGGGCATATAAGTCATAATATTTAAGATTATCAAATCCAAAAACTAATTACACCACTAATAGCCATGCCTCCTACAGGTAATGCTTCTGTGGCAAGAAGACACATATCTCTCACTAAAAGTGCATGAAATGCATATTTTAGCACATCCTTCTCAATTCCCAGCATTTTAGGAGACTACGCATTATAATATAAAGCTCGACACAGATGCCAAAGCTGAATGTTGCCTTTGATTTCCAAAATTTGACTTTAAATCATTCAGGCCTCAGAGGCTGGAGGTGATAATATCCTTGCCAATAATCAAAATGGGAAACAGTGTTATGATGTGTACACATATTCTCTCTCACATGCGCATATACACACACATACATCACACTGTCTCTTTAAGGTTATGAGTGAAACCCTATGAAAAAAATAAAAAAATCCAAATGTCTATCTCTGCGCTGGATGTCATGTGGGGCTGTTAAGACGCGACACCTGTCACAATCACCAGACCTTCCTCATCCCCTCCGGGCCTCAGGAAGCGGCCCAAGGTCAAACTCTTTAAAGGAAAGGAAGTGAGAGAAGAGAAAAGAAGTGACTAACGACAGACAGTCAGAAAGAATCAGATCTATCAAGGTTCAAGTTGTAAAACCTCTGTGGAGTCAGAGGCTGCATATGCATGTTTATATGTGTGGTGGAGTGTGAGTAACAGTACATAAAGTATTGCTATTGTGTGTACACAAAGTATGAGCTCATGTTGTATGTAGTACATGGCCTCTAACACTTCTTCAGTTGACATAATTAACTTCTGTTTCCACAATAATTACATTTCACTGGTCTACACATGTAATATTAATCAATTAAATTCTTTGGTTAAACCACATTCTACGCCCACTTCGCAAACACAAGCCAAGTGGTGTGGTCTCATAACCTCTGGAACTGGGGTAAGATGACTTCTCTAAATTTGGTGAGCTGCTGCTAAAATCTTTTTTCTTCATTTTTCGCCTCCTGTTTCATATTATGGGATGGCGAGGCATCACGCCAGCCTTCTTTAGGACTTGGCCCGATGGAAGGAAAGAAGAAAAGATGGGATGTGAATGGATGAGGAGGGGGGAAAAAAAAAAGTCTCAAAGTGGTGAAAACATGGTTTCAGTTTAAACTCTTCCAGCTGAACATGTTTTGACAGCTGACGGGCGAAGCTTCACATTATGAAGATATTAAATTAAAAAGCTCTTCCTCAATTATGGATTCACAAGAGGGAAGTGTCCGAAACATTCAAGGAACGCAATGTTTTGCAACAATCCCAGACCAATCGTCCAAGACCAAACCTTTCATGTTGACCATACTGTAGACTGCTAACCAAAGGCACTTCCTTGTTTTGACTCGCTTTCTCTCTTTCACTTTCCCCCTCCCTCCCTCTGTTCCCTCTGACAGAAAAGCCTGCCCAGGCCCAGGCTTTGGTAGATAATGACATCCTCTCCCTGGATTAATTGTGAGGGACACATTAAGCAATGGGGCTGACACTCCCTGTAATTAAACTGTTCACACCGACAAGTTCATACTAGAACACTTTCTCCTTTCTCTCTAATCTAATGCTGGAACGGTGGGGCCACTCTGGAGAGGAGATGGAGACTTTCTAGTATTTCTAAGTGCAAAATAAATGCCTCATTATAGGATGCAAATGGAGTTAATAGATCTGGCTTGGAAGACATGACAACAAATGTCCTGTAACCTTAACAAAATGACCCAAACCACAATCTTTCCCTAAACCTACTGAAGTTTGTTGTGTTTAATATTATTACCATGGCATGAGATTTCATTATAAAGTAATATAAACAGTAAGCAGTCAACTTTTGTTCAGTAAAAAAAGTTAAGTCAGTCTGCAGACTGACTGAGACACTGGCAATTGTTTTTCACGTGTCTATGCCCTCAACACACCCAGGTCTTTAACAAGAGCAATGTGTGGGCCTGGATACTGGTATTACAGTGTGTACTGTATGGCCTCTTGCTCCGAGGTGCAGGTGCTAAACAGAGGTCAAAAGACACGCGAATGTAGAGGAAAATGCGTATTAGAACAAAGAATATAAAATACAGACAAATGGAAAACAGCTTATCTCTTCTGTTATTCAAAAATTTTCAGCAGGTATGATCACAGATGCCCCCACTACTGTCGCTCTCATTTATCCTGCTAGATGGTGCTCAAACAACAAAATATAACAAGTGGCAAGTCATTAAATAAAAGTGGGTTTTTGGATACTAAAAAACTACTGACTAAAAAATGCTAAATTGTAGAGTAGACCTGTGAAGTGAACCCATAGAGCAGTAATTGGCAGAGCCCAGTGTATATTATATTAAAATCAAGACATTTTAAAAAATATTACATATATATACACATTCATACATATATATATATATATATATATATATATATATATATATATATATATATATATATATATATATATATATATATATATATATATATATATATATATATATATATATATATATATATATATATATGTGTGTGTGTGTGTATGTATGTATGTATATGTGTAATATTTTTAAAAATGTCTTGATTTTAATATAATAAACAATTTAGTTTACCACATATAGATGGTGGCACTCTTCTGACCGGAGTGAGTTAGTTGGTGTGGCAGCAATTGTTTTAATGTGTTTAATAAAAGTCTTGTTATTTAATCTGTTTAATCAGTCATAAAATGTTGAATGTGTGATTTGCAAGAAGGTGTGAATGTACGTGTGTGTGTGTGTGTGTCTTTTTTTTTTTTACTTTTCCTTTTTAACCACTGTGCACTGCTTTTCACACATTACTGCCCAGCTAAGTCCATGACCTTTTCAGGAACACAGGCATGTAGCCTTTGCAGTCATATCTCATATTGAGCTCACTAATGCTCGCACTGTGGATGCTGTGCTTGCTCTTATGTCGCTCCTGTCCTTGCTTGCCTGCCTGCTATCGCCCCAGGCCGTTGGGGCCCTCAGCGCTGTCCACTAAAGGAAAAACGCATCCGCTGTAATTGAAGAAGCCACTCTAATTTGACATGCACATGCAGGCACGCAGAAAGGTTACACTTACGAGTGTGCATGATGGTATATTGTACATGTGTGCATAACCATTCTGTGTAAATGCACTCTGTACTTACTGTATGCATGTGAACAGACTTGCACTTATACACGTGCAGTAAAGCACATCAATTCACACAAAGACCTTATTGCTCTTTGGTAGAGGTGACAGGGGGGTTGGGATGACTCCAGTGACCGACCCCCCCCCCAGAACCCACCCAACCAAGCACACACAAACACACACACACACCACAGACCAAGGGTGCCCTCTGACTTTCCTCCTGTGCTCCTTCTCTGCTCTCCCGGTGTTCTTGTGTTGCTATTATGGGTTCCTGTTCAGAAGCTGAGAGCTCTTTTGTTTAGTGACAGTGCATCCTGTGTATCCTGTCACAGCCTGCTGCTCCCTCTGTCCTCCTTCCTGTCCAGAGCTGCATTTTTTACCTGAGCTTAGATTTGAATCTCAGGTGACCTGATGCTCTCTATACTGTATTATGTCCTGGACTAATAGTACAGTAAAGCGGTTGTGTTAAGTTATTGTGTGCAGTATTGTGTTGTTAACGGACTTCCCACTGAGTTGCTTTATTGGACTTTCAGCTCCTGAGTGATATGTATTAATATAAATAGGTACCTCGGTAAAATAGATAGTTCACATGCTTATGTTTTGTACACTACATCATATAATTTGTCTTATAGGCAAAGAAATATTTTACAATCTGTTTACTATTTCTTTTTTTTTCTTAACACAGGTGTTACATGTAAAAAAAAAAAAAAAAAGACCTTGGTGCATTTCTGTGGTCTCCCTGTGGTCAGGGGACACCATCATGTTGCTGCTGATTAAGATGAAGAACACATCTCATATGATTAACAGCCAGCATCCCAGACTCCAATCTGTCAACAGGTTTACTTCCCATCAACCACACTGCTGTTGCAAAGCACCTTGGGTGTTCCCAAACTCGCCCGCTGGTAACCCATTACCTAGATATACGGCATGGAGGTACGCAAATGTTGATGCAATCAGGTTGTGAAAACATCTCCAGGGCCACCAGTCAAACCCCCTCTCACTCTCCCCTCTCCCACCTTCAGTGCTTCTGTTAATCTCCCTCTCTCTCCTTCAATTATCACAATGTCACCACCACCACTGGGAAAGTTTCCTTTTGGTGAATTACCAGCAGAAGAGCTTTGCAGTGGGTATGCTTGGGCTCCACTCTGTCATTGTCATAGGGGTGGCCCTGACAAAAAAGTTTGCATAGGTGCTAAAGCACTACAGAAATTAACATCTCCCTTCCAGGTATAGTAATCAAGCGGGTGATGTGAGACAATTAATTAGGTCCATCTGTGTCACTGGCTTTACATTATTAATGGGACTCATTACTGAACCACTAGCTCATAGCTTGATAGCACCAAATACAAAAGGAAAGTATAGATTTATGTTTGTTTTATCTCTCTGATTAACCAATCTGCAGTGTTGACTGCTCATTTCTATCATAATCTGTGAACATTTTAATCTATTTTGTGCTCAGCCAGCTTATAAAGTAGTTCACAAAAAGTTTTAACAAAAGTTTGCTTATCAAATGTGACCATGGCTTGAATGACTACAGCAATCATCCATCCTGTCATAACTGGTGGTTGAACTAAACAGTTCTCAGTTGTTATTCACACTTGCTTGGCCAGTGAGCTCCGATGCTGACATCTTAACCTGAGAGCAATACTGAAGCCACGGATCTTCTCAAATGATCATATAGCATAGAGAAATCTATAATATGAAGTTAATTGGTAAGAAAGTAAAAATTAGATTATGTTTTATGAGCCCCCACTGTGAAAATTACAAGTTTGATAATAATAGGCCATTTGCAGGTTGGTTATTGAATGTGGATTCTTTTTTTTATTGTTTCAGCGCTGGAGGGAAATACAGCAGGGAGGTTTGGCTGAGTTAAGTTACATCACAGCACATTCAGAAAACTACTTTTAACCCAGTTGTAAGCATGTCTTATTTTGGTTTTCTTATGTTTGGATAGAACATTAAAAGCCTTTTTATATTAACTGATAAAATTTTTAAATGTGTTTTCTTACTATAATTAATGCTGAAGTAATGTGATTATTGATGACTGGCATTGTAAGAAACAATAGACCCGAAACCTTCGGGTATTTTCAAAAACAAAGTTTCCTGCTCATTCCGACTCAGAACTGACATCGCTGCATGTTAGATCAATAAGCATGTTACAACACAATAATATTTCCTGAATTAACATTACTTTGGCAAAAGGAAAATGGAATTTTGTCACATCACAAACAGTTTGTGATGTAACATTCTTATGGTAAAGCTTTGGCTACTTTCAGGAATGTAAACATAACATTTAATCAAATCTTCTAGTTTAAACAACGATATAATGTAGGTCATTTATGGAACCATCCTGTCATTGTCATTTTCTTTAAATAACTACTTCTTTTTGTAGCCATGGTCACAAGAATAAACGTGTGAATAACATTGTGGAAAATTCTAAAAAAACAATGTTTAAAATTTGTGTGAACATCAGTCTCTATTAGGAAAGTGCTGTGTCTCTCCCCAGTGTGGACTTTCTCGCTATTTATACTTTTCTCATGTTATTAGTAGTAGAGCAGTTAACTAAAACCTTTTATGGATAGTTGTAATAGCCTGTTGGCACACACAACATACGGACTCATTGTCACAGGACAGTCTCACTAGATGTTGCTTAACAACATAGCATAACTATAGGTCATCATGAGGTGCTTGCACAATAAAAAATCCTCTGGAGCCAATTTTGTGTGGGAGAAAAGTCTTGTTATAATTTACCTCAAGTATTTGATTAACCTTAAAAGACTTTCACATGGAATTCGCTTTGTCCCTTTAAGAGTGTACTGTTCAATATTTTTGTAAAATTGGCTCAATATGAGACTGCTGCTGTTCTGTGAGTGCCTTGTTTTCTTTCTCCTCATCCCTCCTTTCTCTCACTCAGCTAATGAAGGCCTTGTGGCCCACAGTTATTAAAATTATGCCCTTGCCTGTGATATTAATTGGGTCCATAATATGGAATGCGTCAGATTCATTATTTAATTGCAAGGGCACATTTGGAATACAGTTTCTGAAATGTATTTTTAATGAAAAACACTACATCCTGACCTAATCATATCAACCTTATTCTATCTAATTAAGGATGCAAAAAAATCATTAGAGTTGCAAAATATTAGTTTCAGCTCTGTCGGGCTGCTCCTTTGCTCGCCCCCATGAATATGTTTTTTTTTTTTTCTGTCTATGATAAATACTTAATGAGGAAAAAATGACAAAATTTGCATGTAGGCAAATTAGTCTGATAGGGATATGTCTTTGCTGAGTTAGGAAAGTGACCCTTTTTTACAGGAGAAATTGTTACAATAATTATAAAATAATGGCAGGGCCCATCTTATTTTGATGAAATATGGCCTGCTTGAATAATGTAAAAATCCAAAAATGCAATAACCGTAAACTCCCATCATGCTGGAGAATGTGTTAATGTGTTAGCATTTTATCAGTTTAATAACACCAAATTAGGGACAATATGAAGTATGCTGTAATTGTTGCTGTGGAGGGAGATATGCAGTAATGCAAGGATGATTTAGGAGTACCACCACAGCAAGAAGCCATCAGCAGCTAAATGAAGCATTTTCTTAATCACAAAGTTTGAGGGTGTAATTTCTTTCAAAATCTTCTTACATTGCTAGGTTCAATTCGCTCCCAATAAACAGGTCTATCACCAGCTCATTAGCTGTGCCTTAGAAACATAAGAGCCAGGGTTGCAGTTTCTGTAAGCTTTTAAGCCAGGCACTCACACAAAAGAAGGATGCTGGTAAACAGCAGTATCAGACTTTCTGCATCATTTTATTATTAAAGTGTAAAACACACAAAAGGAGACATTGAGTGGCAAATGGACGTAATTGTGTTTCTTGAAGATGTTTAACCTCTTCATCAGTTCTGACCAGCTGGCTTAAAGAGGCAGCCTCTAAACTGTGGAGTCGTTGATTGGCTCCACAGAGAAGTGAGAGATCTTCAAGAACCGACTGGGAATCTTCACAGAAATTATAAGACAGTTTGATGTTAAGGATTAAACCTTCAAGTGTCAACCATGTGAACAAAGGGAATCATCTTTTTTCCTTTTCTTGAGCTCAGTTTTGATAAGATCTTCAATCAAGAACATGTGAAGTGAGGTCACCAGCCAGAACAATGGTTGCTATTCATACATGATAAAGATTTTTGTGGAAGCACATACTGTCTTTCACTGTAGTGCCAGTGGCTGTATAGTTTGATCAATTCAGTCACTGTGTTTGGAGCTAACACTCTAAAATCATGGGACCATATGCAAACTTGATTTCCCTGACACCAACACGTCAACATAAAGGCAATGTCCTGTATTTCATACGCACATGATCCCACTATGTATGTTGACTGAGCAGTATTTCTTTAGTGAAATATCTTTGGAAATTGGTTTCCACAGACTAATCAGACCCGCTAGCCGAGTTTCTGTTTTGGTAATTATCTTGTACTAATTAGAATGAAGCTAAAGACCTCTGAGATGAATTCGGAGTCATCTCAAATGTAAGTAAGGGAATTTTAATCATATAAAATGAGCCAAATCTATACATCCTCTCGGACATAATATTTCCATCTTAGCAGCCAAATTGAATATGATGGACAGTGTGACACCATCGTGGCGGACATTTAATCTTCCTTTCAGAATCCCGCTCATCCTGCCACATCTACTCTTTTGACTTCAGTGCTGTACCTAGAAACCTCCCAGGGTTAAAGACAACCAACTGTAATTCCAGACCAGATTAGTATCAATGAGCCTTTAATTCATTCAGTCTTTAGAAAACAGCCATTCGTCCAGCTCATCACCAAGTGTTTAAAGAGGACAAGAGGAGAGGCTGCAGTGCAATAATGTGCTCACCTTGCGTCTCTCCCCATTGAAGCCTCTCCACTGCTCCGCCTTCTTGACGATGTAGCTCAGTTCCTGATTGGACAGCTCTTGGTCTTCCGGCACAAAGTACATACCCTCCGTGGCTGTCAGGCGCTGGAAGACATCCAGCATATGGCCATCATTGTGGAATCTGTTAGGTGAGAAAAGGCGTGAGGAGTGGAAGCGGGAATAAATCTGAATCACTGTCTCTGCTCTGTAAAGGTCACATTAGGTTTAATGTCAAAGCAAAGAAAAACATTCATTTTCATGTCATGTTAAAGATGATAACCGCAAGCAACTAGGTCGATGGCTACCTCCATTCCAGACAACATCATGTCATTTGGCTGGCTTTTATGGAATAGGTCAAATCACAACGATCCCAACTTGCTGCAAGTACATATGAAACTTCTATTGATTTGCACAAAGCACATTGACAGCACAACACTCTATAAAAGCCTAATACATCAATTCAAACACAATAAAAAGAGCAAAAGGAATCAAACAAATTGGCCTGTGAGTGGGAAGCCTTTTGTTAACAAAAGCTGACTGTGTTTGGCTGTGTGTCTGCGTAGTTGTACATCTGTTATTGTGTGGGAGTCCAATCCTGGGATCTTCTTCAGTTTTAATGCTGAACTTCAAACATGGCAGATGCAACAGACATACAGATGTGTCTGGAGAGACCAGCCTGAGTCACAAGAAAATGTTCGGCACAGCAGAAGGCATATCGATTCATACTTCCAGATGAGCGCACATCACCAAAGTGTTGTTTTTCTTTTACCACACAAGGGTGCATGCAGCCAACCCCTAAAAAGAATCACCATGTCTGTAAACAAATGCCTTGGCTGACCATCAAAACCAACAGACCTTGTGCCCTTCCATAGAGATTCTAGCCAGTCAGAGGGTAATCAACTCTCAAATAAAACCAACATCAAGGAGACAGGGATTTATACAAGATGCTGGTGTGGTGCTTTGAACTCAGCATCCTTCCCCATCGCTCTTGGGAGAGGGATGTTTGTAGAATCTTGACCTCAGACACAGGAATAGCATGCATTCATTTTCATCCTACACTTGAATTGCGCTTCTCATTCATTTATGCAGCCTCTCTCTTGGAGGAATTCACCATCTTTGCATCTTTGTGCTTCAAATCAGGCTGATTTCATTGGTGTTGGAAGTGCCCCGAACATAAGTATGTAATTCTTATATGTTGTGTATGACCTGGATGATAAGGCTCACATCAATTCTTTTTTCAGTAAAGGGGGGGGGGGGGGGTCACATTAAGCACATGTATTAACTTATGGAACATATTTTGACAGAATATTAAAGACAACATGACCAAAGTGGATAAAAAGACAAACAGGGTGGATTATTTTTGTATGGGAAAACTGACATGAAATGCATTTGTTTATACCACAGACAATAATCTCTCATCCACTGGGATTTGCCAGTTCATGGTTTTTCTTTCTTGTTATAGGGCAAAGGAAAATTCCAAAATGTGTTTCAGGAATTGGGCAATGTCTTCTATTACTTTGACCTTAAAGTTAATCATTGAATATGCTAAGTATCACTTAATCAATGGCCTAACTTACCAACTTATATCAGGACACGTGAATACACCAGCAAATCAGTGCAATTGTCTGTAAAAAGAGGTGTTAAAACGAAGGGCATCAGTGCTCCCTTGCCTCTGAGTTAGCTCCTATTTAAACAGTTCATGCACATGCACCCATACATGCAAACTTGTATAGTAAACACATCCACACAAAAACCACAGACACATAGAATAAATGATTATGGGGATGAAAGTCTTGAACATTGTCATCATTTTGCACCAAACTGTTTGGGCAACATCACTTTTTGGGTGTTTATGAAGTTTCAAAGAAGATAGAGTTGTAAAACACATCACTGGTGTGTATTTTTGCAGCCAGTGAATAAAGGCTACTTAAATTGTAATTAAAAAAAGGATAACAGTCCGTTCTATCTGTACATATAGCCTGAGGCATTTTTTTTTAGAAATAGGTCACGCTCTGTGTCAGAGCCCCTTCCTTGCAGCCAATAGGAAACTGTAACCCATAAAATTATCAGTCTCGCTTCAGCCTCGTGGCCTACATTCACTACAAACCCGTGTGGTGGTTGAGTGGCAGAAGTCATTATTCCCGGCTGCTGTTTTAATATTGTCCATTTAGCTGGAGCCTGATAAGCGTACCGCTTACTGAAATTAGATGGCAACTCTCCGCGGCCGCCAATCTCAAACTGATTAATTCAAGAAGGGTTTTCTTACATTTTGAGCTGTTAATGGAATTTGGTCTTTTATGAGGGTGGAAGAACACACCTTGGATGAATACTGAGTTACATTATTTCGTAATTTATCACCTGCCCTTCTACTTTTTTAACATCTATGCTGCAAAAAACAGGTCCTTCGGTTCTGTGCCGTAATCACCCAATACGTGAGAAATTTGGCATTAGTGGTTTTGCATGTTTAAATCTGCTTTCCCAACTGCAGTGCAGTACTGTACTATTCTCCTGCTAAATGAATGACTCAATTTTTGACTAAACACTTGAGATTCATAAACACTTGAGCTGGCGAGATTCATATTTCTAATCATGTTTGGTCTTCCCTGTTTGTCCCCACTAATCAAGAAGGAATTGGTTTAGTAGAAACATTTACTAAAACGGTTTCAGTCCTAAAACACCAGTGCAAACCTAGCAAGTAAATGCTTCAGAATTGCTGACCTCAATCTGAAAGACATGAGTGGAACACACAGTGCATTAAGATAACGTATTTGTGTTCGCAACCATATAAATGCAGTCCATTTCAATATGTATGAAACCTGCAGTGATATCAACCATGCAAAACATTCAGCCTAATCGGATAATGTAACGGGGGTAACATGTTCACGCTATATCAAAACGCATCTAACTTTTGAATTAGGAACGCTTTCAATTCCCCAACCAATTGCAGAGTATAGCATGTTCAAAAAGGCAACTGTGTGATGCATGTGTGTATTTCCGTTTTTGTGTCTGCTAATTCAGTTTGTGTGTTGATGTGTGGGGTAGATGCAAAACTGCATAAGTAATTCCATGCGACTATACAATCAAAATGGATTAGATCAGCATTTGTTCTCATTGTTGCTTTTTTTGTGCTTTACTGTGTATGGAGAAGTAAAAGAAATTGTGGCAGGAGTTCAATGTGCAGCAGGCTGTAGGGGTGGAGGATTGAGAGTTATTCCTGAACAGGTGCCTAAGAATAGTGGGCTAGTAGAAAGGGTCTTCCCCCTCACTCTATAGAAGAGGTGTTAGAGTGATCATTCCCCAATGACAGCTCGTGCAGTGATTCTACCACTGACCAGACACAAACCAGTTGTATTCATGTGAACATGCCAACCACCACATGTTTTGCCTGAAGGAAATAACCAAGCAATCGTTTATATTAAAAGCCATGAACATGGTGGTTCTTTGCTATTAGAGCGTGAGATTTATAGCCAAAAAGAGTGCATAAAGTTTTGCTCCAAAAGACGGGGACATATTGTAACTCCATCCATTGTCTGTGGCTGCTTATCCTGTAGTATCACGGGGAGCCTGTCCCAGCTGTCATGCAAAAACAGGGAGAGCATGCAAACTCCACATGAGGAAGTCAGCCAGGGACACAAACCCACAACCTTCTAGCTGTGAGGACACAGGGTTAACGGCTCCACCCCCATATTTGTAACTCATCTTGGTAACAATCTGTGAGCATGTAAGCTTTAAAGTGCACTTATCTGACAGCATAATGACATCTGTGTCACAACTTCACTGTCAATAATATGCTGATCTTCTTGTCCATAAATAAAAAAAAAAAACACTGAGCAACTTTAATATCTGTTCTTCTATAGACATTCAATTGACGTCTTTTGTTTGTTTGTTTTTTTTGTTGTTGTCAATCAATAAATGTGTAAATTCCATGTTGACCTGCTGGTTATGAGTGTTTACATATACACTTACATTTTCCATATTTGTTTGACAAAAACATGAAAAAAAAAAGAAGGTGCAACACTGTGGTATTTTCAACCTTAACAAGTATAATTTCATTATTTAATTAGGGTAATATTGGTGAATTCTTAAAGAGTTTTGGGTTTGAGTTTAAACTTTATTTTACTCCCTTTATTTCCTCTTTCTCCTCCTCTTCCTCTTTCTTCCATTACCATAACACAATTGGCTGTCCTAGGGTGTCTCACCTGTCTACCCAATCAATGTCTGCCATGGTGTCAGTGATCCAATCAATTCTTACCTATAAAAGATTTAAATCTGCATGTCTATACCGTTTGGTCATTTCTGCTTTGCATGAACTCTCCTCCACTCCGTCAACCTCACACTTAATGGACGACTGTTCCACAAGCCCTGATGAGGTCATCTTACCTGAGCAGGTATATGGAGAGGATGGTGATAGACAGCAGGAGAAGGACTGCATAGAGGAACAAAGTGATGATCACTCCTGCTACACCTGACTGGTCAGCTCGATAAAAGTGCCAGTAAAGCTTGGCTGCATCACCCACTGGTATGTCAGGGCTGTAGGCAAGACGCTAAGGACACAGAGATTGAAACAATTTTTTTTTTTTAAAAATCAGCAAAAAGTTAATCCAAAAAATTCCTTATGCATTTCTATTTTATCTGAGTTTATTTATAATCAACAGGCTGACAAATCTCCTGACATGTTGTGGCAATTAACAATTCAAAATAAAAAACCTGTTCTAGCTACATAACATGGGGCAGATCCTTTAACTCTAAACTTTATATTTTCAGATTCCAATGGTGCTTTTTTCCTGACTTTGTTCTGGAGAACACAAGATGCTGGTATCATTCAGAGCTGTGTTTTAGTGCAGAAGTGAGTCTGTTCTCTTCTCGTGAACTCCTGCACTCTGTGACTTTTAGATGTACAGTAATAAGACAGGACATTTGGAATATGGGGGAGTCATCATTCGACCATTGCACAACGGTTCAAGAATTTAATTTCATATGTTCGTCAGCTGGTCTTCATATCACATATATAACAAATTTTTGCATATTTTTATTAGTATTGGTACAAAATATGACTTATTTGGTCATTAGGGTGTCTGATTAGGATTTGATTCAGATTTCTCTTGTTTAACAATTCCCAACTGAAAAACCCAGATTATTTCTGTCTTCTCTCACTGACAAAATCCAACCCACAGCCAAAAAAAGACACTCGTCTAACCTTGCCATTTTCTTTTTCACCCTCTCTCCTCCTCTTTTTTCTGCATTCTAAAGTCACTTTGCCAAGATAAAGTGAACTATTTAAAGTGTCCAAGTTATTTTTAAGTGACTTACCCCGAGGACGGCGTCCACTGCAAAGACTGCCAGGGGGTCGAGGACTGTCCACACTGCCTGAGCCATGATAAACTTTGACGTGAAGGAAGGGGGTGAGCCAAATATCTGTTGACAGCCCCATCTGATCAGAACCAGCAGGAACGTTATTACGTTCAAGGTCATGGGACCCACCACCACCATCGTCAGCTCCTCCCGAGTGTGGAGCAAAGAACTCTGGTATATGAGGTCCACTGTGTGCGCGTGAAACTGGAATCTGACAGGAGAGGAAACTGATGAGTGTGATGTGCATGCATGTAGACTCCGTGTGTGCTGTGTGCATACGTCAATATGAGTGTAGTTTATGGTGATTTGGGTTTGTGATGCTTGATGCTTTGCAAGTCCAAGGCAACTAGTCAGATTAATTTACATTTCTTCATTATAAATACTGCACGTTCCATTATTATTGGCTATTTGCAAGATTATGTTTTTGTTACTTATTTATAAAAAGCAAATTACATTGGCTTGATGATTTGTAGTGGAGGTTCTCTACACACTTTATTGTTTTCTATATTAAATTAAGAAATAAAACTACCATGCCCATCAATCTACACTTAATCTTACTTAAAACATGTTTCAAACATTACAAATGTTGTTATAAGTCATATACTGAAATCTGCAATCTCCAAAAGTGTTCAGCATCCTAACTCAGCACTTTTGGCAGCAAACACAGCTTTGTCTTCCTGTGTAAGTCGCTATAAGCTTCTCACACCTGGATTTGATCCTCTCAATCTCCATTAAATTGGATGGGCAGTGTCTCAGGTCTCTCCACAGAGGTTCTTTGGGTTTAAGTCTAGTGTTATCTGGGCCACTTAAGAAAAGTCAAACCAGTGTAGTGTTGGCTCCATTCTTCAGGCTATTGTTGTGTTAAAAGGTGAACCCCAGTCTGCCCCAGTCTCAGGTCACATAAACTCCGAGGGAGGTTTTCTTACTGAAATTCTCCGTTTATGGGTAAATATTTTTAATTTGGACTCAATACCCCCTGATGCCATGTTTTACTAAAGTAAAGTTAATTTAAAAGAAGATCAACTTGACGGACTAGTAACAATATTAACACCTCTGCTGTTTCAAGACATGAGCTTCTTCAGGCTTCCAATTGTACAGTAAGTTAGACTCTACGTTTACTGCAAGCCTCATGAGTTTCTTAATCTTCCCATCCATCAGGAAGAGGTAGAGCCAGTGGTAGCAGAGGAGAGGTCCAGTTTTTGCTCATTAATTTCCATCTGATTTGCTCCAAGAGTCAAGCGTCTCCTAGATTCTGTCCATTAATCTGACAGTAGAGGTCCATTGGTGTTCTATCTGAGACAAATCTCGGAAAAAACATTCTTAATCCCCTAAAAGTACTACTAGAGCACAGGAGATTATCTTTTTTAGATGACCGGAACAGAGTTTGATGTTATTACTTATTCTTCTGTGGCTTTTTGAGCTCCAAAAAACTGACCTATGCAAGTACATGAGCTGGAGAGAATAGCAGGGCAGCAAACTGTCAGCGGCAGCAGTTAGGGTGCAAAGTAGCACAGCAGATTATCATATTAGGTTTAAAAAAATGTATAATCAGCATAAAAAATAATACCAATATACCACAAAGAACACATACAATTTGACCCAGCCACTGTACAGAATTCAGGATTCAAATATATACAAATATATAATATTAACAATAAAAGTCTAGAAATGTATTATATAATAATACATACAACTGACTGGTGAAACACACTACACAAGTGTACACAAATGGTCATAAGAGCTTTTTAAATAAATTTGAAAATAAACCTTTAAATACAGTTTTGAGACTTTGTATTTTTAGACTGACTGACTTTATGGTTGCTCTTACTAGAAAAGAAAATTAAAAAGAGAAAAAGTCACAGATGACTGAAGCAACACAGGTTCTTGGGTGTTTGCTGTCTGATGATGTCTGAGGGCGGATTGTATGGAAGGAAAGAAAGAAAGCTAGACAGACTTTGAGGGGAAGAAAAAGAGAAAGTGAGACAGAAACAAGAAGGGAAGGAAGCCTGTCATCACTCTAGCCACTCTGACTGTCACTTGGTCTCTCCCCTGCTCTCTCTCTCCCTCCCTCTCACTCACTGGAAACCACCAGCTCTGGCCTTTGCATGGAGAGAGAAATGCTCGAAGGGAGAGCAGCAGATTCGGACATGTGGAAGTTGTCATCCAACATTGACCCCCTCTGTTTTTGCATTTTTTTTTTTTTCACCTTCAATCCGTCCCCTCAGTCCATCCGTTTTTACACTCAGACACATTTTTTCCCCTCTGCCTTCCTCTCTGACTTTCCATAATTTAATGTGTGATATTTGCTCTCCCATGTCATTGCAATAAAAACTTGCCTGTATGCATGTTTGCAGCCAGCTCTTTTTATTGTGATAAATTAAATCAGCACCATATGCCACTGAGATGTGATTTAACCATTCTGTGGTATCCTATTGCTGTTTATTATCAATGCTGTGGACCAAATAATAACAATAAATTCTTTCCAAATAATAAAGCCTTTTGGGACTTAAAGCTGTGTGGTGAAATCAACAAACTCCCCCAGCAATTGTTGGTTAATATTGAAAGCCTTGTTAAAATGTTAATGGGGGAATTCCAAACAGATGATTTCGGCGTATCTACTGTGCACGTTTGCCAACACACTTTTTTAGACACAGTGCACATCCCCATTCTCTCTGCTCTTTATCCTTTCCACATCGTATTGCACCAATTGTTTGTGCAAGTTGCATATATGCTTCAGAAATCTATGTATGTATCTGTTCTCCATATAGCAGAGATATGTCTGCTCGCTAAGTGTCTAAGTAGTTCTGCTCTCTCTGTGCATACGTGTATCCATACTCTTCCCCCCGTTCGTGCGTGTGTGTGTGTGTGAAGGGCGATATCAAAGGAAGCAAACTCACTTGTTGACAGGAACTGCTATGGCCTGGAGGTAGAGCCACTGGCTGCAGTAATGCAGGTAGAGCCTCACAAACCACATCAAAGCCAGCAGCAGCATAATGAGGCCGAACCGCTGAACGGAGCTACGCCAGCCAGTGTGGAGTTGTTGTGGTTGCCACGGCAATGGCAGGCCCAGCTCGGACGGCAGCATGCGGAGGGTCAGGCGGGCTCGGTTAGACAGGCGTGAAGGGCGCGAACCAGGTCCAGTCAATGGTGATCTGTTTTTAGACACACCACACATCACAAATTAAAGCTTCTTCTTCACTCTTTCATTTTTTTAAATAATTTTTCAAACATATTACTAATATACAAAAAAATAGACTATGTAAAGTGAGTGGTAATTTGTTTCTGCATTAAGCCACATCTTTGTTTAACCTTAACCAAATGCTGTTAGTGCTGATAAAAAAACCCCAACATAAATATGTTTAATATTGCTCTAATGAAACAAACATTTATACTTCAAGACATTGAGGATAAATAAAAATGCCATTTGTGTTTATTTTTGTGATATGTTTAGTATCAACGTATTTGTTACTTGCCATTTACATAAATTGTTTACATTTGTATTTATATTGTTTATATATATTATGTTAAAAGAAAAAATTTTTTTACTAAATTCCCTATAAAAATTGTAAAAATTTTTTAAACATTGCTTATTACTTAGATTATGTTGCATTTACAGTGCAAATACTTCCTTTTCCCTCCATTACCTTTATTATTCAAATGAATTTTAACCGACAATATACCCATACAGTACACAAGGTAGGAAAAAATGTAGTATTCAAATTGACACACATTCTCACATGTACACAGATGTACTCTCTCTCACACACACATGCACACACAAACAGATAGAATCCCTTCCAGCAGTGCTCAGCTTCCCTTAGCACCTCTGCCTCCTCTGTGCCGCCCTTTGTCGGGCCTGCTCAACTATTCCCTTTCATATAGAGGGCACAGATGGAGCAGTGGAGGCGAGAGGAGGAAAGAAGAGCAGAGGAGGGGAGAGAAGAGAAGGATACTCAAAATATGGATTGCTAATAACTATAAAAACTTAATCATAGAATAGTGGACAGTAAGTAAATATTAAATATAAATGTTTGATAGTTTGTCTACACAAGCACACACTAATGACCCCTATCAGCTGCCTGACAGTAATTAGACCAAGGCTAATGTTGGTGTACACAGTACAGCGGAGTTATGCTTAGCATCACATAGTGTGACTTAAGGCCTTTGCCTGTGGACATCCCTGTGTCTCAGCACTTTGTCCCAGAACACAGTTGGAATTCACTTTGTAGTGTGTATCTAGGGAAAATGGTACATTGCCTAAAGACAAAAAAAGGAGAAGAAAACAGAATCAATTGTATTGCTTTCTCCTCCTATGACCAAATAATTAACTGAGACTCACAGCAAAACGCAGAATTGTAATTTCTTATTTATTTGCATTGATGCTGAAATATGAACAGTATTTAAAGCAAAAGAGATCATCTTTGATTTCCCTGAGTGGTGGGCTCCCTCTTTGAAAGTGTTAAATTATTTGTAGATGCCAAGTTTCTTAGTGTGTATAAATACAAATAAATATATATATATGTGTTTGTGTGTATGTGTGTGTGTATATATATATATATATATATATATATATATATATATATATATATATACACTGTTCTGTCTTCCCAAAATACCATCACATAAATAATCAGCTCCATCTTTATTAACAGCGATCTTTGATTCTTAAAATTTGAACTATTACTATTGCATCTGATACTGATACTGATTATATACTGATGATAATTACTGATAAATACTGATTATAATTACTATCATTTACAACTTAAATACTCTAAGTGGAGTAATTTTACTTTTATAACTTAAGTAAAATTTTGATAATTTCTTTAGTACTTTTACTTGACTAATTTAAGATGGTACTTGTAGAGAAGTAGAGAACTTGTAGAGGACTTTTACTTTACTATTGCGTTTGGGTACTTCTACTACCGACACAGTGTATCACTTTTCGCTCAGTATGGGACTGTTTACTGTAGCTGCAGACTGCTCACAGTGGCCAAGCTGATCCTTGTCCATTATCAACAGCACCAAAGTCAATGTTGTGGTTCATTGGAGTAATAATTAATGCAAATTCAGCTAGGACAAATTTTAGTTTATCATTAGTTAGTTTATCAAAGTAACAGAAATGGTCAAGAAGTGTATAAAAAGAAAGCTATAGCAAAAAAAGGAATATTAAATCATTGCCAAAGTTTGCATTCCTGTTTATAAAAGGTTCTTTCACATATGAACTCGGAGAGAGTTGAGAAATAAGCTCTGGACAGTGGACATTTCCTCATAGGAGGTTTTGTTTTCACCACACATACCTGTTAAATAATTCAGTCTTCAGTCAACTTTTTTCGCCTGCTCCTTCGCATACTTCAAGGTGCTGCCTTATGTCTAAAAGAAAGCAAAGGCTTCCTGCCTGCTTTCCTCCAAAGTAATCCAGAATTGTGCAGACTATGCTTGACTGTGGAGATGTGGCCTTTTTTTCTAGTTGCCTCTAAGTGATTTCTTAGGTCCTCTGTTGTTTGTTTTGGATTCTTAAATAGCTCTTAAGCAAGTTTCCTAGTGCATCTTTCAGTTCTTTTTCTTGCTCTTCTACTCGTAATTGAAGAGCCTCCTAAAGCAGAAACCAGACAGTACTGAAAAAAGAGCAAATGGCAGGAATAGAAAACAGCATCAGACATATCACAAACACCAGTGCCCAGTGGCACCAGGACCTGGGAGCAGACCACAGGCATCTCCCAAAACAGGAATCAGTCACCATCACAGTAGCAGACATTCAACAGAAAATCAAGAACATGAAGAGCTGGACAGTGCCAGTCCAGACTTGATCCACACCTACTGGCTAAAGACTCTTACAGCAGTGCAGAAATTCCTACAGCACAGACACAGTATGGCTTTGTCAGACTATTGTTAAAAGGCTCAAACAACGGAACAAAACCATCCACCTACCAACAAATCTTGTCTTGTGTCAGTGTCTTGCCCAGGGACACTTCAACATTTGGACGGGAAGAGTGAGGTCGAACCTCTGACCTTATGGTCAATAGGCGGCCACTCTACTAACCATAGTGAACTTGTCAAAAGGAAGACAAGGAGAAACACAGTATAAAGCTCAGGAAACTCCTCTCAATGCATAAGGGTGTTCGCTCTAGTCTTGGTCTAACATCAAGACACTGTACACTATCTGGGAAGTATTCAGACAGCGCCTGGTAAGTGTCAAGGCCACAGGGGTCTACCACACCTGACAAGACCCAAGGTGCAGACTGTGCAAAGAGACTTCAGAGACACTCCAACAAAATGCAGACAAAAATAACATACAGCAAACAGCACAACAAAGTAGTAAGCATCCTATATAGGAACATCTGCAGATATTACTGTATATGCTGGACCCTCCCAAACCCAGATGAAAGACCGCTCAGAAAGTCATAGGGAACAACAATATCCTGTGGGACTTCCAGATCCCGACAGACAGGAAGGTACTGGATGACCAACCAGATTTTGGTAGAAGACAAAAAACAAAAGATGGCAGTGCTAATTAAAATTCAGTTCCAAGTGACAGCAACATAAAAAATAAGGAGTATAAGAAGCTGGAAAATTACCAGCAATTGCACAGGATGTTGAAAATGAAGATCATTTGGGTCCATCTGTGGATAGGAGCACACTGGACTGTAACTCCTACTAAACATACAGTGCCTCGGCCTCAGCAACAATTAGTGCTACTGGCACTAAAGAACTTTTAGAAGACAAAACTACTGTATATGAAACACACAAGCGTGCACAGCACTACGAATTTCCAGGAGGTTTGGCGGTAGATATCAGTTCACTGTAATGAAAAAGAAATGTCATGTTGAAAGTTGACATGCCAGTGTCAAGTGTGTGTTTACGCAGTGTTTTGAATTGTAAGGCAAACAGGAAGATGATAATGTACAAGCAAATGTTTGTCACTGCTTTTCTTTTTAGGATGTAACAAAGGCGCTTCCATTCCGTTGCAGGCTTTATCACGATTTGTTTCACTGTGTGGTACAACACTGCTTTCTGCATGTCTGCAAAAGTGGAATTACAGAGTAGACAAAAAGCAGTGTGTCACAGACACAGGCAAGATGCTACCCTGTCATGTGGCATTAAACGAAAACAGCAAATGCAACGTGACACCCATCTTTCATATAATGAAGATATTGATGATGCTTGAAAGAGGAATATTTTTAGATGCCTTCGTGTCACAGCTTCTTCCAAAGGAAACTGGTAACATGATGTGAAATCTGTTATCACCACTGAATTGATTTCATTATGGCACCTCCAATTACAAAAGTACAATATAGGAAATGAGGGAAAGGCAGAGGGTGGAGGTGTGGGCTTTTTATCTTGCAGGAAAGAAGGATGTTTCATTACAATATCACAGCTTGTCCCCTGAACGGCTTGATAACATGTGGCTTAGCAGCACATAGATGAAACTAACCATTTCAACAGGCATGCAGTGGCACATAATACTATATTTTAATTGTAGTTTATATGATTCTGTTAAATCTGGGCCAGAAGCTGTTCCCTCATTATCGTAGTTCTGATGTATTTGTTGTTCATTCCCATATTATCAAAGCGGATTGCACAAGGACTCATCATCCTCTCTAAACCTCACCAGAGTGTGCCAGCGCCTTTAAATCTGATTTAACTAGCATAACTATGTCAACCAAGGGAGCAACAACCATTTCCTGGACTGGTTTTCCCAGGCTGCATCCCTAAACACAGTGTGGCATAACAACAAACGGGAGCTGCGCTCTTAAAAATAGCACAAAGTGAAAATCAAGTACAGACAAGTATTAAACCCTAAAGATGTCATATAATGAGAGACGGAGGGTTGGAAGAAACCGAGTAGTACAGTAGGGTGTTGTATTTTAAAAGGCAGATTTCTTGTGAGAGGGCTCCAGGGCTAAGGAGAGTGAAGGTAACCCTCATTTCCTCCACACAGCCCTGCTAGCTAAACGCTCCAATCCAAGGCCACTTAAAGTATTTGACTTATCCCTTTATATTGAGGATTAAGCTATTTTATATTAGGGATTAAGTTATTTTCTGTCACTTGCTTATTTGGGCCACCGGCATTGTTTATAAATGCAGTAAAGGCACACGTTTTCCCCACATATCCTAAGAATGGTTTGCTTTCAGGAAAATAGAAAAAAAAAAATATATATATATGGTGTGAAAACAGACTTAAAAGATTGACAGATAATGTAATTATTTTCTTAAGGCCCCAGTGAACAAGTGCTGTGGAGATTATCTAGGTGTGATTATCTTAGGCATTAGGAGATCAGACTTAAGATACCTCATCTTTGTTTACATTTTATTTTGGAACAATGCTCGTAATGCATTTACTTCAGCTTGTGACAGCGTTTGTCATCCGTCTTCTGTTTTAAGTTTTAATGTAATCTAATCTAATCTAATAATATTTTTTAAACATAATGAACTTAGAACACAGGTGCACTGTTTTTTAGTTGTCTTTCACTGAAGATGCTACTTACTGGTAATGTGGTAAAATAAGCACACACATCAATGCCATAATAACATATGAGCAGAAAACACAATTACAAGGTGCATGAACAACCTATACAGTCAGTGAGTAACAAATAAATTCATAAAGCTCTTTATGGCACTTTGTGATGTCTTCATTAAAGCAGCGGTATGCACTGTTAGAATCCAATACACAAACGCACAGACGAACACAGGCACTTTCTGTTTGTACACACACTGAATGGCCCTTATGAAACTGCTCACAAAAAACCTTTGCTGTTAAAATGTGTGAGTTGTTTTTTTTACATATATATGTAATTCACGTTTAGTGCACTGCCTGCTTGTGTTTATGCACATCTAAAAATTTGATGACGTGTCGTGCACCTATGGTCCAACTCCAAGAATGTGAAATAGTAACAATGAGCTTTTCATCTCTGGTAAATCATAGTTGATAGACAGCACAATGCTACATGCTAACGCTGTACAGAAGATTCATGTTCTGCCCGCCCCCATCACATTATTGGTCAATGCAGCATGAATCTTACTGGCTGATTAATTTTGATAGGGTCATTTCAGTTCATTCCCACAAAAATCTGAGTGTGAGTGCAGAGATCTAACATCAGAAGTTGTGTAACTGTGCAACAGCACCTGGGCCTGAGGAGGAGGGTCTGAGGTGAAGCACAGGAAATTAAAGAGAACACAGTTTTGAACAGGAGCAGAGTAAATCTGAGAGAAAAACTGAGCACGAGCAGAGACATGTCGAATGTTAAGGAAGGGTTTTAAGAGAAAGCATTACAAAATATGAACACAAAATCATTTCAGCATGCTCTCAAATTAAAAGGAGATATGCTCTTGATATAAGATAGAAGAATCACGCCATATACACCAACAATGGAAACATTAAGCTTTAACTGCCTATTCACTGCATGCTTTTATAATGACTGACAAATACGCAGGGCTTTGCACAGGTGGGGCAAATATAATGCAGGAAGCTATGAAACCTCGCAAAGTAAAAATCACAAAACAACCCTCTCCCGCAAGATGTATTAAATGATAATCATTGGTTACTGAGCAGCTATCATTTTCTAAACCACTCTGAATGTGGGTGTGCATAAAAACAAGTTGAACAGAGCAGCACTTTATGCCTTTAAGGCTTTTAAGATAATTGAGTCATTTTAATAGCATCTTGTGAGAAGTTTTATTTATACTGGGAAAAAAACAAAAAATGCCTTAGATTTAACTTTGAGATCTCTCTCTCTCCTTTTATTTTTTAAATTTTATTTGTTACAATTACGTTACCAATTGGGAGCTTTATGACCACTGCTTTTTTACAGAGACCCTGGCAAAGCAAGGATACACATACATGTGTTTCATTGAGAAAATGGGAGCACAGTGGCAGGTATTTGGGGTATAGTTAAAAGAAAATTATGGAATAGTGACTCAGCTGCAGATTTAGAGTAATTAAAATTGTACAACAGTGCACCATTGAATTATCAGAATTATTTGCAGCTGACAGGGAGTTGGGGAGAACACAACAGTGAAAAAATATGTTCCACTAGATTAGGAATCCATGTTTTGACTAATTGTTGGTTGCTCGTTTTTACAATGCCAGGGAGGTTCTCACATGTAGGCAAACATTAGAGGGCCATGGAAAAGAACATGAGTACTCTGCCTCACATAGCACTGCATGAGAGGCAATGCTGGCACATAAATCACATCCTGATCGAGCTCTTTTGATGATTAGACTGAAGACCATTGTAGACCTTTTGATAGGATAAAATACTGCACTACATACATTGTTAGTGCCAGGAGGTTGGTACAGCAAACGGTAATGTTTGATAATTAGGATATCTAATTAATTATGATAGTAGTAGTAATAGTGGGTGAAACCTGCACAGTGCTTTGTTTGTTGCTTCTTGTTACTTTTCTTTTCTTTCTATTTCCGCTCACCCTAATCACGCAAAGCCATTGGCTGCTCACCCTGAGCCTGGTTCTGTTGGATGTTTCAATCCTCAAGGAGGATTTGGAGTATTTGTCTCTGTAAATCGGAACAGGTGCCTTGAGATAATGTTTTTGTCAATTGGACTATATAACTATAGTTGAATTAAACTGAATTCAAAGCCTGCATTGGGAGGAGGTTAAGGGGTTTAATTTCCCTCAGGAGACCGCATTGATTCTAGTATTAAACATTTTTTAACCTACATGTACCACAAATATGTTTATTAAGATAATAAAGGTCCTGGGGTTACACAAGGCACCAATTTGGGGCCATTGTGGTGCCTAGCAGAAATTTCAACAGCTGCCATCTGACCTGAGGAAAGCCTTTCAGGAAATGCTTCTGTGAGTTGCATGACATGGCAGGAACAAATATCTTATAGTATACAGCATGAGGAGCATTTCTTTAGTTTTAAGAAGAAATCTAAGGCTTCCCAATTCAAATCTGTAGCCTGTAGCTTATATCAATTATACCCACAGTGAGTTAAAGGAGTCACCTTACTCCTTTAACTCACTATATGCAATATCATTGCGTGGAAACAAACTGACATGCTGTCCCACTACTTGTTTGAGCCTGTTTCCGATATCGTGGTATCCATATTTATACTAAACTCATATTGTTTGTTCACTGGCAATGGTCTGAGGCTACCAGCCAAAGAATCATTCAAGTACACTAATTTAACAAGCAGTAATCCAGCTTTGTGAGTCCTGCACTAGCCAAACAAATCCCTCCTGCAAAAGTGCGTTTTGGCCTCTTTACACACCTTGGAATAGTTTAGATGTATCCATGAGGTAGCCGTTTCACTGCTGTGCAACATGTGGCAGTTTTATGGAGCGCCTAACATTGCATGAGAAGGGATTAAAACATGGAAATGGCAGGTCCCTTGGTGCACCATAAACTAGGGTGGAAACATTTCAAATGCAGATGCACCTGGGATCAACAAAGACACAGGGACTTCCCAGGCAGTCGTTACAAACGCAGCTACTACAACTACCTTCATAATTCTTAACAATGAAGAACAGGTTGTTTTTCCTCCTATAAAGTTTTTTTTTTTGGTGCCTTGCAAAAATACACAAAACATGGTGCCAGTAAATACACTGAATGATTAAGGCAGGACAAACAGTAAATGTTCTAGGGAGATCTATCCATTCATCAATTTGGATGAGGCGTACTGGGAGGAGCGCTACTAGGCCTCCCGAGAGTTGCATCAGTATTTAAATGGATTTCACTTCACTGACCTTGCCTCATAACTGCAGGACATTTTCACCAGAGAGATAGAGACACAGAGAGAATAAGGCAAGGGTGGAGAGAGAAAGATGAAGAAAATTAGAGGCAGAGAAAGTGCAATAAAGATGGTATTAACAGGGGGAGAGAGAGAGGGAAAGAGGAAATAATTATGAACCAGAGAGGCTAACTATGTGTTGTACTCTATGTGTGCATGCAGAGTGCTATTAAGTGAGTGATAGACAAAAGGCAAGAAGAGAGTAGGGCAAATAAAAGTTTTCCATGCTGAACAAGAGCCTAAATGCCATGATTGTCAAAGAGCAGATGCAACATCTGCAACATCACTGATTCATTTGACCAGCTGCAAACAATGTTTCCTGTGAAGTCAGTGCATTACAGAATCAAACCTTGATGGAAATGTACGCCAACAATGATGAGAAAGATGGCAAAAACACCAGGCTCAACAAAGGCCACATAACAGGCTTGTGATAGACTGACTAAATGCGTGTTTTTGTAAATGTCACTCATCTGTCATATATGTGGTCCTCCAAACAAACCCAGCCCAGAAAAAAAGCTAATTGTTAACTCCGGTGTCAGTGCAATTACTGTACTGGCTCTCAACTGACAATGAACAACAAAGTGTGATTTACTGATAAATATATTCCTGCCGATATATATACAACAAGACAAAGAACTTTACCACAGGAGACCAGGGTTTGACTCCGTTACACACATTGTTATAGTAGGGAAGTATGTGTGTAACATTTTCAATGTTAGTGGGCATTTAATCTGAACTTAGATCAGTGGCTTTCAGCTTGTCCCTTCAGGGGTCGCCACAGCGGTACGTGTTCTGCACTTTAATTTGGCAACCCTCCCTTGGTGGCAGAGTGGGGCCACACCTGGTGGTGTGGGATTCAAACCCGAAGGCTTTAGCATTCCAACCCAATGCTCAACCACTGACCCACCAGGCACCCGATGGTTTAATCTTAAGTTGATCAACCAAAACGTGATGTATCCACAACTGTTATAGATAATTTCATGATGAGAGGTCAGACAAACAGGACGTCAAAGACTAGCACACCTGGGGCATTCAATAGTGATGCCAAAGGGTATTTGTGGCTTCAATATGAGATGCCAAGGACATAAGACAATATTGGACAGCATTGGAAGAGGCATTATCTGATTCTGTGGGAGGGGAAAATGTTGGGCTGGACAAATGGAAGACTTCTTAACGGGTTGTAGTGAACAACAAGGTGAGGGTCCTGTGCAATACCCAAACTCAGTCAAACAGGAAGATAGTGGCTAACCAACCAGAAATTTTTACCTTAAGCAAGGAACAGAAGATGGCAGTGGTGATAGACATAGCGTACAAGAAGCTGGGGAGGTACCAAGGACTGAAAGAGGAACTAAAGTGAAGGCCAAAGTGTTCAAAGTGATGCTACGAGCATATGTGTGTGTGTGTGTGTGTGTGCGTGTGTGTGTTTAAATTATCATATTGAACTTGTGAGTCATGCTGCTAGATGCCTGTCAGTGATGTTTTCCTCAAAGTTCATATTTATTTGCAGAGGGCACAGAGCACTAACACATTCTCGGGAAGTCGTTTGTTGACTTTTGCCATTGTTTTTAGATGTTTATGTCAGACCAGAGAACAAGTGGTTATTAATGACAAATGAGGGGCATGAGGGAAGTGTCATGTCTGGACGAGCGTTATTTCTCTCTGTCTTTCTCTCTCTCTCTCTCTCTCTCTCTCACCCACACGCACACACACGCACACACACCACACACACACACACAAACACACACATACATATGCTCTCACATATATTTCTTGTCATTTATGTATTTGGACCCCCCCATCCACCTCCACCCTCACTTACATGTCTGTGGGAAACAAATTCATTTGACCTGTACCACCAATGGGACCGCAGTCGGCTCTGACTGACACCCACATCACCGCAGATTAACCAATCACATTGCAAGGTTAGCCTGTCAGTGAGCTGACAGCTCTGATTTCCATAAAGGAAGCAGCATGTTGATTGTGTATGTGTGTTCCTGTGAGATCCGAAGTGACCCAGGGCGTCTGGCAGCACAAAACCCCCAACATGTGCAGTTGGGTCGTGGTAGCCAGGAGCCTCTCTTTCACACATGCATGCATGTTCTTCCACAAGCACACACACACAAATACACACACACACACACACACACATTCTTGGCCCCTCAGCACAGGAAAGAGACCTGAGAAAGAACTAGAGAGCCAGGGGTGACCAGCACTGCCATCTCCACCCACCTCTCCTACCAGCATTACATCAGAATTGATTGACCCTTGCACTGAGTTGTGGTTCGTAGCTGCAGTATGCAGGGGATTGACAGCTTGGAACTAGCTGTTATTTCAGGCGGGTTTCTCTCTCTCTCTCTCTCTCTCTCTCTCTCTCTCTCTCTCTCTCTCTTTTTCTCTCTGTCTGCTACTGCAGGCCAATCTTTCTTTTTCTCTGTGGTAATGCTTCTTCTTTAGCAAAAGAAACGACACTACAAGGTGCATGCTGTCAATGTTTTATGCACATGTGGCATCCTGTGTAATTAGTGCCAAAGACCAATACAGATGAGTAGCCATGAACAATATAACACTACACTTTGCTGCTAATCTTACACTTGAGCATGTATACAGACTTTAACAGATGGAGGGCACAGGAAGACAGAGAGGCAGAGAGACACAGTTAGGGAGTGCTCTGATAGGCTCAGTTGGGGGAAACGGGTGGAGAGGAACGTTGGTCCCCAACGAGGCGAGCTAACTGGGGGAAATTAGGTCAGTGTGTTCCCTCTGACTCCACAACAAGAATACGCTGTGTGTGTGTTTGTTTTGCTGGTGCACCTACTGCACCACTTTACTGTGTACGTTTGTGCTTGTTTGTGCCTGCCACACGTTGGCATGTGATTAAATGTTTCAAAATAAGGCTTGATTTAAATACAGGTGATAATTATTTCCAATCGCAATTATTTTCACAGCTTTGTATCCAGGCTTAACAATAGTATTTGATAGTAATAGCTCTAATGCTAAAACCCAATCATCCATCAGTCATATAATTGAAATAGAAAAACGATGTAACTAATCATAACATCATAATCAGTAACAAAATAGTTCTGAATATGAAGCAACTGACTAAAGGTTAAGTGACATTTAATCCCCAAATGGCCATACAGTGTTTTGGAATAAAAGCTTTGGGGACCGATGGAGTCAGTTCTGCAGTCATTTGGCCTCCGGAGGATGAGGATGTTCATCTAGTCTACCTCCCATCCAGCTTTTTCTTTACTCTGTCTCTCTCTCACTCTCTTCATGTCTCCTGATCAGGACAAGTCACACATCCTATAATTGATATGAGATTTAGGGGGTATATTTCAGTGTAATTAGAATCTTGATAATTGGACTAATTAGATCTAATTGCTATGTGAGAATGACTTTGATTAAAACAGGTTTCTCTCCTTAAAACCAGAGTAGAAAAAAAGTAGTTGTGTGACATTGATGAGACACTGTGCTAAAGCCAATTGACGTAATCAAGGATGTGTGGAAATCAAAATGAGTAACAACAGATAGAAACTTGTGCTTCCCTAAAGAAAAAATAACCACTGTATTGATAATTTGTTAGGATCAAAGTGTGTTTTTTCAATGTGAAATGTGATGAGGTTTATACAGCTGACATGCACATTAACAACAGCAACTTATCACTGTGCTGAATATCCTAAGTACTAAGCTAAAGGACCCTCTAAAGTGCAAAATTAATTCAGTCTGAGTATGTTTACCTTCGCTAGAAGTTGTTGCCACACTATACGAAAGCATTAAATTGGCCTGATCAAATTACACCAGCTGTATTGAATCAGGTGCTTTGATTTTGCTCGGTGCTATTCTATGAGAAAAAAAAGGTGGTTATGGTTACACTTGTAGACATCAAATAAGCTGGAAGGCCGACATGAATCTTTCATGCTTTTTCTAACAGATAGCAGCAGAGGAACTCAATACAAACTAAAAGAATAATCAGTACTTCTTTGTTTTCATTTACCTAGAATTGACCTGCAGTTGTCAAAAATACAGCACAAGGACCACATTGTATAAGGGATGCATTATGTTGACTTTTAAAGTCTAATTTATAGTAACGTTATTATGACTGAGGCTTTGTAGGGCAGGAAGGTTCATGTGCTTTTGAATTTTAACCAGGAAGACTGAATGAAAATGACACAATATAAACAAAAGAATAAAGTCTCCAGTTCCTGACAGGTGCAGATCCCTATCTGAATCTTTACATAGCAATTTTCTTTTTCTAAAAATCCTGGATAATGTAGAAGCCTGAGCACTGCCTTTCAGGAGCTCCCAGAATTTGTGTTTTTTATTTTTTTTTTATCTTAGGATATAAGCGTGATCATCTTTTGTTCTGAAAAACAGGTGTTTGTGTGTCATTAATCTTCACTAGATGCACTCATTTACACTGAACACTTTTATAACTAACTGTACCAATACTATATTCATTTAAGACTTGTGACGTAGTACACAGCTGAGTATAAAGTTGTTATAGACACGGCCTGTATTGTGCCCACACACACATTAAATCTTAGTCTATGTGATATTTATTCTTTTTATAAGTACGGAAATGTGTGGTGCAATACAGCTGTATTAACTTACTTTATTTCTATGCATTCTGATGCATTTATTTTATTTAGTGTATAAAGTACATCAGACTGTGACATTCTGGAAATGAATGCATGGTGTTAAAGCGTTTATGCGATTCGGAGACTATCCTAACTGAATCTTACTGTGTCTAAGTGTCTGCTTAATAATGTATGAGCATCTGATTTGCACATTTGTGTTGGGACACTCGAAAAAATTTCAATCGGCTCAGTCTCTTGTGGCTCAATAGATGGCAGTAATATCCCTCAATCACTGCACTATGAAACCTCATTCCACATGAAGTACATGTATATGCAGACACGCGTGCACGAAAACACACACAGCCAAGACGTGATGTGCACATAGACAAGAACACCCTCCCACACATGCACAGATACACACGAAGACATACGCACGGATACAAGCAGAGCTCTCAAAATACCACAAGAGATGGAGATGACATCATTATGGCACATAAAAAAAAAAAAAAAAAATTTGTAAACAATCCCTTTTGCCCACGTCTCTGTCAGTCCTCAGGTATTGTAGAAAAACCCAGAAGTCGAACAGCACAGTGGGAGAGATGAGAATGACGTTGACACTGCAGTGTCTTTAACTTCATTGTGAAAGCCAACACTGGCACCGTATCTTTCTAATGCTCTGATTAGTTGAGGGCAAAAAAAAAAAAAAAGCAGCCTTTAGCTTCTAGATACAGCAGTGTGTGCGCTTGTAAAGATGAAATCAATAGCAGCAGCACCTTCACAGGGCATCAGGGAACAGCAAGGGCTCTAATTCAATGCAATCCGTACCTATAACTGACAAAAATGTCTCATCTCACGGAACCCGGCGACTGCTCAGAGGTAAAAAGCGGCACTATGAATAATCGTGAAAACCATTTAATTGTGTCCCTTTGTGTGCAGCCTGCCTGGGTTCTGTGTTCGTTTTTGTGTTCACTCTCCCTCAAGATAGTCCCTGTGTCGTCATTTGTTGGCAGGATACGCTGGTAATCATTTGAATTCCCTCAGTATGTTCAGAAGATGTCAGGGAGTAGTCTCTGATCTTGTTTAATATGTGACCAGCAGCTATAAATTACCAACTCCCAGAAATGAGGAAACATGGGTACTTTTAAATCTCCAGGGAGAACTCTTTTTCTGTCTCTCTCACACACATAGGCTCCCTCTCCATTTCCCTCGCTCCCCCTCTAGTGTAGTACTGTGTGTGGCAGTCTCCTCCCCTTAATTTAGTTGACATTCAAATAAAAACAAATACATGCAACTTTTTTGTTGAAATAAGCAATTTTGCTTTTAGCCTGTTTTGCTGCTCCGTGGGCACACAGTGCTGCACCTTGTTGCTTTTTAACACATTCGGCCAAGGTGTTTGAAATTCTCTGCTTCCTGCTTTGTTTACCTTTCACACACATATAGGTTTTCTCATTAAATAAAATGCTGTAAGCCATGACAAAGAGAAAAAAACATTTTTTAAAAACTTCCTTTGTTGCATTTTTTTTTTTTTTGTAAAGGAGTAAATACACCATATAGTAAAATATGGGTTGAGCTACGCCTGTACTGACAATATGTAATATAGTTACTATTTTAAAAATATTCTTATAATTTTTTTATTCAATGAAATGTATATAATTCATAATTTTTGCAGCATTTTAGATGATTATATTATTTTAAAAATAAATGCAGAAATTTTGAGCTTCAGAGAAATGGGCACAGTCTTTTTTGAGCATGAAATATATAAAGTATGGACAGAGGACTATATCTTCTTCAAAGCAGATTAGGCCATGAGTCTCTGGAAATTACTTTGCAATGTGAATATTAAAGGTGTAATAGATTAAAGCTACAACTCAGTTTTCTTAGGATTTCCCTCGAAAACATGTGACTACTGTATCTGTATCTGTACAGGAGGTGTTCTAAGCACATTATGTTGTCAGCATCTGTCTGTTTGATGCCGTGCACATCACTGTGTGTGAAAAACCAGTTGTCACCCACGTTCTTCCTTTTTTTTTTCTCCCCACATTTGAATTTTGCAAGGCTGAGACAGGATAATGAGTGGTGAGACTTACTTTAGGGAGAATGTATACTCCTCCATCTCCTCTATGGAGAGGTTCTCCATTGAAGGCTGCATCTTCTGTTTGTCTGCCTGCCGAGCCGGTGCGCTGCTGCCGCTCATGCTGGGGCCGCAGCTATTTGTCTTCTTGATTGGCTTCTTCTGTGAGGAGCAGAAATCGGGGAGAGCACATGCGGATGTCATTTGTAATCAAAGCAGGAAACAGGCCTCTGAATTTATCTTGGGAGATGCACGCCGTGACAGTGACAGTATGCGTGGCACTTTGGAGCCTCTCCTATATCTCAACCGCGCCTCAACTGACACAAGACAAGAATGACGGCAAAATCGCATATGGCACGCCATCATTCAAGTTGCGTTCATTTGGGAAACGTGCGTACAGTGACGTGGTGTTAAATATGGGATATTTGAGCAGCTGGCACTGCTTTTTCCACACAAGTCGTTTACTGTCATCATCATAAACACAGTCAAATGGAGTTAGGAAGTAGGGTTTTAAATATTTCACCAAGGTACTTGGGAGCAGATATTATTTGTTAAGCCGCCAACATGTTAACGGCTTGCTTTCCCTGGCCCTGTCAGCCCTGCCTGTGTTGCCCTTGGGTGGGCTTAGTGCCTTTCTGCTTGAAGTTGTGAAATACTTACTGATGTATGTTAATGACATCCACAGTTGGAATAAGCAACCTCTCCCTTTCATCCACCCCTGTCTCGCTGTACCTCTCTCCATTTTTTTTTTTTTTACCTTTTCCTCTCCTCCTTCGCTCTGTCTCTCCCTCTGAGATAAACTAGGCCCAGGAAGTAGTAAATGTGCAGGGCCTCATAAAAGCTCCATCCGTTTTCATAGGGCAATCTTTGCCAAAGCTAGCTTGGATTCCAGAGTGATGATCACAATAAAAAGGTCGAAAGGAGCGGGAAAGAAAGCAAAGAGAAAAAATGCAGTATATAAACTGCAATGTTCTCCAGTGTCTCCCCACAATAAATTTAATGCAATACCTTAAGAGCAGATTCCGTATATAGCTGGATTCCTGCCCTGTGGGCAAAGTGGTCGCCTGGAGAAAATTCATTTTAATTAGGCCTGCACTGCAGGTTGAAGGGTTGAAATCTGATCCGTAGCACTCCCAGGCTGGGGCAGCTTGGAGATCACTCCACTTAATCATTAGACAACTGGGTTCCACACCACGACATTTGACAGAGTAGGCAAGCTTTAAAAGATAGGGCCAATAGGAGAGGAGAAAAACACAGTCTTCAGAGGCTACAGAGAAATAAAACCTCCTTTCAACAAACTCATTTCTTTAACAGGTCATCACTGATTAATGGTGGACTGAAGAGCCACTTGTACATCAGCTGAAGGAGGTTAGAATAAAAGAACAAAGAATAAAGACTTGGAGGGAGGGAGGACAAAACACAGGAGGGGAATGTGTGTCTATATGTGTGAGACACACACAACATTGATGTTGTTCATAGGCTTCTAACTACAATAACATTACAACAACAAAAGGCCGCAGCACCGGCACAATGGCAGGGGTTCGACCACGAGGCAGCAATGCCAGATCAGCACACTGAGTGATTTTACAATTACCACTTCAAAGTATGGCAGGTAACATGCAGCCTTTGATTAATTTAGCTTAATTCCTCTGTAGCACAGGAAGAGGCGTGTTTAGAGCGGCTGTAAGAAGAAAAAAAAAAGGAAGGTCTGGCTGGCATTGCTGATTTCACAGAATTTGAGCTGCTTTGGCTTGTCAAGCAGATCAAAACTGGCTTTGAAGGCTGAAAAATACCTGTTAGTGTGAAATGTATTTTGACAAATCTCAGAGAATAAGCCAGGGAGGTGTGTGCAGGGGTGTGTGCAGACAGGGGCGGGAAGGATAAGGAAGGGGAAAGCAGAGAGGGTGCTCATTTCAAGGGTGGGAACACGTCCCCTTAAATCACGGAGTTACCTTGTAGTGAATCCCACCCTCTGCTGTCCCTCTGCATGGATCGCTCTTCTCTCCTGTGTTTCCAGAAACGGCTCCTGAGGGGGAATTCTTCCCTGCATCCCAAAAGAAAAGTAATGAGCAGTGAGTGTGAAAAAGAAAGAAAGGTTTATGTTTGTTTTTATTTGCAAACCACATCTGGTAATTATAGTGAGGCTCAAGGGTAGTTGTGTAATATTTATATTACAAAATTATTACAAAAGTGATTACTATGGTGCAATTCATAAAACAACAAAAAAAATTGAAATTGAGAAAATAGTGAAAAAAACTTTATAAAAATTAACACAAACAATAAAATGGGGGATTTGTGGTCAAATGTATATAGGAAAGATCATATTCAAGCAGAAAAAATTTTTAAATGCCAAATTCGTTTGGCAGGTAGAGAAAACGTTGAAGTGGGATCTGTAGACCTGCAGAAGCAGCAATGATGCATTTGTGCAGACAGAAGTCACCTCTGTCTTCCACAATCTTAGAGCTGAATCTTCTCAGCCCCAACGCTCTAATGCACGCAATTAGAAATGATGAAAAATCGAAAACGAAATTAAATTTGGTTATAATACATTTTCCATTCTTCTTTTCTTTGGAAAATTACTTTTGAAGTGTGTTTTTTTTTTTACCCTCTCTCGCTTTTCTCTCTATCTGTCTCACTTTTTTTTTTTTGCTGTAATTTAAATGGTAAGCCGCCAGATGTGTGTCTCATGCTTGAAGAGTCGGAGATCTGCATTATTTAGCATATTAACAGTCACAGAATTTAAAAAAGGGTTCCTGCATTGCCTGGAGGTTGTAATTAAGTAAACCTTAGCTTGATACATGTAAAAATCTCACTATGTGAAACTTTTTCCCCCCCCGTGGAACCAGTCACATCTATATAATACATATGGAAACGTCTGCTATGATATCATTTTTCTCTTGCTGTGAGATTAAATATAACAGTAATAATAACTTAAATATAAGAAACACATCAGAAATTCTTCTGACAGCTATAATGTTCACAGATGACAGGAACCGTGTGCTCACTGCTATATATTTAAAGAGGTTGAAATCAATCCTAAGCATAAAATAATTTATATTTCTACGTTGTTGTGACATTATGTAACTGTAAACCCAATTCGAAATTCCAATAATCTCACATCAGTCGCATATCTTCAGTACATGAAGTAAACACACCTTAATACAGTATTGTATACAATAACATTTTCTGCATTCTTTGGAAGTGCATTAAAAACTAATAATGACACATAAGCCACTATGAAGTGGGAAGGGGTGGATCGTGGGCACTTTTTCTCTTGAACTTTTTGCAGTTTTTCATACTGTAATAACCAAGAAACAGGAACAGTTTACTCTGCATTAATGAAATTGGAGCGTATGTGCAATGTTTTAATTGCTTACTGCCTACATTTATGTAGAAATGCAGCTTGTATTACATTTCAGCAACTACATGCATGTTTCCCTGCAGACAAAGCATAGAAAAGCAAATGCCATCTGCGCTTACACACACACAACACACACACAGGTTGACACGCACACCTCAGCAACTGTGGATTAGGATGCTTTCTTAGACTGTACATCCGCACACACACACAGACTAAATACACTAGACACCACTTGCTAATGCACGGATGCTATGGAACCAGAATGATTGCGGAGGCAGCATTGACAGCTTGGACAGCTAAGGGCTACGTCCGTGAACTCATAGCACTGGAGCTGCCACAACTCCAGCCTCTCTGGGCACTCAAGGCCAACAACAAACTCCTTGTTATCCCCTGTGCTCTGAGCTGTGTTAATACTAACACACAAACACTCATCCAGCGCATGCAGTACACTGCACCCACACAAAAAGGCATACAAACAAAAATATTAATATGTAGACACTTGCACACTGCACATCCACAAACATTTTCTAGGGTAGAAATACAAATGAGGGTAAAAATGCATAACTCAACGCACCTCTTTTCTCTCTCTTGCTTACACAGAAAAACAGGCTAAGGGAAGAGAAAAGCCTGAGGTCACTGTTGAGACCACATCCCTGTGTTGCTGGCGAGATGGAACCAGCCTGAAATGGCGGTTCTTGCTCACCTTGGCCCCTAATTGCCTAATTATTGGTCCAAAGTTACAAAGGGATCGAAGGTCATTGACTTGTGGATTACCCCCGAGTCCATTTCAGGATTCTGTACTATGGTTGCTATGTTACGGTGGGGTGTTGGTTTCATTTTAGACAAGAGTTTATTTTCTTATCATTTCTTACTATTCAATGACTTAAAACTTATATTTATGGCATTTTCTCACTCGCTGCTAAAGTCTGATTAAAGTTATTAGACTTTAGCATAAAAGTCTATTATGTTCTATCATGCTCACTGAATCACTTCACTGTTGTTATCACGTACAAAAGAATTGTCAGAGTTTGAAGGCAGGACTCTGTCACTGTTGGCTGCAGTTGTCCCATACTCTCTGTATTTGTCCACCACATGTGGTCCATTAGGCTTGTTTACCACACCCATTGTGAGGGCTTATTGTGTATCTCTGCAAACAGGCTTCAAAGGTTGAATCCGTCCATTTGGAATCCAGACATTGTTGAATTAATCAGCAGGATGCGGAGTGCAACTGATTGGGAGGCTATGATGTAACACTGTAGTCTGAAACTATGATGACTGGGACCAGCCTGGAGGGGAACACATCCTGAAAGTGCAGGGCAGCGCTCCAAAGAAGAAATTAGATGAGGAATCCTCGAAATCACCATCCACGCTCAAGGGGATGGATGTTACGATGCGTTTGTTAAAAAAAAAATTAAGAAATAAATAAATGAAGCAACGGATACACGGCAGAATCATTTGCGTGCCCGTAGTGATCCACTGAAGGCGATCATGAAACAAGACGCTAATCTAATTAGTCATTTGGGTTCAAACAAACCCAGTGTAACTGGATCATTCAGTTAATGTGAAAGGTCACTTAACCTAATGTGCCTCTAGCTAATCTCCACTTTAAAAAGCCAAATACACTCCATGCTTGGAAGAATGAACTGAGGTAAATCAGAATTAGTTTTATCCAATGGGAAGTTTATCAGAGACACAAAAACATCAATGCCCGCACAACAGCATTTACTTACACAATCTTCAGATTGTGAATCTAAATTTGTCAGATGTATTATCCTGGATTGGGATGTCAGGTTTTATTTCATAATAGACACCTCACTGCACATTTAGAATGTTCTATGGGGATTAATTAACTCAAGGCCTCAGGAATCCAAACTTTCAGTCTCAGTGTCAGTTTCTGCTGTGTGTATGTTATCGCACTGACAAGAGGTCTCCATATACTTGTCCTACTTCTGAGACAAATGGATAATAAGGAAAATCCCACCATTACACACGCAGAGAAAGTGATCTCCATGCAGAACACATCAGACACAGAGAGGCACGAAATGGAAAGAAAATATCTGAAACCTCCAGACTTGACAGAGGACTGTGGAATGGGGGGATAATTTGTTCTTTTCCTTGCTGAATTGGATTTCCATTTTTGGCTAGGTTAAAGTTGTCCATCCAATCACTCCCTTCAACCTTGACGTAATCTCCCCATCTGAATGCCATAATTCACTCAAGAAGTAATACAACATGAATGGATCTGTATGCAAATGAGGCGCAAATGTCAGGTTGGTTTAGGGAACAGCATGGATGAGGTGCTATGCAGGACACCTTTTGATCCATTATTTCACTTACGGATCGGGTTCACTTCCCAGGCAACCTCTTCACATAGCTGCGGAGCTGTATGTGTGTGCTGACTTCCATGTCTGTGTGTAAGTCTGAGCATGCAGCCGTGTGCATTGAAGAGACCTGGTACCTTTTACCTTGTGCGGCAGAACATAACTCTCCCATAGTGAGTACCTCCCTCTCTCTCTCTGGAAAGGCAGCAAGTTTGTTGGGGACACTTCCCTTGTGGGTGTTAGGATCTCTGTGGGGGGTCACAGGTCAGCCAGCGGAGGAAGCGACAAGCTGTGAAATGTAAAAGACCAATTTCTTCCACATGTTTCAGTGCTGGGAGAACACTGCCAAGCTGTCAGCCGGCATCACGTTTAAAATGGGCCAGGGTGCTACCCAGCAGACCTGTCACAACTCATTTGTAATTAAAAAGCCTGTGTGATGTTTAAAGCAGAGCACCCGAGAAACTTTTTGAGGACTGTTAAATAAAGATGAGCTGTGCCTGCAAAAAAAAAAAAAGAAAAGAAAAAGAAAAAAGAAATGAAAAGAAAAGAAAGAAAGACAGAAAGAAAAAGACAAGGAAAAGCAGGGGCATGTATTATTACCAAAGAAGCTAGCCAGTTGCCTTTATAGTAGATCAATACCAAATGAGCCTGCACTTCATTCTTGGTAGTGGCCAAAATGTTGGATGACTACATGGAAAACAAGAATAGTATGTTTTTAAAATGGGCAATTTGATACATATTGATATTAACAGAAGATATTATCCACCTCTACATGTGGTAATATTTGTGCTGTGACCTCCCCTGGACCACCACATACGTGGGGCTTCCATATTGCAACAGGTCATCTGTGCACCTGATGTTCAAACTCTTATCAGAACGTATCCCAGCAATTCACTGTTAGGGAGGCAATGGAAAACCACCCTTCAACAACAGGACTACAACACGGAAACATTATCATACTCACACCTGGGACCGTAAGTCTCAGATCAACTTGACCTGCGTATCTGGCAGAAGGAAAGCGGAGCACCCAGAGCGAAATCGCACAAACACGAGGGAAACGTGCAAACTCAACACTGAAAGACCCTTCCGTGAAACCACTACTGTGCAGTCACTGCAATGGTTCATTTGCTTTCTACAGTAATTCATTCTGTGTCTTAGTGCCTGTAGAAAAGAGGTGACATGAGATGAATCTAATCCAATTTGGAAACTTGAGTATTCTGATGTTAACACTGTAATAAGAAATAGATTAAGTACTGGAGTTTTAAAAGCTGCCAATTATTTTCTTTTTAAACTTGACCGGAATCTTAGAACTGACAGAAACAGACCAAAATAGCTCCATTTATAGTTATAACTTAGTAATTACTGGTTATACAATTACCGCATGCTGTCTAGCAATGCAGTCTGCTTGCATATTAAAGCCAGAAGTTATGCAACAGTTTCTGTCTTCCAGGTGAAAAGTCTGTGTTTAGTTTAGCACTAATATGGATCAATCCGGTCAAATTGGACATGTGAATGTAAGAAAGAAACATTTACAAAATTGTTTTTAACCAGCCTGACATTAGCCTTACAAGCTGTCTTGTGTGGAGCCACTAAAATTGGCTAATTCATTTGAAGCTAAATAACATTTTAACATTTTGAAATACATACACCATTTAACGACTGAATTCGCACTTGTGTAAATATGTTGGTTTGGATAATGCTTCCCTTGTCATCCCACTGATGGTGATTAGTGTACTCATCAAAATGGTGTTGCTATTATCAAAAACCTTTATCTGAATGAGTTACATGTCTATCAGATATCAGTGTTCGTGCTCGGTGCTCAAATATTTGCCTGAACTTAAACTAATGCTACTATGTATCTGTTGGCTTTTTGCATATAATCTAACTGAGAAAACATCCTTTGTTTGATGTAATTTCTATCTGTCAATCTTGGCCCATTTTCTTCACCCAGCCCTGCCCTCAAGCACATTTTCCTCACTGGAGAGCTTACTGTTATGAGTGAGGCCTGTTGCACTTCAGCTTCCCAATGCTGGTGATATTTTCAGTGGCTTCAACATCGGATCCCTACCTAGAATTGATGAGGAAGAGCACGCAGAGACAGCTGACAGGTGGATAGGAGACCCCCGGTGAGAATGTACCACAGCAGGGTCTGCTGCTTTGCTGCTGGGGCCTGCATAAGGCTGCTGCTGGTGGTATAACTGGGGACGAAGCTGGACTCGTGACGCAGGCTGGAGTGGCAGTTGGCTCTGGTGTTGTTCATAATGGTCCTCAGGTTGGGGAATGACAGGGTGGTCATGAGGGGGAATTGATAAACCAATGCAGGACTGAGAACCCTCAAGTGTTCCGGATGGGAGCCTCTTCACCTGAAACACAACCAGCAAGAGGGAGGTAACTGTCTGTTAGAGGTCTATACATGAGATCTGTGATTAATAGAACCTCTTCATGTCAGTGTCATCAGTAGTTGTGTTCATATTAGGCCACCACCAATGTTTGTGGGAAAACAGTCTATCTATAATCACATTACAGGTGTTCAAACTGCAGACATCACCTATTATATAAGTGTCCATTAAGGAATACCACAATTCAATTCATTTCAAACCATAAATTAAACTAGAGTATTTCACATCCTGTTGTGGTGAACATCCACAAAGATGCACAAAAATGGCCATTTGCATGCCCCAGGAATCAAAGCAACTGTAGACAGCAATGATAATGTAGTAATACAAACAGCATGTCACGGGGGACAAATAAAGAGACAAAACCAAGACAGAGGGCTTTGTTCTGGCTTTTAATTCAATTAAGATGTTTACTAATCTAATCAATGCATCAGCTAAAATGTATCCGGAATTGCTGGGTAAAGATGCGGTTGTTGTTTGCTCTCTGGGGCCAATTTCCAATTTCCCAGTGAAAAGCTTCTTATCATAGAAAATGTAAAAATCCTACCCCCATCTGCCCAGATCTACCATTTTGCCTCTTAAATAAAAGGGGGTGGTCATAGTGAGGGAAGAGATGGCTGAGCTCACACACACGCACACACACATATATAGTTTAACATTCAGAACTAGTTAGAACCATAACGAATACCTGCAAACATTTAGGAATATTAAATGCAAAAAAACAAAAAACAAAACAACAACAGATAAGAAACTTCCAAAGAAACATGCATGCGCCTGTTTTCCTAATTACACACCTGGAAATACAGGTTGCACATCCAGTGGTCTAGATCAGAAGAGATGAGGCCTTCAATTTTTCTAAACTGGTCCAGTTGTGTAGTGGGTTCACCCCTGAGGAGAGGGATTTTGAACCTGGTTTCATGACACATACAGTTAGTTATTGGTCACCGTACAACCTTCCATGATAGATACAAGGGCATTTGATTGATTGATTTTGATAGAATTTTGGGCATTTCTTCTGGCAATCATAGTTGTGGATGCACACATTCTGTTCAAGCTGCAAGAACTCATTCGGGAACAATAGCCAACTTGGATCTGCAGCTGACCTACCTGCCCTGGACCACATCAAGGTTCGGGCCACTAACGGGAAATGCCCCCCAAGCCAGTGCAGAGCTGATGTGGCTGCTGTCTCCTGGTACCCCGATCAGTTGGAATATCAGGACCATGGAGGGGATGACCTCACGGGCAGCAGGTAAGATCTGCAGAAACACAGCAAATCCCAACATCCCTCACAGTCCCACGTATGCACCTACAGATGCCCATGCCAGCAGGTGCATGCACATAAACACATCATGACACATCATATGGTGTATACAAGACTTGTAAGCATGCAAAGACTTGCTCACAACCATGAAACCAATGACAAACAGACACACAAAGGGTAACAAACAGAACAGGAGCCCTCAGGGAGTTGCTTGATCAACATCCTAGACTTGAATCCTCTTTTAACTTATTTCCGTGTTGTTTTATAGTAAGACCTTTCTTAACTGCCATTCCTACCGGTCTAACCCAGCCAATTGCCTAAAAGGAGATGTTTGGTGTGATAAAGAGTGTCGGCATCCAACATGAGGTGGAGGAGAACTTGAGATGGCTGTTATAGTCTATAAGCTGACAGTTAGTGAATTTGCAATGCGGCGAGGCCGCCATCAATCAAACTGATGATATTAAGGGAATCTTGCATGAAGCAAAAAGTGTTAGTGGTTAGCAGTCGATGGCAAACACATACATTCTTATTTACCCAGAGAACAGTGGGTTTGCTTAAAAAATGAACTGACAGTGAGGTGTGTGCTACTTCATCCATCACTGGGTGGAAATATTTTATCCCTTTATTAGTTGTAATGGAAAACGCAGAGGACTTGTTTTAACACATAAATCATGTGTATCCCTCCCACCCTACACTAATCTGCTTTTGGTATGCACCTGTGAAATGATGGGTAGTAGTGTCTGACTCAGGACACAAATTTATGGCATAATATCAAAGATTATGGATATTGAAAATATTTCATATTATTCATTTACTGTAAGAAATATGACCTGTATAAATAGTCATTTGTGTGCACGTGTGAGTGCATATGTGTGAAATGCCTGCATGTGGACGTTTACATACATGTGTATGGTGGAAAGTGCTGTTACTAGCAGGTTTGTAAGGATGCACTTCTGGGGGTTTTCTCGTCTTCTCTGTCTGCTAAAGTCGACTCTTATACCTTTAGAAACATCCTGTTTAATGCAAAACCATTGGATGTTTTTGCTCATTATTTAACAAAATCGAGGATGTGTCCACATGCGGAGTGAGGGAAAATGGGAAAGACGGCTAAATGCCTTAAATGCGACGTACTGTTGCTCAATAACCAAAACACTAGAGACGAGACATGAAATCATGGATCATAAAACATCTTACTTTATCCTCCTCCTTCCTTCCTTTTCCCTTACACATCTTCCCATATGGTGTAAAAACTGCACAAAGACCGTGGGCCTGACTCTTCTCAAGTGCTCCCACTTGCCACCATATCCAAGACATCTCCAACTGAACTGCGCTGCTTCTTTCTAAATCTGAATCCAGACACACAAAGCAAAGGGTGAATGAAGAAAAAAAAAAGGTAGAGGGAGAGAGGGAGGAAAGGAAAATAAGCTCCTGGCTTCTTCCTACCATCACTAATTCCTCATTTCCTCTTAGAAGGCACTGCAAGCACTCCTCAAATCGCACGCTATGGTGTGGGCAAGAGGAGAGGGAGAAAACATCCAAGCCAATCCTGATAGTTTCAGACAAATCTGATCAGCGTTTCCACCACTATCATTGAGGACAACAACAGGTTTGTCTATAAACTGCAGCTCGGAGAAAAGGGAAGGAAGAGTGACATGAGGCATTTAACATGCCGTACTTAAACCCTTTTTACCTCTGAATCAGATCCCAGGTCTGCATTCAGTTTATGCCAGCTTTTACCCCATCCTTTATCTTTGATGGAAGCTGGAGACAATGTTATCAGGATGCTGTAGCTCAGTAAATACGCCCACCAGCATGCTGGCAGTGTCCACATGTGCTAAATGCTCCAGCTAAGGCCTTTAGAGTTGCCATCAGAACACTGAAGAAGCCCTTTCTGAGCCTCAACAGAACTCTATGGGATCAGATGGGACACTGGATTAAGTGGCTTCTGTTTTAAGGTTCCCTTTGTGCATCTTTTGTACTGTGCTGCACACATGATCAATGAATCAACATAAACAAAGATTTCTAATCCACTGGTCAATATCGACTACACTCAAATGAATATGTGGGTTTTCAAGATTAGTGCTGCTTCTATAGAAGAGGTTTTTACTTTATAACATGAGGTTTAGGAAAGTGATTGTGAAATTTGAATATACTTAAGATATTGTAATCTGCTGAGGTTGGCTCATCAAAAGGACCAAATGTGAAAACATGTTTATTTTATTATGCATTGGAAATCCATAAAAATATAATATTTAGTCTATTCTGCATAACTTCTACATTTCTCCTTTTAGCCCTCTGTTCCAGCTCAACTATGCTACAGATGCTCAAAGACATGTAGAAAAGACACTAAATTTTTCACTGCATTTGTACTTTATTTTCATTCCCATAAAATATTACTTCCTTATATAAATGAATAATTGATCTTGGGTTTGATTTACATGCATGGATTAAATGTCATGTTTGAAAAGTTGTTGTTTTATTCATATGGAGATCCCCGGAGAAAAACCTAGAGGCTGTGTGTGGCATATTTTCATATGCCGTCTTTTACAGCAATATAATTTGTCATAACCCTTTCAATCTCAAACCTGCTCCGTCTTCTATTGCAACTGATGAAACCGAGGGAAACAGAAATAGGGCTTCGGAAACACTGTGGCAAAAACAAAAACTAAACAAGCAGTGTGGAAGGTTCTGTCACATTAGCACAGCGTGTTTTATTGTTTGCTTTTATCTGAGGGGACTGTTTGTTTTCATGATCGCATTCAACCAAATTTTTCTATTGGATTTCAGATCAAAGGCTTTTCCTATGTCGCTAGAAGTGAACGTGTTTTAATTCCGGGTCCCTCAATGTCAGGACTGTTTTCAGATGAGAGATGTTTTACAATAATTCTTTTTTTTTCTCCCTGGAAATAAAAATATATTCAAAGTAGGGATCTTATTCAATACAACTGCAAAGACACAAATCACAGACTGATTCTGTTTTTTGACAATATGATAATAAAAACATATTACCATCAGTTGAGAAAAGCACCATGTTACGTGTGCAAATGCATAACTCCCATAAGTCCCTTCAGTTCTCTTTCAATTCTGCCAACCAATTTCTGAAAACTAAACATTTTGGGTTTGTGAATTGAGTACTTTGTTAAAATAACTGTGCCATCTATGTTTTGCCAACACAAACAAAGCAGCAAAATATGTATATTTTTATGTATTTTAAACGTCCACTTACGTCCACCAAGGCAGTCTAAGTAAGTGTCTGCTAATGAATGTTAATGATTCAGTTAATTAGCTGGGCCTTCATATTGTGGGCTGTATTTTTGCTTAATTGTGTACATTCTACTTTTACACAACATCTCATTAAAAATTCTTTACCATGAACAAGTTCTGGTTGATGTGCAGATCGGTGTCGTAGACACGGCCCCCGTGCTCGACCGGCGCCGTGGACACGGCCCATTGTGGCTGGTCTTTTGTGCTGCACCAAGCCAGGGCTGCACCTCCTAGACAGCTGTGAATGGCCACACTGACACTGTAGAGGCCCCTGGGCAGCTTGTCTCTAGTGGCTCTTAGACAGCGAACATATACCTCTGCAGGCTGGGGAGTTTTGTTTTTGTTCACCTACAATCAACAAAGTGCAGAATGTAAGATTTGATGTCAGCGTTTGATCAACTCTGTTTTCTAACAGCTTCATACGGCGAGTCTAAATAAATGTGATTTTATTATTGTGAGCAGTTCTATTAATTAGATGTCAAATCTGACTGCTCTTTGAAGTAAACTTATAATTGACACGGACACAAATATGCATATATAATAAATCCTGCATCCCTTGACACATTTCCCGTCAACATGTGCACAGCTACAGAGGACTACAACTGTATGCATTGTACATGTTGTACTTTACGTCAGACCAGTCAAACAACTTCTGTACTTTGCCTGCTCTATTTGTGAGGTGACGACAAAAAACCGTCTATACCCCAAGGAACAAGTACAGATTCTTTATGGCCTCGGAAAATGGGAAGAGAATAGTCTTGTACTGGTATTCTCAGTATTAATAGCTTGTTGGAGATGTGCACACTTAAACAGCCCTAACCACTGACGCCCCTATACTCACCACTACACCTCAGTGTCAGTATTTGCAGGTGAACATAGTAAGCATGCAACTGTATCAAGCTAAACCTGTTGTGTCTTTTACTTGGAATTTCTCACTAAAACATTAACTACTGCATCACCAAATCTGTCACCTCAAAATTATGTTCCCATGCAAATCGAACGGCAAACACTATTAGGTTTTTGTAGCAAACATAAAGATATTATGATTATGTTCTGGTGCAACATGTGTTTTGAATGAGTGAAGCGCTTTGTTTTATAAGGAAAATCAAGTCACAAAGAGGTGGTTGTGATCAATTATGGATGTGCGATGGGCAGGATTGTCAAACAATGCAGACGCAGGTTTGACTTTTGAGTTACGTTTAGGCAAAAATCACTTTGGTTTTGTTTAAGTACCATAAAAATGTTTAATAATGGCATAGTCACAAAACTCCATATTGCAATGCAAGATTGTATATTTTGCTGAAAAAAAACTCTTTGTTCTAACTACATGTTATTGTTACATTCAGTGTCAGTGTGCTTGTGACCTGCCATTGATGTTTATTGTCAGGATAGTAGTGCTGAACCAAAATCCAGTTGCAATTGCTGCCTGTTACCTTGGGCATATCAGTTCTCTGGTATCGATACTTACCAGCCGATCAATATTTTGGAATCTATACTTTTTTAAATATCGTAATACTACAGTAATACAAAACGTTTGGGCATGGCACTTTTATGTGAACACCAGCCCGGGTGTATTTTTGATGGTCTTCCGTGTCACACGATTATGGGGCCCATCAGATGTCAGAGCCAAAGACTCACTGCACAGCCTCAGTCAAGCACTGCCTCAATCCTCACTCCGCTGCTCAGAGTGACCTCAGAGTCAGCAGCTCCACCGCAGCGTGGATGGCCGAGAGAGAAAGTGTAGTGTGGTGCTGCTTTCCACCCTTGGCCAAAGTTAATGCCACGTGCACATAGCGGCAATGCATCCATATTCTCTTTCATTGTAATAACATGAGTGAAATTATCATTTTGCATTTTGTTGTTGATGATGACGATGTTACTGCTGTTGTTGAGGGTGATGATGATGCTGTTCTCTTTGTTGATGGTGGTATTTACTACCCTCGCTAACATTGCCCATTCACAGAAAGGCTTCGAAACGCCAGCCTTCTGGTAGCAAACTCATCTTACTAACCTTCAGGCTACATCAGCCCACTAGTTGTTTATTTGCTTGTTTGTTTTGACATGTGCCTTTTTTTTTAAGGCTTAAGATGAGTAACAGGGTAAGCCGGCTAGACAGTTTAGTTTATTTGTTTACATTTTTTTATTAAACATGATCAGAGAACAATATAAATACATATTCAGTCTTTTGTCCCCTATGGCATCTGTTGAACAGCAGTGACTGAGAAGTCAATCTGGCTTAAACAGAGACACGAAGACACGTTTTCGTCAACACGGTTTTCGCAATGGTGGTCCAGCGTTTGGCTTTTTGACAATCTGTCTGTCCTACACTTTAGTACGAACAAAAGAGTTGAACGGACAGACCACCAAACATTTCGAATTGGCAGATTGTTTTACAGTAAATTCCTCCCCATCCTGTCCAAACCAATACCATTCGGTGCTGCCTGTACTGCCAGCGTATACTATTCCTTCCTATCTGTCCGCTCGTTGAGCGGAGTAATTTACTTTTCTTCAATTATCCAGTTTGCATTGTTTATTGCCCATTTATTTTATGTGCTCAAATTCACTCTGTGTTGACCAGGGCAAATTTTGAGTTGAGCAATTCATTCCCACAATTTCAGGAAGTGGCAGTAGCTACACATGCTCCATTGTTTAACAGTGGATTGTACATAGTGATGTTTACCAAACACACCCCAGACACACACATTCCGCTAGCAGCAACTGGCGGTGCCCATTGCTTTGCCTGTGTGTGAGGGGGGGGGGGAAGGTGTGTTTTTGAGCCCTGCAGTAATGCCCCTCAATCTCCCCACTGCGAGCATCTTTGCATACCAACACAACAAAAAACAATTTATGCAGAAATGAAATTAGTATAATTGGTGGCAAAGCGGTTTAGCCCACACATTGCACTTTTGGGAGGAGGTGATGGAGGCCTCCAAACCTCCAGACTGGAAAGATGTATGCATGCAGACTGTGAAAAAATATGGAGAAGGGGGAAACAGGAGCCAGAGAAATATAAAATATAATAACATTACACCGGTGCCCGATTTATAGTATGTATATCTTTCACATACATAGGAGCATTGTTATTATCTGGCCTACATACTTGCACAGGCATTGTAAGAGACAGTCAAGACAGCAAGGCGAAGGTAAAAGGTGAAGTGAGCCAATTTTCCATATCAGAGGTGGTTTGTTTGCCCCAAGCTTGAGTTGTGCCTAAAGTGCCATAACATTACAGCACTCCTACAGATGAGATCAAAGGCTCTAGCAAGGGATCCTTGCTTGCTGGCAAGCGGCCGTCCTTTCGCTGAAATATCTTTTAAGGGCTTTCCATACACTGACTGATCACACAAAATGCATTCTTAATAGAGACAGGAAATGCCACATACAAAAACTTCCTTTCTTTCTAAGTATGGGCTAATATTCAGAGATTAAGCTTTCTCGTTAATTATTTTCATTTTAATTAGTAAATCTTAATTAACAATGAACATTCACCCTTAAAATTTTTTGGCTTCGGAATGAAGGAGGGGGGTGAAGAAAGGAGAGAATAAATATGACAATCTTTTTGGGACCTCCGGGCAGGATTACTGATGCAGGCTGCCTTAGTTATTAAACACGTTCTAAATTAAATGCCTCCATGAATTTTGCACAGAAATATATTTTCATAGTTTTGCATGCCAAATGTGACATTTTATATTTCAGATTCATCTCGCTGCAGTAATTTTAGGGAAATGTCATATAAACAAAGATTTTGTCATTTACCAAAGGAAATTACTATGCATGGCAGGTTTGGCCATTGGTTTCTCTCTCTCTTTCTCTCTATCCCTCTCCCTTTTTTGCCCCCTATTCTGCCTGTGCCGGTTGTTTCAAGTCAGCAAGCCATAAAAAATCTTTATCTCAGTGAAACACAGCAATTTGGGAGATAATCGAATGGTGACTGGGGGGCACAAACGCCAGTCTGAGGAATTATACCACAATCTCCCCTGCATTTACAACCTTCCTCAAAGCCAGTTGTCACCCTGGAAGGAAAGCCCCCGACTGAAGATTCATTACATCTTTAAGCCAGCACGGTGGCATGGCAGCCTCATCCCCAGATGCAACACAACAGCATACTCCTCCCACAGTCAGTGATGCTACTGCTAAAGCTGCAGCTCCCTCCTCTCTTTCCCACTTTGCTTGTCTTTTCACTCCTCTCCCTCTGTTACCCTTTTCATCTGCAAAGACTTCTTTATACTCCTACTTAGATGCAGAAAACCACAGATGCCATGCACAGAAAGCAGCAAAAAATCTTTACATACTGTATAAAAATAATGTGGCTGGATGGTTAACATACTGTATAGGGAAGCCTTTTGCTTGCAGTGTTGTGTAGTGCCTCCATGTGAATGTGTGCCTTTGTGTGGGCATTTGCACATACAGTACCCAGTGGTGTAAAGAAAGGAGTGAAGGGGAAAAAAAAGGAAATAAGGGAGATAATTTTCCCATTCTTTAACAAGTCCCATTCATGACGGGATTTCACATAATTACATCATTTGACTGTTTTTTGAACAAACAACCCTGCTTTTTCAAAAAAATGTGGAAAAAAAATTCCAGGATCAATATCTTCTGCTGTGAAAAGACCCCTTCAAAGGCGTGTGTCACTCTCCTGTTTGTGTGCTTTCTCAATCCACGGTCACGCCGACTAACTGATCTTACCTGCCACGGGGTTTGGGATCCTGCAGAGGAGGATTCTGGGACCTCTGTCATCTGGCCGAATGTAGCAATTGCTTCCTCCTGGCCTTCCCCTACCGCTCTGAGTGATGGGCTTTCCATGGTTCTGCTGCTATACAAACACACACACACACACACACACACACACACAAACACAAGAAGCTAACCCTGTTAACAGCCACCTGCATTTTGGACTCTGTTGTTCCACTCTGTAGCCAACAGCAGCTCAGTCTAATAACACCACAACAAAACACTTTTCACTGGGTCCCTCTCTCTCTCTCTGTCTCTCCCTCACTCTCTCGCTCACTCTCTTTTCCTCGGCCTTTCAATCTTATCAGCGGTAATGTAATAAGCGGTTGCTTCACTCTGTCTCCTCGCCACCTCTCTTAATTCCTCAAAATAAAGCAATATCACAGGGGCCTTGGCCTGCCTGTGACTGGGGATAAGATGCTTGTAAAAGGAAGGATAATTCAGCAAATAAATGCTCAGCATCAAAGGCAGGCACTGGGTCTTTCTTTCCTCTCTCTCGCTCTCTCCCTCCTCTCTGTACTTATCAAAAATATTACATGTGCTTTCATCAGTTCACAACAAGGCACAATGTGCTTCCTAATGCAATTACTCGACCTCCATTAAATCAGAAACAGTCTAAACAAATGAATTACACATTTGTTACAAAAACCACAAGTCAGCTCTGCCTTTCTCCTCTTTATTTTTTTCTTTCATAGGCGTGGGGAGAGAAAAAGTGAAATCATTTCTCATTCAATTTCAGGCAGATGTAGCCCTAGGTGATGCATAGAAAGTCTCCCATGTCTAATAGCCACCCAGCATTGATATCAGAAGGAATTTACAGGGTTCAGCGCTGTCGAGAGGAGGTCATCTCGTTAAACTCAGAACCGCATTCATCTGACAGGGCTGGTGTCCGACTACCACCCACCCATAAAACAACCAAACACAAGAGAAGATCCTGTGTACAGTAGTTGATGTTATCATCATGTCGGCCAGCACAGTCATCCATAATTACTAAAAACTTAAACATACTAAGCTGATTGCCCAGGGGGCTTTCGCTGTGATGTGTGATCTCTGATTAAAGTGGCTAGACTGCATGTTCCATATATACTCTCACATCATTTTATACTTGTCATGGTGAGTTTGTTTTAGTTTGCACTTTTTGTCTTTTATTGTTTATCTATACAACCATTTTTAAACAATCTTATCCAATTGACATTAAATGTATATGTTTGGCTTGCTGGTTATTACAAATACATGTTTCCACATAGAGATAAAACCACAAACTCAATGAAAATGTGATATTCCTGACAATTTTAGTTAATTACACTGTTGAAACGAAGTAAGAAACACATACTGAGCAGTGGTGGAAAGTAGGGGCATTTACATGAGGGCTGTGCTTGAGTACAATTATGAAGGACTTCAACTTTTTCAAATACTTTCTATTGATCTATTTTTATTTTGTCCTAAACAACTTCCACTGAATTCAAAGGCAAACTGCTCTGTTTCTGTTTTATCTTCTGATGACTTAAAAAAAAATAACTTGAGATGATTCTAGATCCTTTTGTTCCAAAACAGAAGTTGAGCAGAAGACATAATGATTATAGTCAAGTGAGCTCATTCATACATATGGAGAGAATTATGTCTGGACTCACCATTGAAACAGAGTGTTCAACCTGGACTGGGGTGCCTCTCTGGATGCCTCATCAGAGTTTCTTTGTGAGTGAGGCTCCTTTTGAAAGATTAGAGTGAACAAGTAGAGTCAATCTGTTCGCCATCATAGAAGTTATGAATTATCAGACTCGCACTTAATAAAAATGTAACAAATTCGTATGGCATAAACTTTAAAAGAGTTTGGAGATGGGGTGTGGGTTCCTTGACACATGATTTAGTCCAAAATTATTCTTTGACTCATATGTAGGCCTTTACTTTAACATTCACATTGAAGGGGGCCATAATCTTCCTTTTTGCCCACTTACTCCTCGTCACCGGGCTCTTGTGAACTCTTTTGCTGAAAATGTAAACACACATGCACATTTTCTTAGGGTGCAGTTTTCTGAAACAGTGCGGTGCAGCGGGATGTCAGAATTAAGCACAAGGAGCAACTCTAATGCAATATGCAGGCAATCAATACGGAGCCAGACCCTAAAGACGTGTAGCATTTGATGAGTATTTCTGCCGATTTTTCATTCAGTCAGCACATTCACACTTCCTATTCAGTCGCATTGACACTGCTAAGTGACAGCGTCTCACCCTGTAGAGGCTTTGTGCGGCAGAACAGAGAAAGAAGAAAAACACTATTATTTTTAAAATAGATGTGAAATCTCTGGGGGATAATGTGCTTTCAGTGGGAGGTGGGCGTGGAAACAGTGGGACAGCGCATACATATTATGGCAGAATAAGATAACACTGATCCCAGTACTGATACAGTACACAGTGGAAGCCACTGATTATCCAGTAACGGAGGATGAGTCAACTGTTGCTGTGGCTTCCAATTGACGGTAAGACATTGTTGAACCATTTTTTCCCCATTACGTTTACTTTCTATTGATGCTCCTACTCTCCTTTCAAGTAAGATTAAAACTAAAAATACAGTGGATAGACATTCTGTGTTCTGTTTACATATGCATTAGTGTTTGGGTTTCTTTGCAATTTAGAGTTACCAACACAATGGAAGCCCCATGTTCTCGAACTACAAAACACTTGCTGCGAAAAAGCTTTAGATTCGAGCGCTAGTTCACTAGATCCCCAGTCCTCAGTTGCAAAATAAAAAGGAGTCACGCTCTATTTTTCCTGAAAAGACCATAAGATGAGTAAAGAACCGAGGAAATTTTGCTTCTCACGGAAACAAATATGCATAACAATGCACAACAAAGTTCAAAGATACAACAAAACCATTTCCACAAATAAATTCATTGTGTGGAGAATATCCTATGTAGCATAGATTATGGAGATTAATCCATGCACTCATCTTGATATGAGGATGAATGAGTTATCTAACCTCTGAAATACCTTGAATGCATGTTCTACAAGTTATTTCACATGACTACATTCAGATGAGATTTAGACCATCTGCACTCAAATGAAGGGGAGGAGAAAAAAGAGGTTAGGGACAAAACAGGCAGTGCAAAGAAGCAAATATGGAAAGAAAAGAAAATTAGTGGGCCTAGAAAGTAACACACGTATGCAGGAAGCATAGCCTTATCAACAGACAAAAACAGATAAATGTACATGCACACATGCACACACACACACACACACACACTGGGTCCATTAGCCAAAGCCAGTGATACACAGCATAATGGACGTGGCTGATGTGCTGGTGAATATGGGATGATGACACAGATATTCCTCTTTGTAGCCCTGACCTGCTGCAGTGAAAGGCTGCCAAGCGTGATCATGTCAGGCCGCACACGCTCCCTCAGCTGCTGGGTGTAATGGGGGATCAGCTCCTCCGCCGTCCTCACTGCAGTAGTAACAAAATGTAAGTGTTTGTTTAAAATATCACTGCAGCATTATGCATAATTATTTTAATATCATGTTATGGTTCCTATGTCAAAATTGACAAAATTAGCAGAAATGTTTATAAATTCCACAAATAATATCGTATTTACTTCGATGATTCATTGTCTATCACTTATGTGCAAAAGAAATAGACGTCAAACGATGTTTTAATACTTCATACTGCAATACATTACTATTATTAAACAGCTCTTTGCAAAGAACATTAAATATAAAACATATAAAAGCATAGATTTACTTTTTACAGTGCTCTCTCTGCCCATTACCATCCTCCCTGCTCTCAGTCCTGCATCTCCTCCCAGACCAGCACTAGCCTCAGTTTTGGCAGTCGTGTGGGCTTGGGAGGGCCTAGAGCTCGAGGCTTCACCACCACCATCATGGAGCAGCAGTCGCTGCTGAAACACTGGATCACCCGCCTTCACCTCCAACACCTCCTCATCCCTGGAGGCTACCAGCATACCTGGAGAGATACACATCAGTGGGCATGCACAGACACACACACACACACACACACAAATCTCCTCACACAAATATCAGCACATGCATACACATACTAATGGATGTGCATACTTATCACATCCAGACACAAACATACAATCACAGAGATATACATACTGACATATATATATATAGACAATTATGCAGGTGGACAATGTACAATAACAATAATTTACAATGTACAATAACTTACATGGCTTACATTGGCAATGAGAATAAATAAAAAACATACCATTTTATTTACAAGCCTTAGTTCCTGTAGTTTGACGCTAATGTCTCTCAATATTCACCTAAAATCATTTACAAATTTGGCCAAATGCATGACCTGAATTTTATACAGAAACAAACTTTGGCGCCTAAAAGCAAGTGTAGAATTAGGTATGTACGGCTGAACTGCTTTAATGGAAGGAATCAACGGAATACATAGAATTTCTGGAATTATGCAGCCTTGTGTTTTTAAGTGGCTGTGGCTTTCTTTATGTTCCTGCCTTTACACTTCTATCACTGCTAACAACATTTACTTTACTTAAAAACTTGTGTTTGTGAACAAACAAGACCATACAGTAGATTGAAAGAAAGTTTTCTTCTCCCTGATATGTGAACTAGTTTCCAGTTAGTAACCTAGAATTCATCTACAGTAGCTAACCTGCTTGCTGTGTGTCTTTTCAGTTTTGATGTAGCGCCTTGTTGGTAGAAAGCATGAGGTATTCTTTGAGCATCTGTGTTTTCAACGTGTGCAGTCCAATATGTGTAACAGCCAAAGCACTTATCACTGCCTAATGCTTTTCACATAGAGGCTGATATCAATTCCCAACGCCTTACAGAGAACCAGAATGAACAGAATGCTAGTCTTTCATCTCCAAGCCAAAGCAATAGCACTTATCGAGATAAAAAAAAAAAGAGAGAGACAGAGTAACTGAAGCGGAATCTTAGACAGACTGAAGGGATTTCTCCAGGATTTTTTTTCTGGCCACTGTCCATTTCATTAATACTTTGTTGCATTCATACTCTTTTTTTTTTTTTTTTTTTGTGAATTGTGTACGGTGCTTTGTGGCTCGCTGTAAAAAACGAGACAAAAGGCTGAGAAGCAGTTACAGAATGTCAGGATCAGTACTGACATACACTGAGCCGGTTCTACAGCTGTAAAGAAGACATGGGGTCTACACCGGTGGGAGGCATCTATACAACATCCACACAACAGCATAAGGTGATTGTCTTGAAGTCTACTGTAGCTTGGTGAAGCAGTAACTGGCAGTTGCTGCAGTTGGACTCCAACAGTACAGAAGTAAGAGCTGTCTCTCTCTTTCTCTCTCTCTTCCCTTCCCTGTCTATCAGCCTATTCCATGGAGGAATTGTTAATCCAAGATCCTCTTTACTTTTTCTGTGGGATTTCATGAACATTCCAAGACAATGGATGGGGCTGCTAATCTTGGTGGTACAGCTAAATCCAAGACAATGGCAAATAATAAGAGCCAGCTAAATTCTACCGTGTTGAAGCGAGCCTAAACCCATCACTTGTGCACTGGAATTACAAGAGAAATGTGCGTCATGTCAACAGGATCTGGTGCAACTGTCTTCAGCCAGAACAATGCAAAGCTTAAGCCACCTCAATGTTGCCTGGTTGGTTACATGTTTAAATGAAACTGAGCTAATGAGGCTGACTGTGCTTGGAAAGCAGTGGCTGCAAGTGAGGGTCCATTTTATGTCTTATTCTTTGTTTTTTGCCAGTGCTGCTTTTAGTGGAAAACGTAGCGTCTTTGTCTGAGCTGCTTATGATTTCACTCTCTTTTCTTAAAGGTTCTGTACCAACAACTACAGTCCCTCAGTGGCATCATTGTTAAGATTGTGGTAACTGTTTCAAATTCAAGTAGCTTTGGTCATTTGTTTTGGTGATGTTAAACCATAACATTTTTTTATTATTAATAATTCATCATGTGAATTAAAAGGCACGTGTGTCTGAGGTGTGAAAACAGATGTAACACAATATTACATTAACTAATTCTAAGCCTGTGACCAGATTTGGAAAAAAAAACAACAAATATTTCAAATCAATCCAGATGATCCCATCGAAAAAAAAAGCTAGAACATGTGAACTGATCCATAATCATATGATTCGGCAAACTTTGCCAAGATTTAGTGTTCTATTATTCAAATTTCACAAGTAGACGTACGGTACACGTAAGGAAACCGTAAAAAGAAAGTTACGATATTTGTATGTTGCCACATTGATCAGGGCAAACCAACAAACTGCTTCCAAATGACTGAAGATTCTATAGTGCACATATGTAGGGAAACATACCTGGAATGTCTATGAAGGTGTCATCCTCATCTAGCAACGCAGCCATTCTTTGATACAACCTGTTTTCATCCTCATGTAATGTTGCTGGAAATCAAAACAATTATAAAATGAGTGCACACTCAACACTACTGGAAAATGACATGCATTTATGGACTTCAAAATTATTCTCAACTTATCAGACAAGTCAATCTAAACCACATCTCAACATGCAAACCAGAGATATCAGCAGTGGCTGCAGAGGGGCGCAAATCAAGTGTAGGCAGAGGGGTAATGGAATATGAGCATTAACATGCCTGTTAGCCAGCCTGTCATCATGTGATGAGATTTGGTTTGGCGAATCCTTTGATATTACACGGCAGTGATATCCAAAAGATACAGGTGAAATGGCTTCTCCATTAATAGCCATGTTTCATTATAACATGCATATTACTTGACTCCCAAGAGCTTGCTTTTAATAGGCCTACTTTAGGAGGGGGCTGCTAACTATTGATATGGCTCTGCATGTGTCATTTGACGGGGGAGTGAAAATGCCACAGCGAAATGAAAACTGACCAATGATTCGTGACCTTCATCAATGACAGTGAGTTGGGCAGCCAATCAAGTGATGCCATCACTTAGTGTATTTACATAGACCGTCGTGCCATCACAAATGTCAGCCAGCTACCAGTGATCTCTTTCACCTCACTTTAATAAACCGAGGAGAACTATTATGACAGAGAATGGCATACTTAATTCCAGCTCATCTTCAGTGCTGACCCCGACCATCCTGCTATGCCTTGGGTCTGTCTGCTCTGCTGACAACGGGTCAAAGTAATTTTGGGCATGTTCATTTCCTGTGGAAAGTGCAATAGGAGAGAGAATGAGAGAAAGTCGTGATGGGAGTTAGTGGTGATGGTGGGGGGATGTGCGCGAAGGGAAGGTGGGGGAGTTGTACAGGTTCAGGTTAGTGGTTATTAGAAGCACATGAAGCAAAATGTTAATTTTGGAACCCACACTGTCGAAGGGCAGGGGCAGTACCAGATAAGGCAGAGCCAAGATGAGACGGGAGAGGAGAGGCAGAGGAAAAGAGCGAGCCAGAAGTGGGAAAGAGACGGTTGGCTTTCTCGGAGCACCTCTCCATGGCCTGCGGTGCTCTGGGGCCTAGTTAGCATGCTGCAAAAGGTCACGGCAGGCAATCTCTTAAATACGACTGCCATATGTTTGCTGTGTTCAAAAGGAACTAATGAGAAAGTCTACGCGCTCAAAGGTACCTGGAATTTCAAAGACAATACCTTCTAAATACTCTGAGGTCATTGACCTTGAAGACCGGGCGACTTTGGAGAAGCAGATCCAAAAGAAAATAACTTGTCTCATTGTCTCCTTATTAGCAGTCACTGACCTGAGGATATCAAGTCCGCTCCACAGAGTTTATAGGAATCCAGTGGCTCCAGGGCTCTTTCTATTAAGCATACACCCCACCGAGTAGCTTTCTTAACCCCAACTCATTTTCATTACAGGTGTTAAATATTTCCCTCCAATCTAAATTGCTTTACTTGTATTTCTCAGGTTGTGGGGCAAATACATGGTGCATTAAATCATGTTATATATTCCACATAAGGATCACTTCATAGAGGTCTGAAGGTATTCTGTGGTTGGATGCATAAACATGCAAGGGAATTTGACCTGCTAAGCCACCACCCAAAAAAATCTCACTGCTCATTTTTTCATGCTCATATTTAATATCTGCATGAGGTTTTCACACTCTGTCCCTACTCTGAGTTGCTCTATTTCAGCCTAACAGTCAGACTGAAATACTTATTAAACAAGGAGCAGCCATATGACTCCTCAATGGCACCATAAATTGACTGTGAAATTCACATGTTACATCCCTCTACGTCATTAACAGAGAGTTTGAACAATTTCTCCGCAAATAGCTCTGAGGTTATGAAACCCTTTTTTCAAACACAAATTTGCATAATGGTAGTCGCTTCGTGGATCGCTTTTGAATCATATCTGTGATTTACCTAAATAGTCTGGCTGTCCTCCAGTTCATCTCTCTAATGAAAATTTCAATTCTCTGTCCTTACATGCACAATATCAATAAATAGCACTTCTACCCAGACAAAGTTACTGTTAACACAGAAACACTTTTGTAAAGGCCAAATAGAAATGTCACACATAAGGAATAATCTGCCTCTGTGATCATCCAATAAAGGCTTGCGAGTCACTGAATTGCAGTGCATATACACATTGCTTAAAAAGTAAGTGTTTCTTCTTTTGTGTTACCATTGTAACCACTAGTAATTTATAGTTTGTGCAAATCGTAGCAAATGTTCAGTGGAATTACCACAAACTTATAAACCTATAAAGCACATGTGACTGATAAATATGTTATAACCTCTGAGATATTAACGGGATGAGCACACAGCTCTGTCAAAAGCAATACCAATTCTGTTCTATCCATGAATCTGAATAAAATACTCATACCATTTCTAATAATAGTAAACAACCACTGTCAATTCTGTTTCGGGTGTACTGAGTGGTCTGATTTGCTTTTCCAATTAATTGAACAAAAAAGTAAAATAATTAAATCTCTTTTAACATGCTAAAACAGACATGAAGAGACAATCGGTATTGAAATCTGAATAAAAATAACTTGTTGAGAGGTCTCATTGTGTAAAGTTGAAACACAATCTCATGTAAACCATTGCAGTAAGAATCAGCTAACAGCTGTTACTTTATGTGTTAATCCAGATGATGTACAGAACTGTAGTAGTTTCTAATACCTACAGTGCTATTTTTACTCAAATAATAATAATTATTTTATATATTTTTAGTCAGACATAAATGGTGATAATGTTATGTACAAATGCAAAATGTTCAAAATCTAAATAGATATGTACTCGATCTAGGAAAAGGTTTTTTTTGTCAAACTGAAAAAACTCATTTAGGAATATTGCTTGTCCGTGTTAGGGAGTGAATGATGGCGTTTCCAATAACATCCACTACAATTCCTACATATCTGTAATGCAATATCTACAGCGCTTTCACCCAAACTGAGGGGTCAAAATTGGAGCAAACAGGGGAGAGTTAAAGATCTAAAAAAAACAGACTTCCTCTGTCTGTTGTATTTGCCACGTGAGCTCACCTATACATACTAAACAGTACCCAGGGTTCCCAACATCCTATAATAGGTGTTCAAATTAAAACAAAAACAGAGATGATGCCTGGCTGCAATGCTAAAGCAACTTTTCTTAAGTCAGCATTTTGAAGATGACTTGTTTACGTTTAAAATGATCCCTGTATATCACACAGTATGAGGGCTGTGATTTTTGTTTCTAAGCTGGAATCCTACCTCTTGAACATCATGTTAATAATTGGTAATAATTACTAGCCATGCAGAGTAAATGCAAAATAAACCACAATAAATCGAGAATCTAACATGTGACTCATCCCTGAGAAAACTGGCACGCTCACAACCTTGAACGCATCCTAATTTACCATCCTGTTCCTCAAGAGTTCTCCCTGACATACTGAATTATAAGGGGGCATATTCGTATGCCTGATTGGCCTTAAGCCGTGTTTCGGGGGCGTTGTGAGTACACCACACAGACAGCGGATCGGCTTGGTAGCGTAGTAGCGTATGTAAATGCACTCTCCTATGACTCCAGCCCACCACAAGGCATGTAGCCGAGAGTGGGAGTCAAGGCTGATTGTGTCGAGGGTACTTCTAGATAGAGATAGAACACCCACTACTGTAGCGTTCTCCAGCGGAGGAAGAAGTTATATGAGGGTTGCTTGTTAGGACACGCTTGCTTTGGAATGCAGGGACCCAGGGCCCCCCAAATGGAGAGCGAGCGAGAGAGACAGAAAAGGGAGTGAGAGAAAGGTTAGATCAGGAACACATCTACTGTCAACAATTTTGAGGCTAATGAAGAATGAAGCTTCACCTCTTTCTTTGGCAGGGGCTTGCAGCTCCATTTTTTTCTGGTGAGCTGCAAGGGTGCTATCTGGCCTGTCACCTCGAATTTCTCTCCCCAGCCAAAGCGAAGGAACAGAAAGCTCGGCACTTCCTCCTCCATCGAAGGCTGGGTTTTCTATGCCAACTAAAGCAGCTCTCTCATCTCTTCCTGACAAAAAAAAAAACAACGTAGAATGATAAATAAAAACACAAATAGGGACTTGAAGGGCCAATACGAGACTTTGGTCAACGTGACTTGTTAAACGACAAAGCATATAGAAAGGCAGCAAAATGTTTCGACTGATGATTTCTCTGCCCCAAAATGTTCAAGCGCATCCTCCTCGAATGACACTAAAACACAATTAGGTTAAAATTAAATCAGAATCTTGCAGGAGGAGGAGAAAAAAGAGAAGAAGAAGAAATGATTAAAATAATTACAAATTGCGCCCTGACAAGCAAGAGCAAAATTTAGCCCAAAGCCATTTGTCTGTAATTAGTTAATTAATCCTTACACAAATTATGAGCAATAACTCATCAAGCAGGACTCACCCATCAGAAATTCAGCCGACTTGGATTTCTTCTGCTTAGGTTGCTGCAGAGCCTTCTGCTGTAACTTCTGGAGGGAAATTGTTAAATGAATAAATTAGCTGCAGAATGAAGATCATCATTTATGATCCGCAACTAACGCAGTATTTTAAATATGGGACGACACTGAAATGTCATTTAATTTACATCGCCGCTAAAGGGGTCAAGCACTAATTGAACAACAGGAGTGGAAAAGAATTTAATCATACATAGATAAGAAAAGTTGACATGAATGTGTAATGAAGGTCACATTAAAATACTTCCTCCTTGTTTTTTAATATGAATGGGCAACAACACTATCTCCTGGAAAAGTATGCATTTTTTTTCCTTTCTTTTTTTTTACACAGGCTACACGAGAGTACACAGCTTTGGCCAGGCACACTTCTCATTACTTCCTTTCACCTGAACTCAGCCTAAGAAAGAGAAAAAGGACTTTTAATAACACCATGCCAGGTCATTTATGTTCAGTAAGGAATTTTTTGGCATGGGATTCATGCTTAAGGAAATTACGATTACTAATATAATATTGTGATACACAAAAAAGCACAGAAAAAGCCATGAGTATGTGGAACAAACTCTGCAGTCCCACATTTCTCTCATTTCTGCAGACATGCAGCAGAATAAGAAAGTTGAGGTAAGAGGCATAAGTAGTTGTTTTCGTTAGGGATATGTTTACATAAGAATGCACCATATAAAAGAGCTCTGCTGCTCAAAGCGTATGGAGCTCTTTAAGCATAATTTTATGCAGATTTCAATGATGAACTGTTCTCATGCCCGTGAACAGCATGTATTTGTATACAATATTTAATTTCAAAGGCAAAATCAAGGGGCAGAATGGGTGGGGGACTTATTTCAACTCTAAATGACAGAGCAATTAAAATAGAGGGGGACTACTTCCAGACCAATCTGGTAAGAGGAGTTTTAGTAAATCTGTTTTTACATTCAACAAGCCCTACAGCAAGACATTCATTTATACCACTGAGATTAATGCTTATCTAATTGTAACTTATTTAAAAACCATTTTCTTTTCGACTGGGTACCAATCAGTTTTTCTGAGTTTCACATATTGAGAAGTATTAGACTGGCAAATACGGCATCCGTGGTGCTATTATTACCATGTCTTTCCTATTTTCATTTCATCAGACATATGATCTTCCCACACCTTTCTGCAAGATAAATATCGTTGGGGTGAACACAGTATGCAAAATCTCCCTGAGACAATTAGAGGAAAATGAATCAGATAATTTTGCCAGTAAAAAATGCAACCAATCACCATTTGTTTTGTATTATAATAGGACGCTTAAACACTATTGTGCAGTAAACTGAAGCATTTAAATAAGCTACATGACATTTGCGTCCATTATATGGTATTAAAATTTTGGTTGTTATTGGAACCTTGCAGCAAATTCTGAAAACCCTAATGAATACATTTAAAATAATGTCCCTTTACAGTAAATTCAATTTCATACTTATTTTTACTGCCATTTAACAACACATATTATAAAAGTTGGTTGCTAATGTTATTTATCATTATATTATATTACTATGGGTGAGTATAGTATTCCTTTGTTGCCCAAATCCTTGTGTTAGCCTTAAGGGCTGAAGGCACTTAGGAAAGATGTGTGAAAACCAAAGAAGAGATTCCATCTTAGGCTAAACAAATGTAATTTATTTATCCCCCACATTGTTACACATACTGTATTCCTGCTCATATTGTATATCCTCCTGTAATACATGCTACACAGACAATGCTGTGTAGCATCAAGTCATAAAATGTTTCAAATAGTCATTAGATTTTTTTCCCCCTTGTGTGATTTTTTTTTAAACCAGTTCTCTTTTTTTTTTTTCGTTTAGTGTTGCTTTTGCCAACGTTTCTCACTTTCCAAAGTGAATTAGCTCCATGTCCTGAAAATGTCAATAAGTCCTCTGATTACCCTGAATGTATTCTTGCCTTCAGAGTTCAGAGGGAGAAAAAAAAGCTTAGTAAACACACAAGACAAAGTACACAGAAGGAGTACAGTACATGCACCCCAGGCCTGATGCTTTGGGTCATTGTCACTAAAAATCTAATCCACGCAGAGTCATGTGAGCCTTTCTGTCTAGAGAGCTAAGAAAAATGCCTGGTTCTCTTCTTTCTACCTAGACCCCACTGACATTGACAGCATGCTCCTTGTAATACAAAGACTGTTGTTTAATGTGCCATACGTATCACAGCAGTCTGTAAATAAACTGGATTTGTAGAGGAAGAGATGACTGTTCAGTACGTAACAACATGAAGTGAGCAGTGAGGACTAAATATTCCTAATAATTTTCCTGTGACATTGCATGTAAGACACACATTAAACACACAGTGCTGCATCGCAATCCTGTGCCAAGGAAATTGGGTATGTTACAACAAACACATATACAGTAGCAGAAAGCGATGGCCCCTGAGTTTACGCTCTTGTCTGCTCTCTGAAGGCATCTTGTCCCTTTAAACACTCTTTCTCGGTTCAGTGCAGCACACATAAAATGCTTACTTTGCAGTCAACATTTATAACTGGTGACAAAAAAAAAATCCACAACTTAATTCTTCCATCTTTCTTTTTGAAATGTTTTTGTTGTCGAAATGACTCGGCTACTACGATGCCTTGTTCAGTTCTTGTTGCATTCAAAGGCATAGCTAGAAGGGCTTGGGGAAGACCGCTTGCTGCTAGGGGCTGGTGGGCACAGACCAGCTAGAAAGTAAATTTTGCATACTGTACGGATCATCGCCCAGTTCAGCCCAGTCACATTGAATCTGCCATCAACCAATTGTGCTTCATGAAACTGTCAACCCTCATTTACGTCTGCTGTTTTCTTCCCCACGCAGCTGTAAACAAGGCCCCAGCGTTGAGCTGTCTTCCTCTGTCACTGTGTGTGCTGCTTGCCAGGGGAATAGAGACAGCAAAACCTCATCTTCACAGAGCTACTTGAAGCTACCATTTCCAGACAAGCACCCTCTGCACCAGGGAAAGGAGTCAAGGACAAGAGTGCGTCTGGAAATGACAGGAGCTTTAAGAGCTTTACATAGAGATCCCTATAGATGTGTTGTCTGTAGAGTCCTAATTTGTCCTAAAAAACCTCGGGCTTGTGTCTGTTCTGATGCTTTTCTGCCATTGTGGCCTGCACGGTGGCATTGATCAGTATTTAACTGTGAAAAATCTATACATATTAAACGCTGAATGAAACGATGCCTTAATATAAAACGTGTAACGATACACCATAAAGGTTGTAATAAAAAATACACGACACAATGAAGATGAGACTGAATGCCTTGTTTAATCAGCAGACCTAAGTTGATTTTGTTTTCATGTTTATAAAGTCTCCTTTTATCTATCGACATAATAAAAACGTCCATATCAGTAAAATGTCTTATCTTTCTTTATTTAAATAAAGAAAGATAAGGTTAGCATTTTGTTTCAAAGGCACACAAAGCCAATTCTACCCTTAAAATATGAAACCATCTTAATTTATACAGCAGCCTTATATGTGCACGGTAATTTTGACCCACCAAACAGTTTCTTATTAAACAACAACCACGTCAGTTGGTGTAGACAGAAAACATAATTAGTATTCAAGCTTAATTAATCTAAGCTGGCCCCCTTTAAGTGAATTAGTCAATTATTTATGCATGTGTGCTCCTTTGATGCTAACAGATTATGTATGTTGCTGGAAAAAACCTTGAAAAATGACTTTGAAAACTTTCCACCATAAAATGTCACAAAGCTTCTGCACTGACTAAGAAATGTCAGTGCAGACCGTGAATGCTGAATGATTATGAGCAAAAGAAAAGAAAAAAAAAAACCCAAACCAAACTTCCACAAATTTGCACTTTTATAAAATCTCCCATGCCAAATATAACCAAATTACTTTTATTACAATTTATTTTCTGAAATCCAGCGCAAAAGACTTAATAAATCAGCCAAATATGTACTTTTGTGTGCCCTGATCCATGGAATGGAAATCTAACACAGGTCGGATCAAGGTCTTTCCTGGGATCGTGGGAACTCCTTGGGATTTTCAAGAGCCTTTTTGTTTTTACCCTTGAGAACCAGGCACTGCACCCCTCATTCCCCCATTGAGAACCCAGAGGCAGCAGAGAGGAATGCTAAATGTCAATGGTCAGACTGCACCAGCACCTTCAGAGTGAGAGAGAGAGAGAGAGAGAGAGAGAGAGAGATGGAGGTAACATGCCTGACCTCCTTGTGTTGAGCCACACTGCTACAAGGGCCAAAAGTGAAACTGTACTCACACTGCCAAAGGTGTCCATCTCCACAGACTGCAAAAGATCATCACTCGCTGACCCTGATCTCTGAACAATGGCGAGGGCTGCACAACACAATGTGTGAAAATATGGTGAGAAATGTGTCAAAGCAAATGAGATAAATCGGGCCCACGAAAATCTCAACCGCATATCAGGAGAACCCTGGCATCGATTTTACTTAAAAACTTTTAAATGCACCTCCTAGTTCAAAGTTTGTTGAGGTTATTAGAGGTAAAAATTTCCAAGACGACCTCTTTTAATATCTTACTGTGCCACACAAAACCCTTCATTCCATGAAGCGCCACGCTATCTCCCTTTTTCTTGGGTGTTATCTCTGCAATGCATCTCCGAAAATAAAGGACAATAAACACCATTTATTGTCACAGATAAGTTATTTGCCCTTTATTATTCAAATAGTTAATTCATTTACATCTGATACAATATCATTCTGTATTTTTATCGTCTTTTACTATGGTAATTCACATGGCTTGCACAACTTTCTGCTGAAATAGCAAAACAAACCCCAGGCAAAATGTGAAAGATTATCCCATACCATGCGAGCTAGGATGAAATGCTATACTTTTTCAGACTGAACACTGCTCCATTGGGTGTGATTGAAAAACATGTAAAGCTATTGAATCTGTGCTTTGTATATGTGAGGGAAAATGAGTGTTGTAACAAGTGGGCCAGTGTTTTTGTAATTGTTTCAAATTACACTCGGCATAATAACTCAGTGAAAGCAGAGCCAGTGTGCGGTCCGTACACATTAACTAGGCAAAGACCACAGGATATCCATGCACCTTATCACGGCCCACAAAAAAACTTGATTGTGTAAACAACTGTGGAGAGTAAAACTCTTAAGCTACAATTCCAGCTGTGTCTGTTTGTGTCCAGTGGTGCTTATCACCAGCTACACAAAAGAAGGATAATACTTTTAGAAGAGGTACTTTGCGGCATTTCCTTTACATGTGTATTTTATTGAATTAATTTTCTGACCTGCTTTTTGGGTTACTAATAGAGATGTGTGTGTGCGTAACTGTTTTACCCAAGCTGTGAGAAAAATAAATCCATTAGATGTTAAAACTGCACGCCTCCTGCCAAATACTGGCTCCCTAACCAATGAGATTGCCAGCACTATTGTTGAGCATATAAATGACTGACTCACTTTTCTGCTTTGGGTTCGGGCTTTTTGTCAAAAGCCATATGCGAGAATGTTACAGGGCATGCAACTTGCCGGAGTTCGCAACACTGCTGCGTTACATTATCTTATGTGCTTATTAAACAAACAATATGGAGAATATATGCCAACACTCGTGCAGCTACAGTAAGTGATCTATACGGGGTTTCATTGCAGATGTATTTTGACCCACACAGCACAAATTTCTTTCCTTGTTTAATTACAGCAACTGACTCACATTTGAATTTTAAAGCTGCCCCTCACTGACTTTTTCTAGAGCTTCTTTCTTCACAAGTTAGTGTTTTAAGGTTTTCAGAATGATCATAATACGTCTTTTAATCAGTGGCTTCTTGGCCATCGGTCAAACATTAGAAATCCACTGACCTTTTTTCACTGTTACACAGTGTATAATATTAAACATTGAGTAATGAGGAAGTTGTTATTTAATATAAATGAGGAGGCGACTGTAGCTCACAGACAACTGGGTCAGTGGTTCTGGCTACATATCAAAGTGTCCCTGGGCAAGACACTGAATGTTGTCTCTAGTGTCTGCTACTTACTTGTAAGTTGCTTTGGATGACAGAGTCTGCTGAGTGACTAACTGTAATTGTAATTCTAAACAAATGACAACCAGCAAAAATATAGTGTGAATCCAAAAATATTCTATGTTTCACTTAAACAATAGTTCTAACACACCAAAGCCAAACATCCACATCTAAAATGACATGACACAATAGATGACCTGTAACTGTTTCTTACATCTCCCTCTCCTGCCCTGAGATTGACCATCTATTCTGTCATCTAGTCAACTAAGCTCACTCAAGCCTTAATCCACAGTGACAGTGGGCTCTGTGTTGCACTAGACAAGCCACTTCCCCTCTTCTATGGCATAGTGCAACCTGAAATCTTCATTTAACACTGTTTTTCACGAACATGGATAAGGGATGTAATTCAATAGTCACTGAGGGACAGGCCACAGGGCAACAAACAATATTTTGCTTGTGGACAGAGGTCTTTTCTTAGCGTTTGACAACAGCCAGTCTCCCTCAAGACATGGGGTTCACACAGCTGATAATAAGGGTAGAAAAAGGGCAGGATCTTTCTTCGTCACTGGGCAATGGAGACATTTTAGATGCCTATTAACTCTAACTGTACTCTTTACACTTGAATGTGAACTTACGAAGACATACATATATCAGCAGTTCACTCCGAAGTGAACACTAGGTATATGAGTGAATCCAGGCAAGTCTATAGCATTGTGTCTACGGGATTTACTGTATCTCTGTCAAAGTGCTCTTAGGTAATGTCTGACTAAGTGCAGTTTGGACTCAAACATGTCATTCGAGCTTACAGGATTAGTACCCAAACCCTTTGCAACTAACTATCACATTAAATTTGCAACACAATGCATATGTATTGTTATATTTTAGGGTTAAGAGGTTTGTTACCTTGCAAGGTCCGAATTCTTCCCTTCCATTGTCAGTTCAGTCGTCAAGGTGATGAGGACGCAGTCTGTAACCCACACGCACCTACACACACGCACACACATTCACAGGCACACGCGCTCACACACGAGTTTCAAGTAACATCCTCGTGTTCACTTTCACTCACTGAAACAATGTATACAAAAGAAAGCCTGGATTTAATTACACACTTTTTAAATGTATAAAATACATCATTTAGCTTTAGGTTTCTACAACCTGCTGCATATATTGAATAGAAGTGCTATGTAAACAGCCCATTTTACATATATGTTATAAATTAAATGAGGCAAGCCTGACAGCATGCTATTGCCAAAACTGTAACTGTTGAGTTGTGCCAAGATAAAGTTTCATCTGTGTGACAATCCCATCTACCAGATGGCATTACTGTTTGTGTTCTGAATGATGATGTTTCATTATTAATGTGGAGGATGACATGGCGCTCATTCACAGAGATGTTCATGTATTCTTTCACCAGAACAGAGATATTACTGGTGAAACAGGCTGCTTTGTTTTCAGTGCTCGTTACAACGAACTCCCCCAAATTGAAGGTAACACACTGCTTTGTAAACAGCTATTATGTAGTGTATGACAATTGCCACAAAGGTCCAGCCCCACAATTCATTATTTAGAGGGAACGCCACACAAACATATTTCTCAGCCTAAGACAACCCAGGAGGCTTTACAGCTGCTCTGAGGAATAGGTGCACAGCGGATTGGTCTGCTCAGGTTTGACGTAAGGCATATGAACTCTTTGCATATGTCCCCCTTACACCGGATCGTGAACTAGAGCTGATGCTTCCCTTGGAACAAACACTCAGACTGTGGTTTATTCATGGCTGCAAAGCCATCAGGCCATTGGTGGCCTTTTCAACTGAGGAGGAGAGATTGCTCATGCATATCAACAATGAATAGTCCTCATTTATTTCGGGAAAATGGAGTCAGTGTTTTGTTTTATCTAAAGTTTACAATTACCACAGTAGACTCTGTTCATTTAAGTGAACCGTATTACAACCTTGCCTAAATTCTCCCACAATCAGAAGTTAACAAGGCACAGTAATGCATCATTAATGCACATTTAATCAATACCGTGCATGGAAAAGGGTCTTTACAGCACCTATATTAAAAATCACTGGGATCCTTTTTGCTCATTAAGCTGGTTTAAATTTGATCTAAATAAGATGCCCACTGATTTGGACCTCCCATTTCCTGGCTGAGCTGTCGTTGATCGTTTATGTGATTAAATATAGACCTAAATCTCCATCTTATCCAATTAATTCTCTGTGCAGGCATGAGAGTGGCTAATGATGTTATCTTACCTAATTAACCTGTATAGGGATTCAACTCCAGGACAGGGGATTGTTCATCCTTCATCCAAGTGTTCATTATTATCATTACAATCATTATCATAAAGGGGCTAACTTATGATGTTGGCCCATCCATCCACCACAATTAATCTAGATTGAGTCCTTTTTTTTTTTTCCATTTTGGGGAGGGGGATCCTTTGGGGTCATTTTTAATTATCACTAAAAGGATGGGAATTCTAGCAAAGCCAAAGAAGTTCAGTTGTGGTCACAGCAATCACTGGAATCCCATGAGTCCACATCACACAAATGTGATTTGACTACTTATGACTGAGGGGTAATTTCTGATTTTGCAGTATTTAGGGCCCTGTGTCGTGTACGCTGTGAAACTCTCCGTTTTTTGTCAGCTTTCCCATTTAATGTTGGTTTCAACCTATTAACACTGCAGACTTGCAGCGGATCAATAGCCCTCATTGCACCATGTATCATTAGTTAATCGGATATTGATGAGGGTATTGACACTCACCTAATTAATCTCAGGCCCAGTGCCGGCTTTCATATGTTTCTTTAATTACACACTTCATCTTAGTCTTTACACATCAGCAGGCTGCTACTTCCTGTTTGACAGTGAGTAAAAGTTAGCTGTCAGATGTCACACTTGTTTCATAAGTTTTTTTTTTTCTTTATTTGGTCTCTGTATAACTGGTATATATTCTAGCAGCAGTGCAGAGTACAAGGATGTTAACCATGATAAGACTGCTGCATAGCTTTACACTGACAATCATTTTTACAATTGCTACAAATAAAACAACAGATTTGCATGTCTGCACAAAGTCTCTCTTATGTCCATGTTTACTTTATGCTGCATTGGCCAAAACTCCGCTATCCGAGCTTCTTGTTTGTTGAACATGTTTAAGTGCCTATAAAGTAGAGATGCATGTAACCAAATGTCCATCTATGGTTTGTAAAACATAAACTCATATCTGTGCACTTTGAGTGCACCTCCATGTGTGTATGTGAGTTTAACGCATGTAGGCTGATCAATAGGGTTGTGCATTAGTGCACTCGTGTACAGATGAGGGAGAGAGAGAGAGAGCACCTGACTACTGGCATCACCACGGGGCTCCAATAAGCTGCTCCTCAACTGCTGCTCTGCAAACCACAAATCTCCAACTTTTAGCCTGCTGCTGTTGGTTTGATTATTGTTTATAGATACAGCCGAGAATTAAAGTATGGCCCGCAGGCAGCATAATTATTTACAGCTGAAAACTCATATCATTACCAGCATGCTCCTAATTGCCAGAAGTAATATCAATGTTAGCTGATTAAGTGTATTTTTTTCATCTTCACTCTCCATAATGTGCAGAGATTGTTTTCCCTCAGCATATGGGGTGACGGTTTATCTCAATACAGCTGTTCATCTGGCTTGACTTTTTTTTTTTATTTTTTTTTTCACTGTTCATTCCAAAATACAATATTGCAGTATCTTCAGAGGGTAGCGATCGATTGCTCCACTTTTTGTAGTCTGCTCACAAGGTCAAAGAAAACACAGGAGATTCATCCTCTGTTGCTCAAAGATAATTTGCCTGTGTAAAAACAACAACAACAAAAGGTTCCTTAAATAGATGTAGATGTGACTTTAAGGGGCAATAGTAGGGATTTTGACCTAAGCTGATATCAGGGCTATACAGATTGGCCAGTAGGGTGAAAAGTTACCTTTAATTTACAATTAAATAATTAATGAATAAAACGTTTAGTTGGCCTAGACCTACCTCCCTTTGCTATGAACATGTCAGGATGTTTCACTCTTTATTTAAAGCAGTGAACAAGATGAGGCTAATTATAATGCTGCCTCTGAAGGGGAAATACATCAATCTTAAAGTCTGCTTTCGTAATCACATTTAGTTTACTCAAATATGAATGTGACACTTTTCTTCTTTTCCTTTTGGCTGTTCCATTTCTGGGGTCACCACAGTGAATCCTGTGTCTCCGTCTAACCCTGTCCTCTGCATCCTCTTCACTCACACCAACTAACTTCATGTCCTCTCTCACTACGTTCATAAATCTCCTCTTTGGTCTTCCTCTAGACCTCCTGCCTGGCAGCTCCAACCTCAGCATCCTTCTACCGATATATTCACAGTCTCTCCTCTGAACATGTCCAAACCACCTCACTCGGGCCTCTCTGACTTTATCTCCAAACCATCTAACATGAGCTGTCCCTCTGATGTCCTCATTCCTGATAAAATATGAATGTGACACTGCAGCACTGGAAATCTATCCCTTGGAACTGAGAACAGAAATCTCAAGACAGAATTTGTGGTGTGAGTTAATGTTTAATTTTTTTTACATGTTCAAAGATTAAAGGTTATATAACTATTGTAAAACTATTACTGATAATAACATCAAATGTGCTGCTTCTGTTTGTACAAGCCACATTCTGAAATATGACTCAGCACTTATGAGAGTAAACTCCATACTCCAGTATGATACGGAAATGATGAGTGTAAAAAAATACAAATAAACTTGTATGTTATTTGTTGTTGTTGTTTGTTGTTGGATTCTGGTTTCCAACCAGGAGTCAGTGTGTCATTTGGTTGGACTTTTTGGATCTCAATTTTTAAGTTATTTATATCATCCTTCCTGCTTTTTCTTTGACCACAGAGTTCACATTGGCTGGTAAGAGTGGGAGTGAATGACATTTAAAAAAAAAAAAAGAAAAGGCTTATGTGAAGCTTCAGCTTTGTTTCAATCAAAAGTGGAACAGATGCTGTGGAAGTAAGTTTGTCTTTCATGATACAGCATAAGTCATACGTAGAGAGAAAGTCATAAAAAGAAAAAAGAGCCCCATTAGTTCTTATGAATGCATCATATCTTGTGAAGAAACAAAAAAGTTTGACAGCAAAAGATTGTATCTATCAGGCAGTTGACAATTACAGGAGTCCATCTACTGCTTCTAGTGTTCGAATTGTTCAGAGGAGTGGAATGATTGCTAAAAGGGCAAATCAAATAGTGATTAAAAGTGCGCCTAAGGTCATCATTAGGGCAGTATCTTAGGAAAAAATTGAGAGCAACGGGGGAGTATTTGAGTAATATTTTAGTGACCAACAATAGCATCTCGTGTGCAACTCCTCTATAACAAGGATTTATTATATGCCTGTTGAGAGGCAGAGTCTGCTTCTTTGATGAGCACACTGACTGCAAGTTTACGCACAAAATGCTTGAGGAAATTAGACAATCATCAGATTGAATCTTTGTGCCATAAATACATTTTCTGTCTTTCTTCGTCATTCATTCTGAGATGCAGTGATGTCACTGCACGGCGATGGTCCTGTGATCCCTATGAAAGATCAAGAGGCCACAGGCAGTGGCGTGTCAGTAGCTCAAAGGCTCGGTGTATAGACAGTATCATACGAAATACAATCTGAGACATTAAAGAATAAGGCTGAATATTTTCTACATATTGTTTACCATTAACAAATCCTATAAATACACTGAAACCAACAATGAATAGCATCTACAGACTCACAGTAATGTCTGTGAGTCAAACTCTTTTTTCTTAAGAAACACATAACCACTTCACACAACCCGTTACAACTCAGGTTTAATATTGAAATAAAATACAGATTATAGCAAACTATAAAAGTGCTCTCCTGTTTATCTTCTTTGACTTGACAGTGAATCTTTTGTTTCATGACTGTCATTTGCTGTAAAGCAGGCTGATCATAGGCAACCATAACGACTTAATAAGTCAAATTCTCTGGAGGAGGTGCAATGACATAAGAGGACTGCTGCTGTTGTAACAGTGCCCAACATGTTCCCATCCCACAGTGTCAGATAATGGCGTCAAATTGCGCTGCATTTTTAGTTTGGCATATCATATTGACACCATTTGTACTCTTTCACATCATTATTGGTCGTTCCAGGAGCACCGCTATTTAGCGACATGGGAACAACAGCGTCTCATATTGATGACACAGGCACGCTTTCGTGTCCCTATTGGGCACTCCAGGAGCGCCACAATTTGAAGCCATTGGACTAACGTTACATACACACAAAACTGCCTTAGTCTTAAAGCAACTTCAGGGTAAGGTCACGTTAGGAGACAACATCAGTTGGAGAAAAGTTGTGTGTTGTTGTACAATCCACCACTCTGTCCACCTCTTTATGATACTTTTAGGAATTTACTACTTCATTGTTTTAGGCATCAAAAAGAGTCTGATTTTCTATTCAATTTCACTAAAAGCTAAGTGCATCGATCACTGGACAAAGTGGCACTTTTTGATGCCTCGAGAATGAGCATGGAAGGTAGCGGCAGTAGTTGCAGTATTCATTTTTAAAACTTTTGGTGTGGCTCGTTCATTCTTGCAGGACAGTGTAAATTTGCTCTTTGGACAGATTTCATTATGGATGGGAACTCGATCTTTCAAGTAACTTTGCTTTTCAGAACATAGTTGTTGGTCTCAGATCATTTTTTTTCTTAACCTGCTTTCCTATTTTTATTTTTATTTATTTTTTTGTATGTTGTTTCAACAGCCTCAGCAGTGGGAACTAGCTCAGATGCTTAGCCTACATATAGCTGCTAGAAGAGGGAATTCACTACTCTTGTTCAGAACAGCCTGTCAACCAGGTTGCTAATGTTGTACTGTAATGTTCTGTTTTCAAATCTGCCCAGTTTTTTGATTTGTGTCAAAACATGTCGCCCATACATATCCTGTCACTCTCAGCTTTCATTGTCCAACTGCAAGACGTCACATTGCCAAAGGCAAATATCACCCCTTTACATAATTTATTGATGAGTTGCTATGTAGAACAAGTTGTATTCTTTTACTTTTTCATAAAAAAATTATATATATTGCAGCAGCAGCAGTGCAGCATCTGTGTCAACAGTAAAAAACTACTACATTCTAGTGCTGGTTTATCCAAGTCAACGTGCTTCATGTAAAGTCTAGGAAACACTAAACAATTGCTTTAGTAGTTTGTTTGTGGCCCAGAAATGCTCATTCATGAAGACTCAAAAGAAGCCATGATTCAGGTCTGTTTGAAATAACATACCGGAAACTAGATGGCTGAGTTAAACTCCTGTGTAGCCTGAAATTAGTTCCACCCTGATTTCCCAGGTCACTAGCTAACCCACACATCTGTCTAAATATCTAGGAAATATTTGAAATGTAAATGTTTTCAATGACCAATTCCACTCAGCTAGTCTTCATTGGACATGCATCGCTGACCCATAGGGCAGTAGCAAGCTCATTGGCCTATTCATAGACTGTGTGTCCTCTGCCTCTTGCCTTTTAAGTTTTTAAAGGGTATAATGTTCACTCTGTGAGTTTAACCTAGTTCACGTTTGAACTTTTAATGATCTATTTCCTACAGTTAATGATTCAACACTAAGTTTACTACTGTGTGTGCACTGACATATTAACGTACGGACGGAGCAGAGGCACATTTACTGTAGATGCGGAAGTTAACTTGAGTATCACTGTTTTTTTTCCTGTTTCCTGTTTGAATTCAACTATTAAAGTTGAATTTCAACATTCATATCAGTGCAATCTAATTTCTTTTGCAAAGTATCATTCTTATAAGCAGAATATTAATATTAATATGAATTAATATTATATACAGACCCTGTCAAGGTAAACAACAGGTCAGAACCCTAGTGTTTTTCTAGTCTTTACAAAAACTGGGTAGACTGTGGTGCAGGATGTAGAGCAGTCGTTTTTGGTTTGATCCCAGCTTCTCCGGTCACATGTCAAAGTCCCCTTGAGCAAGACACTGAACCCCAACTTAGTTGCTCACAGTGAGTGCAGGACAGCTGCATAGCAGCTTCCCCATTTGTGTCTGTGTGTGTGTGTGTGTTTGTGAGTGCAAATGGGTGAAAGAGAGCCAGTGTAAAGCACTTTGAGGAGCAATAGGTGGAAAAGTGCTATATAAGTGCAGACAATTTACAATTTTTTAAAAAGACGTAAAAACAGATTTATTCATGGTGCCAAAATATTAAGCTATAGTGAATATAATATACAATAAGCTAAATATGTATTTGAAGTTACTCGATATATTGTCATAAATGTGATTCAGGAGCCTCTGGCCCCTGACGTAGATACTGTGCAGGTTATCAGTATAGGAAGGGTACAGTGTAAAAGAGTCCTTGGGTACTTTAATATAAGGGAATGTGAAGTTGACGTCACGCCATGTTTGAATTTATGCTTTCATTTGCCATGTTATGAGGATCCCCCTGCCCTTCTGTTTGTGAGTATTGGTTTTGATTGTGTTTCTGTCATGATTCTGAAAATCATTGCCATGGCAGGTTAGTGCTGCTAGGTCAGTAGACGAGTGACACCTTACCTTTGGCCCATTTCCATCAAATGTGAACAATTTTAACAACAAAACCAAACTCACAGCATGGCATCCCAGTCCTTCAGCAGTGAACACAAAGTAATGTAACTTTACATTCTCTAGTTTTTGTATTTTTTTTTTTTGTTTGCTCACTTTATTCATTCTTGCTATACAATTATTTTAAATAAGCTAACACCTTATTCACCTTATTCACCCAATCTGACTTCCAGGCCCGGATTAACAACGACCTAAACCGGTGTTGTTGACCTACAGGGTGCCGGTGGAAACTTAGTTAGTCAGTTAGTTAGTCACTGTTAGTCGAAGAAGGAGAGGAGGAAGGCATGTTCATAAGAGAGAAGAGGAAAGCCAAGAGTTTAGGACTGACAGTAGGGTCTTTGAATGTTGGGGCTATGACAGGGAAGGTTAGAGAGTTGGTTGGCATGATGCAGAGAAGGAAGGTGGATATACTGTGTGTCCAGGAGATCAGATGGAAATGTAGCAAGGCTCAAAGCTTAGGAGCATACTTCAAGTTGTTCTACCATGGGTCAGATAGGAAGAGAAATGGAGTAGGAGTTACCCTGAAAGAGGAGTTTGTGAGGAATGTTCTCGAGGTGAGAAGAGGATCATATAGGTTCATGAGTTTGAAGCTGGAAATTCAAGGCGTGATGTTCAATGTTGTGAGTGGTTATGTCCCACAGGTAGGATGTGAGTTCGAAGAGAAATTTTGGAGTGAGTGAATAATTTCTTCCAGAAGAGGCAGAAACATAGGGTAACATATAAGAGCGAAGGTAAAAGCACTCATGTGAATGACATCTTTTGTTGGCGTTGTAATCTGAAAGAGATCAGTTACTGCAAAGTATTTATAGGGGAGAGTGTAGCCAGACAGCAAGAGATGGTGATGAAATTGAATATGGTGGTGAGGAAGATGAAGAGGACAAAGTGGTGGAAGTTGAAAAAGAAAGAATGTTGTGTAGATTTCCGGGAGGAGCTGAGACAGACTCTAGATGGTCAGGAGGTGCTTCCAGATGACTGGACCACTAAAGCTTATGTGATCAGGGATGCGGTGTGTCCTCGGGAAAGAGGAAAGTGGAAAAGGAAACTTGGTGGTGGAACGAGGAAGTTCAGGAGTGTATACAGGGATAGCTAAGAAGAAGTGGGACACAGAGAAAAGAGTACAGGGAGAGTGTAAGGTGATGTTAGAGTTGGCAAAGGCCAAACAAAGAGCATATGAGGACTTGGTATATGAGGTATCCTAGGCTGGACAGTAAGGAGGGAGAGGTGGATTTGACAGAGATGGTAAGGATGTGCAGCAGGTTAGGGTGATTAAAGATAAGGATGGAAATTTGTTGACAGGTGGCAGCTGTGTGATGGGAAGATGGAAGGAGTACCAGGAGTAGAAGTATATTAAGGTGGTGCTGGGCAGGTATAGGTGCTGTAAGACTGTGGTGAGGTGTGACAGAGGAGTTCAAGGTGGAGGTGGGTCTGTATCAAGGATCAGCTCTGAGCCCCTTCCAGTTTGCTCTGGTGATGGACAGGCTGACAGATGAGGTTAGACAGGAATCTCCATGGACTATGATGTTTGCAGATGACATTGTGATTTATAGTGAGAGCAGGGAGCAGGTGGAGGAAAATCTAGAGAGGTGGAGGTCTGCTCTGGAAAACAGAGGAACGAAGCTTAGCCGCAGCAAGACAGAATACATGTGTGTGAATGAGAGGGACCCAGGTGGAACGGTGAGGTTACAGGGAGCAGATGTGAAGAAAGTGCAGGACTTTGAATACTTAGGTCTTCAGAGCAAGGGAGAGTGTGGAAAAGAGGTGAAGAGGTGAGTGCAAGCAGGTTGGAACGGGTGGAGAAAAGTGTCAGGTGTGTTGTGTGATAAAAGAGTAACAGCGAGAAGGAAAGGAAAGGTGTTCAAGACCGTGGTGAGACCAGAGATGCTGTTCGGCTTAGAGACAGTGACACTGAAGAAAAGACAGGAGGCAGAGCTGGAGGTAGCAGAGCTTAAGATGTTGAGGTTCTCTTTGGGAGTGATGAGGATGGACAGGTTCAGCAATGAGGACATCAGAGGGACAGCTCATGTTAGATGTTTCAGAGATAAAGTCAGAGAGGCCAGATTGAGGTGGTTTGGACATGTTCAGAGGAGAAACTGCGAATATATCAGTAGAAGGATGGTGAGGTTGGAGCTGCCACGCAGGAGGTCTAAAGGAAGATCAAAGAGGAGATTTATGGATGTAGAGAGAGAGGACATGAAGTTTGTTGGTGTGAGAGAAGAGGATGCAGAGGACATTGTTAGATGGAGGCACATGATTCGCTGACATTGGCATGTAGAGATTTGTGTTCTACCTTCAAAAACAATAACATAACATGTGACAATAAAAGCTATGAGAAGATACCACGTGATGCTAAACATGAGAAAATGTTGAAACTCACAACCAAGCCTCACTTGGATTTTGAAGAATGCAGCTCTGAAAGCCTGATAATCCTCAGACTATGTTTGTTTGCTAAGAGATGAACAGCATTAAAAGCAACAAAGGTTGTTTAACCAGAGATGAAAAGTGCATAAAAGACAGGAGTTAATGTTAATGCAGTTGCTTGCAATTTATTGCAGATTGTCAGTTCAGCGTCTTGGAGATTAGACACTTATTTTGAGCTGAGAACTGACAAATATTTGACTATTTGTTAGGGTTACATGGTGAATTCCCATCTAAACAATACATTTGTTGATTTAAAGTAAATCCTGTAAATTGCATCAGATTCTGTCTCTGTGTGTAATTTTTGTAAGGTTTGACAGATGAGGAAACACTGTAACAATAGAAGAGCACTTCAAAGGATGGTTATGTAACTGCTTCAGTGCACTTGAACTGCTGTGTCAGTTGAGCTTTTCAGTACCTGACAGCACAGGCGGGAATTACTTGTAGAAATGAATCACTCCTTATTACCTCATATAGACATATTTATTTATATATTTACCTAATGCTGATGTACAGTTAAGTGCAAAAACTTGCATCCTACTTTTCTGAACTGTCAAAAGGAGCAAAACAAAGATTGTTTTTACACAAACATGATATTTATGATAATTTATCTTTCTTCAAAAATGAATCGAATAATTAAAGTTAATTTTTAATTAATTAATTTATATTAGGGGGATGCAAACATTTGTACTGATATAATTGTTATTTTACCATAACTTTTCTTGACCATTTTTGTTTGTTCTGATGATAAAATCACATTAGTTATAGCTGAAAGTTCATTAATATTATGTTGGTATGTATGTGGTTTAGCGTTGTGTTTGCATATTAATTTTACTTCTTCTTTCATTTCAAAATAAGAGCATGCTAATTTTTGCATCCAACTGTACAATATAGACAATGTTTAAAAACCAGTTTTAGATACAGCATTATCTAACTAAATATGTATGCTTATTTGTTCCTCTTTGAATTTTAATAAAACTTACTGGTGAGTGTAGCACTTTTGTCATTTTTTTTGGTTTGTTTGTTTGCCACAGGACAAAAATTGTAGCCATCAAACCTGAAAGTAATGATGTACCATTCTTATATGAGTGTTAGGCCTGTGTGAAGCAACTCTAAGAGCTCAATATTGCCAGCATATAAAGTTATAAAGCAGAAAGAAGCTAACCATCCTCTGTTGCATAAAAGTCATACGTCGCTGGCAGGCATCAAAACACAAAAGAAGTTGAGTCGTGAACATATTATGAAACAAGATTGGAGAGTGGCAAATTGGTAATTAGCCTCTATGTTGCAAATGAGCATTACAGTCTTGCTTATGACTTTCCTCTCTGGTCCCCAAAGCCTCTTCTATTAATTTAGTTCTGAGGGGCCATCCATAAACAGACTGAATAAGCTGTTAGCCTAAACGACGAGTGCAAATGAAGGGCTGGCTAAATATGCTAAAGGTAACAGAGATAGTAAAACATCCAATGCTCAAATTACAGTGCATAAAAAAGGGAACGAGCTGGGAATAAATTGGTTTCTCAGCTATGGCTGGAATCATCTATATTTTGTGTAAAATTCTATAAACATTTGGTGGTTCAGTGTTACTACATGCATATAACTAGCTATTTTTATGCCTATTTGAATATACAACTTATCAACACTGTATTATTATACTATAACTATTGATTAACACAATGGTTATATATTTATATTGAATCAATATGGTCAAACATGCAAATCAACATATGCATGGTAATGTAAAAAATATAGTACAACCATATAAAACATATCCTAATGATAAAGCAACAATAAACTTATATAAACTAATAAAGTTGTCCAATTTCCTGCGTGTACCAGCCTGATACAATATGCTTGCCTGGCATCGTTTGTCACTTATCATGTTCTGTCTCCCGGCTTTCTCTTGAAATTTTCTCTTCCTCCCTCATGAGGTCAGTTTCCTGCTTCAGAATTCATTCAGCCCTCTGGTTGTCTTGCATAAGAACAAGTAGAGCCCATTACTACCAAATGAAAAGGAAGTAAGACAGAAACTTCCAAATTAATTTACAATAGAACACACCTTAGAAGTAACTGACTCAAGTTTGATGTAATTACTCCAGAAACCATAAATGGCTGTAATTGAAAAAAAGCCTACAGCATACAAGGATAACAAATGGCAAGATAATGGAAGCAGTGAAAGTCTGAGCTATTCAGATTGATGTGAGAGGGAGAAATATCTGGCTTCTCTGAGATGGGCAATTCTTGCAAATACACCTCACCAACACTGGTAGAACTCATAGCCCTGCTGCCCTGCACTTGCCCTCCCCTAAGCATGGAGCTTATATTCAGATGAGCCAGCCATTAACTCTAAGTGGTCTTTAGCCCCACATTCTGCCATTCCACAAATTAGCCAATTTTAAACATTAAACATCAGCCAGTGGCTATGGGGTCAAAAGGTCAGATGTGGTAAATATGAGGTGCAAACCTGTAGTTAAGGGGATTAATAAGGGCTCTTTTGAAAGCACTTAACTGGAATGTGCAGCACATTTACTGGAAGAAAGGATGGGTGCTGCTTATTCAGGATGAGTGACATTGGTGCTTTTGGGAATATTTCACTTTGTCTGAGCCTTGCACTTCTCTGACCTCAAGTGCATATAGTAAAGATTTTAGAGTCATTTCTTCCCGCTGTAGCCTCGTATTGTCCTAAATGGCGACTGCAAGGTTTAATGCAATAGACAAAACAGGATTCAGTGGGGAGAAACTTATCATCTCTGCAAATACATGGGAAATAGAGTGAGAAAGAAACAGGGAGAAAGCACTCGCGCATCCCTGCTCTTCCACTCCATCGAGTATGTACCAGAGCAGATGGACATATGGGTGACGCTACATTCTTTAAAGAGAGTGAAGCAAATTCCTGACCCTGCCCTTCCACCCCTTCCCTCTCTGCCGCCCCGTCGCTCACAAATTGCCCGTTCGAATGTCAGCCCTCCTCTTTATCAAACAAGTCCATTGTCTGCCAATTCATGGGGCAATGACAAGAAGAGGCTAGCAAAGTGTGGAACCTCTCGTCTGTGAGCCTTTTCAACCTTTTTAATATGGGGGCACACAGTCAGACACACAGCCAGAAAATCAATACAGCTTTGCCTGGGCCTGACCCACATACAGGGAGGCCAGTCACTGGCCAGTCAAGGCTCTTTCATTATTATGTGTTTATAGATAAAATTGTGCATCTGCCTACATGCATGCTTGTGTGCATATCTATGAATTTCCCGGGCATGCATGTGAGCAATAGTGTGTGTCAACTCATATGCACGTGTATTTTTGAGAGGCTGTGTTTGTTGGTTTAAGAAGAATGCAAATTTCATTGTGAGCATGCACATTGTGTCAGTGTGTGTGTGTGTGTGTGTGCAAGTCTGAACATTGAGTCCAAGTGGGGTGTTGAGTTCACACAAGCCCTTCCTGTTGCCTGACTCCACTGTCACTGATTGCAAGTGACGCAGAGCTAATAAAAGAGCAAAGCTGACTGTCAGCAGCGATTAGGCTGGCTACACAGACAAGACAAAGAGAGGGGAGAGAGCAGCAGCATTAGCTATGGTCATTAAACAACTTGAGTCAAGGTGATTTTCAGACTAACCTGGTTTATAAATGGGGAGGAGAGCAGCGGTATAGAGCTGTTTGCATTAGTTTTGCAACCGCATGTCACACCCGAATCTTAATTGTAGGCTTTGGAGTCTGGACAGTGGTGATGACTTCAGGCTAGAATTCACACAAGTTGGTCTGTGTGATGGATTTTTCAACACAAGACATATAGGGATTCACTCACATATGCAACAGCTCCTGTACGAGCTGTACAGATGTATCACTAAAACTGTGTGTCTGCAGAGACAGAGGAAGATACATTCACATTCTGTTCACCAGATTTATACAGAAGGATATGTGCCTGGTTCTGTATTTCAACATTTGTGCATTTACGGGAGCCTCATTTTCACTCCCTCAATTTGCATTAAACAGAACTTGAAATACCTCAAAGATAAGTTTAAAACATCGTTTCGTGTGTGCTCTACTTAACTTTAAGAGTTTTTTTTTTTTTTTGTATTGAAACTTACCCAATTTTTTTAAGTTTCCATATTCCATATTAAGAGTGGGACCTTCTTTGTTTTTTGTTTTATATATATATATATATATATATATATGTATGCTAGGAGTAGTGTGGCATTGGGAGAAGGAGAAGTTGAGAAAATGCAGTTTAAAATCAATGACTGCAAATCTTCTAAGACAGAGGTTAGTGTATCATCTTTATGGCTTTTATGCTTCTAAGATCACCTTAGGGACCTTAGAGGTTGCTTTTGGTTCACATCCTCATCTTGCACAGCGTTCTCAGTCCTGGTTGTCAAGGCCCCTTGCCCCACCTACTGATTACCTGGATCCGGTGTATTCAGTGCATCAGAATCTGAAAGATACCAATTCACATTCCAGCTTGTGATGCACTGAACACACCGGATCCAGGTAATGGCCCTGCCCACTGGGGAGGCAGTTGTATTTAAACACAGTACAATCAACAAAATGATTGTTTTTTTGTGTGCGTGCTTCTAAGAAGATTGTCAGGGATAACTTAAAAACATTAAGGAAAAAATGCACATTGTCTTGTGTTCTGAAGAAATGCAGATTAACTTCTAATTTACATATTTTTAAGTAAACACATAAACTCAATTATTTATTGTTAATAACCCAGATTCAATTATGCTACATTTACATCGTCTCAGATTTTTATTTTATTTTTTTCAGTATACAAAAGAGACAACAGCAAGGGAGAACGGGCTGGTATACTGTATACTGTATAATTACCTATGCCCCCTCCACAGGTATCAATCACTCAGAAGTTTGTGGAAGAATATTCACTGATCATTTGGCACCAACTAGGCTTTTATGGCTAAGGCCATTTGTAGCACTGGTTACCAATGATTTATCACATGTAAAAAAAAAACACCATCACTTTGATATCTCAATCTCAAGCTTCATTACACATCTGAATAATGATCACTTATTGACATATAGTTCTTACATTAGGAGACTTTATAATATAGCAAGGAAACAGTGGCTGTAAATAAAAAAATAATGTCCATGACTCAAATTTGGAATTAAACCTTTAAATGCACATTTAATCAGAACACTTATTTCAAGGTAAAAAACAAATTTCTTAAATCTGATCATGGCTTATGTCTCGTGTTTAATCTCCACTTTATCATTGGATTCACACTGCCTTTATGTGTATGTAAGGTGCACACTTTTTACTACATGTCCTTATATGTATTTAAGTGTATATTAGTGGGAAAAAGCTTAAGCATGTTTTCTGTGCATAGGCAACATTTAGACATCTGGCCCCTGGTTAACCCAACACGTACTAACACATTGACTCAGTTCCAAGATTTCTTCCTGTGGGTGGTTGCTTTCGCAGGTACCTGTAGATCTCCTGACAAGCAGGTGGGGATTAGCAATCTCTCTTTGCCTTTCAGCAGTTTTATCTCTGTGGCTGGCTGGCTGGCTGGCTGGCAGGAAGGTTGCCTTGCCATTTCTACCTTTTTCAATCCCCTCTCTCCTTTAACATCACGAATACCAATGATATTATCTCTGGATAAATCAAATCTGATACCAACCCATCTCCTTTTTTTAGCTACGTTATGTGTGCAAATGTTCACAGAACAACGGGAGAGGGTGCGTGTGTGTGTTGGTGCTGCAAATAAGGCAGCTAAGGCAGCATTCAACCAGTTACGGAGGGCTCCTGGCACATCGGCACTTGGTGAGACATTTATGAGCAAACTAGCAGCCATGTTTCATCTTTAGTGGCCTCTAGGATGAAATGGAAGCTTAAATCTGAATCTGTTGATGACAGGATGGATTATGAGGGGGAGACGAGGCATGACGTAGATAGAGAGGGCGAGAAGAAGTGCAGGTAACAGTAGGTGTGTGGGGGGATACAAAAACATCTTGTTTACATGGTAGATGTGGAAACTGAAAATTATTCTAAAGTAGTAAATTTGCTTCTACAAAGGAAATTGTTAGCCTGCCCAGGCCTGCAATGACAAATCCTGCTTTCAAGTCCCACAGTTCATAGCATTCTTTAACAGCTTTCCCATATTATTTATGATTGCTGAAGCATGAATGCAAAGCCATAAATATGTCACAGGCCTAGCTTCCATTTTTTGAACCTGAGAATAAAGTCCTAATTTGGGTGAGAAGGTTCAGAAAATACCAGCTCTCATATTTGGTGATATTGAGCATTCTGCAAAGCATCACCTTTTGTGAAGAAGGAAACTTAAAGCACGTTCACATTTCTTACACACATGTGTATATGAGATGTACATTTTGTCACCATGACATCATGTTTTATAGTACACATGCATGGAACATGTATGTGTATGCACTTCCACCTGAAACAGGAATACAGACGAGTGCGTGTCCATGGCACAAGTGTCTGTCTGAGGACAAATGGAAAGTATTATTTGGCTTTTAGTCAAGGAGTAAGACTGACCACAGGCCCTTTCTGCTTCAACACTGAACACACAGCAACTTTTCAACAACAGAGAACTTTCAAAGGCTTTATGACAGAATCATTTTATTAGTTAACAACATGGATGGAGGGAAGCACTGTCGAATACTGTAGATAGAGGTAATTATGAGTTGATAAGTAAGTATGAGTTAACCTAAAAACATAATTGCATATAGCATAGCATGTACACCTGTGAGATCTAAATTAATAACCTTCTTTACAGGTCACTGCAAGGTTTTCTTCAGAAACGCAATGATAATGATTATTTAATTGTGTCCACATTGTCCAATATTTTAAAATCTAGCTATACATTTGTATTGTATTTTATATGTAATACCTCTGAAATGTACCTAAAAGTTGCTAATAGTGAAAGATTGAATTAGAACTACTCAAATGCACATGGCTGAGTTGCAGCCATGCTCACAGAAATACACTCCATATAATAACAACACACAAGCTCAACATGCAGAATGAGTCAGAAGCAATGACGCGCGCGCATAAAAACCCAAAGCCTGTTCTTCCAGCTTGTGTTACAATAGAAATGACTGCCAAGAAGAAGGGGTATCCCATAAGCCCTGTAGCCAAGATACCAAGGCTGATAACCAGATTGAAACTTTCAGTGTGTGTTTGTCTTTCTTGTGTCTGTAGGTGAAAAAGGAAGACAGAGAGATATTTTTATTTGCTATGCACAGAATGTGAATACAAGTGTGAATCATGTGTGTGTTGGAGTTCAGGCATTTACAGTTTAACTGTTTGCTTTGATACTCCTGATATCGCTAGTGCGCTTCCCACATGTGACTGTGTGGTTAAATATATGTGTTTGTGCTCAAATGGAGTAAACTGTCTGCTTGCTTTCATATGTGGGTTTGGCATTATTGTACTGTGCAGTAGTTGTGGGTTGTCTTTGTTCCTGAAACCATCCACTATCCTGCTATTAAAGGCCTGGTCTAATTGTTCACATTTTCCTCCAAAGGTCACCCTCCCAAGAAGACGTTGCCAGCGTTCCCCGAAGGTTGGCCTCCCTGTGGGTGCAGCAAAAATTGTCAGAGGGGAAGAGTGTTACAGTCAACCAAAGTTGTATTTGTCTACACAATTCTTGTTTTAACTGTTTCTGTTCCACAGCTGGTGAAATACTTTTTTTTTTTATCTGTACATTTTAGTGTAGAAATATAGATCATCCTGCAGTGACAAGTGAATTAATTTGCTTAAACAAACCATCTTCATATTGTAGCTCAACTCGTCATAGTCAATGACATGTTTAGAACAGTGAAGAGGCCCACCTTTAGTGGCAACATGGATTTTAAAAATAAGACTGCCAGAGCCTTATGTCCAGAAATAGATGACCCAGTTTAAAAGTGAAAGATATAGAAAAGAATTAGATTGAATGAGAACAAATAGAAAAAAAAGATAAAGATTAGATATTACATTAGATAAGAGAAAGAATTAGAAAGATTAGATAAATCCGGAGCTTATAGCTGAGAGTGTAGGTTGAAAACCACACACAGTAAAACAATCTACTATTTTATGTTAGATTTTTCACTCATTCAAACACATTACCTTTAGTGTCTCAACATTTTTAATAGTAATTTTCACGTAATTTGTAGATCGTTGACACTTGTTGCACCTATGTAGCTGAATGGTGCTTTTATGTTTTTTATGTACACATGAATTAATGGGATTATCAAAACGCATTATTTAATAAGTAAAATTGATTGCATTTAGTAAAAGTGATACTCACTCTATGTAGGCTGAGTAGCTCTATGAAAAAAGAAGACGAAAAAACCTGTTTTTGAAGACTGGCAGGCAACAGGTTGGAATCATGAATGGTATGGAATTTTGAGAAATTGTTTGAAAAGGCTACACCGCTGCAACAACTCAAAAAGCTTAGCCTGCTTAGCATAGCCTGAAGCAACAGAGACGGTAAAAGGGAGAGAGTTACTTGCCTGTACGGAGGATGAGGAAATACTGTCTTTGAGCCATCATATTAGCAGTGCCTCCTAGTGATTCTGACTAACTATTGTCAGAGGCTTTACAGAATCTGTTGTCGTCCAGGCCTGGAATGTGTACTTGGTCACTGGATGGAAAGAAATTTGCTTTAAAAAGACTCTAGATTGGACTTTCAGCTACACCACAGTTGCCTAGATACTCCCACCAAACGCATTCAAAAGTTTTTGCCTGTATCTTTTTGTCTTTTAACTTAGTTTTTGTACCTTAAAGCATCTTCTCAAACTCAAGTTTAAACACCCAATGATCCATTTTGTGTCTCGGTCAATACAACTTACACAAACTGACACAATTCAAATACACAAGGAAGCCAAAGCACAGACGTGCGTGCATGCATGAACAGACACATTCACAGTCTCAGAGCTCACAACATTACCAACAGACACTGTTTGAACTGCTGCACATGCTCAACAAATCAATACAATTATCTTTTGTTCTCAGGATGTGTTTTCTTTCCCCTATAAAAATCAAAATGTATTTTTATATGCCGAACACACAGCAGCAAAATGTTCAATGACAACACAGTGTCTGGGGAATGAGGCAAGTTTTCGTCCCGGCAAACAAATACGTGCATGCTATTTTCTGCTCCTCCAAGATCAGATATTTGGGGCAAGGTGTTCGCAGTTTCCTCCTGGGTCTCTCGGGGGAGTCATGTTTTGTGCTTCGTCTTCGGTCTGAGATAAATGAAAAACCTTTTGACTTTCCCTCCAAGGAGAGATTGCAAGCAGGGAGGAACTGTGAGCTATGCTGAGGAGAATGCAGGATGCCTCCAACGGAGAGAACACAAGAGAAGAGGGGAACACTTTAATAAAACAATTTCTTCTCATTATAATGCTGTGCGGCTTTCTGCACGTCACTTTAGTTGGGAATGATTTGACACAGAAACCTTTGCCACAGTGCATGTTTTTGTCGCTACTCAATGTCACTTTTTATGTCATTCAATATCACATATTTGCCTATTAAAATACATACGAAAGTTGCAATTGTTATTTAAAACAAACTTTAAAACAGAATTTGTTCTAACCGTTAACTGTGCACATATGGCTTATATTAATATTGAAATCCGAAACAATTCCTAGTAAATGTAATAACATTTCTTAATGCTTTTTTTAGCATAGTTATCAACTCTCTATTGGTGTTTGAGCATCAATTTGGCTCATCAGCTGCACGACATGTATGTTGCCGATTAACCCAACTGTATTTTGGTCTGTCATTCATCCCTTTACACATCCAATTCTCCATCATTTTTATCATCCCTCTGTTTTTCTGTCGGCCTGGCTGTCAGTGCCACATCCTTTCTTCAGCGTGCATCCCCTAGTTCCCTTTTGATTGAATGAGTAAAGATATAAGTGAGGTTTGGGTGCGCTGACAAGACTTTGGTGATGAAGTAGAGGTGCCAACTTGCACCAGGCAGTTGATGGATGATAATACGGTGCCTCAGGATTACCTTGACACTCTGAATTCAAGTCTGTTGCACAGATACAGTCATCACAGTATGGGGACAAGATGACTGCACTGGTATTTTTATGGGAGCAACTTATGTAACTAGAAAGCACCCTTTGACTAATTATTTCAATGGCACAGGCATTTTAAGATTTAGCTAGTAATTGGACAGGAGTTGAGATTAGCTGGCAGAGAGTCAGCATAGCAGAAATATGGGCAATTTGCCAGTCATTGTGTTTGTGCTTCTTATGTTGAAATATTGGACTTGTTACGCTGGGTATTTTATTGGTTGTTTAGATGGCTGACGTTCAGTGTGGTACTAGTAAGGAAACACTGTTATCTTTAAAACTGTAAGGTTTTTGTAATAACCTACATATGGGGAACATCATTAAGCCAATCAACTGGACTGTGTGGAAACCATGACTAATCCCATTAGTGTGTATAACCAGCAGGTTGTTGGTAGATTTATTTCCTTGATAAAATGAATTAATGATTAAGACAAAATGCAAGTTTATTTTGCGTTGCTACACACTCCCTTAGGGGTAATTCAATTTACATTCTTAAACCATGGCAGCCACAGTAACAGAATTGCAGAATTGTTACATTTGTTAGTTTAGTATTATCTATAGTTATAGGTATATCTAAATTATAGCTTTAGTTAAATAAAATATGCACCACAATGCTTACTCTGGTGAATACTCTGGTGAAATATCAAGACGTGAGTCTCAGTTAGTAACACCCACTAGACATGCGATCTGCCAGCTAGAGGTGGCTAATGTACTGTCAGATATCAATATATACTTACTCTTTCTTTAAAAAGGAGAATACATGCTGTACTATCACAAAACTACTGTTCTTCAAAGCACACATGCATAAAGTCACCAACAGAAGAGGGAGTATTTCCAGAGTAACAGATATTCATCTAGTTGTGGAACTTTTTTTGTTTCAACGAGTCCTCTGTATCAGGGAGTAATCTAAGTGAGTGTGTGTATGTGTGTGTGTGTGTGCGTCTATGTGGGTGGATGTGGAGGGTGTGAGGGGTGTAGGGTGAACTAAAAAAAAAAAAAGGTGTGGTGTTATTAACCGGCTTGTTGCCACCTGCCAGAATCACAGATGGGTAGCGTTGGGCCATACCTGAGTGTGTTTATGAGTGTCTCCTAACACTGGGGGTTAAATCAATTAAAACACTGACAGTTGACCTTAAATCAAGATGAGCATTGTACAATATTCCCATGGTGGTGGATGACACACATGCACACACAAACAAAATGCTGGGAAGCGGCCTGCACTTTTGGTTTTATTTGTGCTCTCTCTCTTTCTGCATTAGATATGTGTCACCTTGACCTATTAGTCATCAGTGTATCAGACTTATGTCCTTTCTGTTGCCCTGTGTCTGCTATGATTCATTTTAGTCTTCACTATTAAGATAAATAATTCATGTTTGGCAGTGTAGTACATAAGAACAGCACCATAGTGATGATTTTGTCAAAGCTAAAAAAGTCATTTCACACACAGTGGTAGGTCCACAACATAAAAATCCACTGAGTGCAGATTGTCCGCATTGGTTTTGGGGGGCCTGGTGGCTCAGTGGTGGAGCATTGGGTTAGGATGCGGGCTCAACTCCCACCCCACTAGGTGCGGCCCCACCCAGCCAACAAGGTGTGACACGATAATCTGTTGTAATTATTTAAACACTGAAAGCTCCATTGAGTAACTTTTTATGAAAGTTTATTTAGTAGACATATGCTCCACAGCTCATCTTGTTGTGTTGCCTCCTGTGGCACTGACTTACAGAACAGCACTGGCCACAGTGCATATTTATGGCCATTCAAAGATTTTTAAATGAGGTTTACCCTTTGAACTAATGAGTGAAGGTTTAACCCCATGCATCACACACAGACGACAAAAGATACCTTCCACATATCTATGCAATACCACAAGCTTCACCACAGGTTAAATTTTATGACAACATGGGTGGATTGATTTGAAGTCTCACGTTACAGCTAGCTGGTGTATACAACATTTGTGCTTCACCAACACATAATCAGTTAAAGACAAAGATTTTGCAATACTGCTATGGGCACTCAGCCACTTAGAGGAATTATTGAGGAACTCACGCTGTGCAGACACTTTCACATCTCCCTCGGAAAGGCACACGGTTGTCCGTCTATTGCATAAACACGGAGAAGAGAGAAGGTTGAGCCAAAGCCAGCTTTATCATCTTGATCAAACTTCTCTCCTCTAAACCACATGTTGAGAGGAGAGAAATTCTTATAACTTGCTCAAGTGGAGGTGTACATTCAACTTAAGGCAGGGCAAAAATGGCATTAAAAAAGCTCAATGTTCCCCAGTAATCCAATCGCATCACACCAGTCCCTAAATCTTTGTCAAGGAAATGCAATTGTTATAATGCGTTTATTGAAACTTGGGCAAGGTTTTATTTAATCATGCCGTGCTCTAACAGCACTGGCGGTAGATGAGAAAAACACACAATCTTTCATCACACCATCATCCTTGGAAAATCCAATTTGTTGCTGTTCCTCTCGCCCCGGTGCGCACCACACGTGTGATTGCTGCATGGCACAGCTTAGAACATGGAGTAAACCCTTTGTTAATGTGTGTGTGTGTGTTTCTCCTTTTATGTTGTATTGTGTGTCATAGCAACCTTATCTCTTTGGTGATTCTCAGGGTAATTCAGTGTGTTGGGAGAGTTCGAAGGCCCCTGCTGAAGAAGTGTATGTCTGTGGTTGTACACACATTCAGACCTTTTTACTTTAAACATATTCGTGATATACAAAGTGTTGAACGGAGAATCTGTTGTTTTACTACACGATGAAAAGTTGCTTTACTGCACAACACACAAACTGACACACTGATCTTTGAAAATTGGCTAACAGGCACCTTTAACTCTGGTCAACAGATTGGTGCAACAATCTGCTTGTGGTCCCCAGCAATTACAAAGGGTCTGCTGCCCAGGAGAGACTGCCCTGGTATTACAATGAATTATTCACCATGTGTTGACTTTTGGTCGTAATTACTGTTCGTTGTTCATGGCGCCCGTTATTTCGTACGTTATTGGACGGCCTCCTGAATACACCTGTGCTGCTGCTCTATTCTGAGTAACATACACACATTCACACCTACTCTAAGCTGTCTGCCTTATTTTTTAGTTTATTTTGAGTGTTAGAGTTGGTGACACCTCCCAGTCTGGAGTGAATCGTGCCTTGGGTGATGATTGAAAAACAGCCCAATCCATTGTTTAGCTTAGTGTGTGTATTTGTTTGTGTGTGTGTGTGACATTGACAGAGACTTTGCCCAAGGAGGAGAGCGTATCATGGTGTATAAATATGTGGTAATGGAGAGGGCCTGAATGTGTGTTGGTTAAGTTTTAGACAAGCTGCTTGGCATCAGTAGCCACCACACCCTGGCAATGGAAAGTTGTAATTCCTTGTGTGTGCATGTGTGTGTGGTTAAATAAATGTGATGTTGACTGCTCCTCACTCCACCACCTGCCAACCTGGCATCATTTTCCCTCGCTTTTTTTCTTTCACTCATAAAGTTTGCCAGATGTTACAGATTAGTCAGCATTTCACTTTGGCTCAACTCTTAAGTCAAATGCCGTCACCCTGAGCCACCCGTAGGTAACCATAAAGGATTGGGGTTTGCAGATGGGAAACCTTATTGGTTGTAAACCCAAGAGGCTCTAATCCAGCTGTGCTTTAAGTCATTACTGTGATGTACCCTAAGAGAAAAGGAATTTTACCCCAGCATATCAGCTAATCGTGTTTTGCTGAGAGCTTCGTGATGTGGTTGACAATATGTCGAAGGCAAACGTTGGCAAATCTGTTTATCTGGGGACTGACAGCTAAGTGTGACTGACAACTCTGACCTGACTGTTTTTAGGTGTTCCCATAACAACATATCATGGACATCTGTATTGACTCTGTAAAACACACAGTGGGCATCTGTCTTCTGTGCAGTGAACTTTTAACTGTTGTTTTAAATCAGTTGGCTGTAATATGCTGGCTCATTATTTTTGTATTTTACCAAAAATTTAAAACCACTGAACTAAAGTGCACAAGAACAACTCAGGCACGGTCTGAATTGAACAGGCCAAAACTTTTCCTAACTGATCCTGACATTCTCAGGAAAAATAATCCAATGTCACTGCATGATGTTGCTGCAAAACGTTCATGCCACCATCATAACTCCCAATGACAGCTTTTCTGTGGGTTTTAATTATAAGAGCAGTAACAGAAGAAAAAAACTTTTTGTCCTGCAATATAGTAAAATCCCACAATATAAAATCTAAAGTAATTTTCACCAGATAAGTTGCCAATTTTTGTTGTTGTTGTTGTTGTGAGGATGCCTTTAAGATGCTTTTCTTATGCCGAGTTGCTGAAAAATGCCACAGTGATAGTTCGGTGCTGTTAGTGGGTCAGTAGAGGAATGCTGACTTACCTTCGCCCCCATCTCAATTTAAACAACTTTTTAGCCAAACAATATAAAAGCTATGCAGGTAACTCATTGTAACCACCAGCTCAGGAACTCTAGCTTCAGCCGGCTGGAGTTAGTCCAGTGACTGATTGTGAACATTTTACATCCTCCCCCTCCCTCACCCTGTAACTCCTGCATTGATCTCACCCCTTATTTTTCCTGAATCCTACCCAACATTTATTCTTATTCTTTCTATAGCTCTCTCCACTGTCCCTGTTGCCTTTCACCTGGCTGTTCTCCCCCTATTGTCCTTTAACTTTTTAATGCCTCCCCCCACCCAAGCAATATCAACAAGTTAAACTCAAATAAAAAGAAAATGAAAAACAAAAGGCTAAAAATAGAGAACAAATTCCCGAGCCCAACTAGTAGTCACAATTAGCCACCTGCTTTCCTCTCGCCTCACCCTCCTTCCCTACTCCCCTCCTATCCTCCTCTCTCTCCTTCTTCCACTTCTCTAACTACTCTCCCCCTCCTCCCTCTCCTCACTAACTCCCCTCCGCTTTAGATATTTAGCTCCAGGTAAAACAGCAAGCCGACCCTTCTGCCTCGGTCTGTGAAGCTTTTGTCCTCTTCCTCATAATTGCACTAAGCCTCAATGCAGAGACTGTGTGTGTGTGTGTGTGTGTGTGTGTGTGTGTGTACTGTACATGCATATGTCAGCGAGAAAGAGAAAAAAGCGAGGAGAAGAGTGATGATGGGTGGGGGTATCCAGGGTTGTTTGACTATGTGTGTCTGCACTTGTGTTTGCGTGAGTCCAATGCTTTTCATCTGCTGTCTATAGTGCAATACACAATCCCACTTCCAACTCGCTTTCTACTGCACACAAACACACATTTGCACATACACACATTCATAGCACTGCAGACAGGTTTTTAGCATGTGATAGTAGTTTATGTTAGCATTAGCTCTTTTAGCCTAGCCACCATGCCCCCTAGTGAGTCTCTGTCTCAATGGAAGCCAGGGATTTCTCTTCATTTGAAGGCTGACGGGAGGGCCTCGGTTGAGCACGCACACACACACACACACACTGGGGGGGCCTAAGGGAGGGCCAGTAACTGAGCCACCAGCCAAGGGAGCTGGACCAATTACATTGTTAGGATAAATGTAGCACCGGCTATGCATGGATTGTGGTACTTAATAGTAGGCGGGAAAAAGAAAAACTAGCCTTTCCTCCTTTTCTTTGACTTGTCTTCTCTCCTTTTTGCCTGGGTGTTTTTAAATGGAGGGGAATTTGAAAACAGATTTATGGGTCAGTTAAATATAGCAGGCAAAACTGATTCCCTAACCAACCGCCCCTCCTCTGTAACTCCCTCCATCCATCCCTCCCTTGTATCAGCCCTTCCATCCCCCCTACCCCCCATAGTTTTTTGTCTTCTTTTCCCTCCCTTTGGTCTTTTATAAAATGATATATCTCTTAAAAAGGATGTAACCGTTCCCCCAGTGGAACGCTCAAACACAAATTGACAATCCAGACCTTGTGGTTTAATAGGCACCCTGTATCTTTCTCTCTCTCTCTGGCTTCAACTCCATTTTTTTGTTCTATCTCTGTCTCCCTCCCACCTTATTCTCTCCTGTCTCGCTGTCTCCTTTTCTCCTGACCAACTAGGACTTATTAAATGAAGCCTTATCTAAATCTAAGTTAATGAATTATTCTTAAACCTACAATGTGATTATTGTAATTAATGGGCCTCCAATGTACCTGCCTTCACACCAGGTTTCATAAATGAACATCTCGCACCGGGCTAATGTCTTTCTTTTTGACACAGATTTAATGCTTCCTCTGTCTGCCTTTCCTCCTCTTCAACTAACAACCCTAAATGCATCGTGGAATAGAAATCTGGGTCTGATATTCATTTTTCTTCTCGAGAGGAAAAAAATACCCATGAGTATTTATATTATGGTTTCAATAAAATTGAGAGCACTTAAATTAGTGTTTAAAGGATTACCATGATCTCAGTGGGTACATTTTTATGCCATTGCTAGTTTCTGTAGTGATTGTGACCTCACATGATTTGCTTTCCATTTTGTCAACAGGCTTAAGTCCATGCGATGGTATCAGGGAGTGTTTGCATTTGGATGACAAGCATCATTTGGCAATCCAAAATGTTTGTTTTAGAAGCAGAGAGAATCCCTCCTCAGTAGCAGTGCTGTTTCAGATATGTTTTTGCTGCTTTTCCTTTAAAACTCATCTGTGAGGGGATGGTGAGGGGGGGTCACAAAAAAATGTGTTTACCTCACCATACTGAGAGTTGTAAATGCAACGGTTAGCAGGTTTTCAGCAGCGTGCACGGAGGTGCGAATCTCCCTCCTCACCACAGGCTAGCCTCCAGCGCCAACACACACAGACATGCTCCCATACTTTTTTCACACACACACACACACACACACACACACACACACACACACACATGCACGTACACAGACGTGTACACACACACACTGCCTGCTGCTGCTGCTAATCCACAGCACCAGCACAATCCACTTTCAGGGCTGCGCTGCTGCAACGGCGCCAAACAGGCCACAAGTTTGGTTCCTTCTCCAAGACACAGAGTTGCAGGCCATGTTTAAGATTCTGTTTCAGCAGCAAACACACAGACCAGCACTGTTCAAAGTTCTAGTAGTATAAAAGCTGATAATTTGACAGAAAAACCTTCCTGGTGTCTGTGCTAGTTCACGAACCTCGGCCAAGCCTTTCATCCCGAAGCCAATATGTATGGGGCAAACATTCAGCGCGCTTTGATTTTCTCACCACTTAAGAAGATTCGGTCATGCTTAATCCAGTTTCTCAGCCGAATTTCCCTCCAAGCTGGTAATTATGGCTGAATAAAATATATACTCAAAGTATTGCTGTTGTTGCTGTTGTTATAGACCCTGCATCGGGTGTCATACCCCCCCAGTTAACCTGGAAGTACATTGAAGAAGTTAACTCCTAACCTCAGTCAGAAGTTATCCACAGTATGGATGAGGAGCCCACAGTTCAGGTATGTTCGTGTTATTATTTATCTCAATTTAAAAGAAAAAAGGTTTTTTTGCTGTATTTTTTTTTTTTTTTTTTGCTGGCCAATTAACTCAGTGGTGTTACTCTCAGAATATTTAGTTATAATAATCAGCTACAGTAATCAATAAAACTTTCATTCTTATACCTGCGTCTCATGGTTTACTTCTCTATCGAGGCTAAAAGGAGAGCTGTACAAATTTCAGGGCACACTGAAGAAATTTGCCACTATTTCATATGTTTCTGTTGGATGACTATGCCGTACAGCTGTGCAGTAAAACTGCCCAATGTTTATTTGTCAGGACATTTTTCTATGTTTTAATAGGTGGATGTTAAAGTTAGGGTTATGCACTGGCAGGGGAATCTTGAAGTTCAAAAGGATTGTTCAGATTACTATTCAACATTGTTTTCCGATCATTGTATAATATTGAACAGTGCAGTTTCACACAATTTGACTGATATGATTAAATATAACAATTCTTTAGCTTGGTCAGCTAGAGAGACAAGAGAGGGAAACATGCTTTCGTTTGTTAGCACAGCCTTTGTCACTGGTTAAATTCTCTTACAATGTGATGTCCTTGTTTAAAAATAGTAACATGTTTCACATCTGAGCCCAAAGATCACTTTTTTCTGTTTTCTTTTTTTTTTTTTTGTCTTTATATGTCAGATCTGCCAAAACAGCAGTACATACTGTATCTCTCAGGTATGCTCATTGTGTAGAGAGATGTGAGGGGTACAGGCTTGACCCATGTGCACCCTCGGCTGGTCTGTGTGCTCTGTGCCTGCAGCAAAAAGGCAGCTGAGCACTGATGAGAATCCCTGTAATTGGCCCAAACCTGCACACATGGCCTCGAGCTCCACCACTCTACATTGCCAATGAGGGAGTGGAAGATACTGATGGAGAAAGCAAAGCAGAAAAAGAGAGCTGACCTGACTGAAGATGCAACTACATACTGGTTTCTGTGAAAAGATGCAGTTTGAGTTGACCAAATTCTGAGTAATGGATGGAAATGAAACAGCTCACCTCAGCTGAACAGTGTTATATAGAGAATTTTTTTTTATGCAGACTCAATCAGCTACCAAGCAGATCTTAAACTCTCCTGAGAGATATTATTTTCTCTTGCTCAGACTTTCTTTTTCTTCCTGTTCTTTATCCAGAATCCATTGTTTTGTTTTTTTTAACTTACAGTACATTGTCTCTATTCTCAGCACAATTTCTCTTATCCATCTTTATCCATGCATTGCTCCATCTCTTCATTTTCAATCTCGGTGCATGTGTGTCTATGTTTGTATGAATAGTGCACCACTGCACGTGGGCCTGCTATCTCCTAGCCACACTTCTGGGGCTGGCAGTGCGACAAAACATCCTGAGGGGCCTAACTTTCCCCGTCTCTCCAAACCCTCCCTCCCCTCTCTCTTTCGCCGTCTGTTAGCCATCCAAGAATATGCCAGTCAGGTCCTGGGCAATCTGCATGTTGCCCTCCTGCCATCCTCCACCTCCCATCTCATCCTCTCTCTTACACCTTCTCTTGTGTACTGCCATTGCTGCTTTCTCTTTTTCTTTTCTCTTTCTGCCCCATAATTTTCTCTTCATGCACCCTCCCTGCTCTTCCTCTGTCTGGCCTTTGGCAGCCACTGTAAACCCGTTGCATGAAGTGCTGTCTGTTTGTAGCTCAGTACAGTATGTGTGGTGACGCCCTCTGGACACGTTGGCACACTCGCTGACAGCTTGATTTGGACCTGGTGTTGCAGAGAGAAGCAGACAAGCATTAGAATGTACGTACATTTACATATCTTGACAATATTGGGAAGATTTTACATGTTTATTTTTGATGAACTGGGCTCAGACCAAAAATTTTCATGGTAAACTACACTATATGAACTAACTGCATGATAAAATTATGTTAATCTCTGAACACAGAATTAATATACTTCCTTTCAAAAGTCTTGATTTTTGTAGGTTGCCAGTTAAATTTTGTAAATTAAATAAATTGACAGAATAAAATAACACTACACATGAAGGCTACATGATACAAGGCCTACTGTTGTTGACCATAGTTTGAAACCAACCTGTCCTATTTCTATTTCATTTCTAATCCATATCGGATCTGTAAAACAATAAGACTATGACTGTCTTGTTCCTGCATCTAGTTTGTTATCTGTTGCTATGGGAAACAATATGTACTGGCAGAGAATTAAAAACATGACCTGAAATTGTTTATCCTGTTAGAGTTGTTACTGCCTCAGTTTTAAGCTGCTGTCTTTTTAAGCTCAACAAGTCAGTACCTGTAAAAGCATCTTTAGGTGAAGAGAAATCAATAAAGTCTTTGTGTGTCTTATCGCTCCAGGATGAAGACTATGGTTTTTCACCGTTTCACGCAGTATTCCTAGAAGCTTTTTTAAATCTTAAAATGTTTACTTATTTATAAAGTAGCATGGTTGTCATTTATTTTAATTACTCCTCTACATTTAGTTACCAACTTGTTTAAAATAGCTGTTTTCTCTGCTGATTTAATTGATTTGACAACATTTCATATTAAATATGATGGTTTTGTTTTATGGTTGTTTAAGGCCATTTTTCACATAATCCATAACGCCTGCAATGTATGCACACAAACTAGGGGCCATTGTCAGTGGGTGGGATGAAAGAGTGGACAGCCCGATGGCCAAATGGCCTGTTAGTATTGAGTGTTATTGATTGGTTGTCTAATTCCACTGTATAAGGATTGATGTGACTTCACTGTAGGCCACATCTGCATGGTAACAAATGAGAGGAAACACAACAGCTACTGTAGCAAGGCCTCCTTCGAAAAAGAACTGATTAATGCAGACTCCTCCAGGGGTAAGGATGGAGGGATGGATGGATGCTAAGGAGGAGAGCCTGGCAGCTAGCTCCTAGTGCTACAGGGAGAGTGACAAGAGTGAGGGAGGAAAAGGAGAGAGAACGTCCGGGGGCAGGCACGCAAGAGCGAATACACACACTATACACACGTGGGGAGGATTTTGACTCTTAATCTTGCCCTGTGTTGCTTTGATAAGGAGAGAAATCCCCCCCACCCTTGCAACAAAGATAGAGCTGTTCTCCTTTTGTCTTAAAGTTACGGGCATGTTTATGCATGAGCTGTTTATTTGTGTCAAGCTTACAAATTAATTTCTCTGAGTCCTCCAAAAAATAAAGTGTGTGCCCAAGTTAAATGTGACTTTGTAGAGTTTTGAGACAAAGCAAGTCAGTGCTCGTGTCTGTGAATATTTGCACATGCAAACCTGAACACTCTTATAGATTCACATTGCTTTGAGTCGCAAACCTACAGTACTAGATGTCAAGTCCACAACAGCTCATATCCGTCCTTGCTCTTAATTTTATTCTAAGATTACAGATATTTAGGCATCGACTTTAATTGAATGCTCACTTAGAGGAACGACTCATTATGTAAAACTCAAGATTACACTTATCATAGTTGTCTGAACTCTGATCCCTCCTCTTACAAATTTGCTCCATGAACTACCTCCTTACAGTGTTTCCACTGCTGACCCATCGACATAAAGCAACAGTTCTTTTGGCAGCCTTTCATTAAAACCCACACTTCATAAATTCCTCTGCTCATAATTCAAAACATCACATACATTCAGGTACACACTTGCACAAATATGATGTAGCTGTTAAAGGTGTGGAGCTCTGTTTTGAAGCCGCTTCCAGGCTTTGAAGTCTCTGACCTTTTGGTCTGGCTCGTCACACACCGATGCAGAACCGGACTGTCAAGTTGCCACTGCCTTCTGCCACATTTCGCAGTGAGTGCAACTGGGAAGCCATTTTTTGAATTAGTTCTGTGTCACTGGTGTAGACAGGCCCTGTCAGAATAAAGCCATTCACTGGAGCATGTTTGCACGCTCTCAACTAAACAAACATGCTCATACAACTATCTAAATGAGCAGCATTAGACTGGGGGACAGAGAAATAAACAGGTGACTGTAGGGATGATGATGACAACTAATTGGAAAACTAAATCTCTAAAAAACTACAATAGTTTTTTTAAGCAAGACATTAACAACCAAATATGTCATGGTATATAGTGGCTTGAATAAACAATGCACAAACTCTAGGTACAAACTATAAGTGTGACTGACCTTAAAATAAAAGTGGAACTATAGTACGGACATTCTGTAATTTACTGTACTATGAATCCGTCAATAGTGGCTTTTATCTTTTCATGAAACTATAATGCTGCTGCTCATTTTACAGTACAGTACCTACACACTCATTTATGTTGTAAAAAGCATAAACACAAGGTTGCATAAGTATGTGTGTATGTGTGAGGGAGACCTTTATACTTCTGTTTATGAATGTGTGCTGGCATTTTACGTCTCTCTGTACAACTTTTTTTCTCTCCTTTCTAGACGGTTTCTCATGCACTTAATTTATGGCACACCTGCAGCGTATGTGTGTGTGTGTGTTGATGTCTGTGGGTCTAACTGTGTGGTAACTCTCAGGCTCACAGTGGAACTGTTGACGAAAAGAATGCTGCTCCCTCTGACTCACCTGATGATTTGTCTCTTACTTTGTGACACACAACAGAAACAGCAATGAGCAACAAACAACAGCAATGTATCTGAGTTCAGTGGCTGAGGTCAAAACGGGGGAAATGTTCCCTAAATATTGCTAGAGAACATACAAGTTTGTGATATGTTAATATATTTTAATGTGCTTGTGCTGTTGCTTGCAGAAGAACGAAGTACAGTGTGGTGTTTTTTAACTTACCAAAGAGGGCATTAAAGTAGTAGTGGCCTCTCGCGCAATATTCTGATACTAATGAGTTTCCACATGTGAGCTGAACAGAAGCTAATCAAACACACAAACATGCGAGACAACACACCCACACACGCTTACTCACACTAAGTCCATCATGGTCCTGTAAAGAACACAGCTCCTCATGAGCCATGCTGCAGAATGACTTTAGATACGCACTAAGCCAGTATAATCATATAATCAATGACTAAAGAGTTCAGACCATTGCCCTTTTTTTAAGACAGCCACTGATAGATGGGCAGTGGGAAAGCTCTGGGTGGGTGGTATTTGAAGTGCACATATATAAAAGCTTTGAGCGTGGCCCTGGATGGATGGTCGTACTCATTTACATTTCTGCTTCTTCACACTCGTGTCTTCTGAAGAGTGGTCTACAGAGGATCACTGCAGCATGCTGCCATCTTTCTTTTTCTGTCTCTCTCTCTCACACACACACACACGAAAACTTGAATTTTGCCTGTCTCTCTGCATACGTCTCGCTCTCTCTCTCTCTCTCTCTCTCTCTCTCTCTCTCTCTCAATTGTCGGATGTGTAAATACAAGCCATGCTTCCAGTTAAGCCTTTAGGCTAGCAAGACTACAGCCTAATTATGTAGAGTATTATTTAGAGAATGCAATTGTTAAAATGGTTATTTGACTGAGGTAAGGTAGACAGATCTCCACAGGAACTGATTTCAATGAGCATTGCTGTCAACTACAAAATGACATTCTTACTTTGGTTTCCAGAATGGCAGCTGCAAAACTATTAGCCTTTTCACAAATGCAATGAGTTTTGTTTATATGGCCAAATTAGAAAACTCACAAATGTGCCTTACAGGGATGTAACATATGACAGCACACCCAAGCTGATTGGTGAACATCAGCTAGCTAAATGTGTAAAGTTAGAATAATGGAATCCCTATTAAATACCTAAAACATTAAGTCATGATTTACCCAGTTCACGTTGTTAACTAGCAATTGTTAAATAAATAAAATAGTTTAAAAGTTTAAAAACTGTAAGTAACAGAAACCCCAAGCTAAAATGTGTTTGAACAATCTTGCTATGAAATCTATGTACAAATTACATGTGTATACATTGTAGGTTACATGTCAGTTCTCTGCTCAGTGTCTGCAGAAGTAAACCATGTGTTTGTGATCAGCCACAACACATGGCACAAGCATGGGATCCTGGGAAAGAAATGAGACGGACGAGGCCCTTGAATCCTGGGTTGGTTAGGCGACGGGAAAAGAATACAGATGACAAAACAGATCCCATCTTTATTAGCAGAACCTGGACAGCAGGCTTATGTGTCCTTTCTGGGTTCAGTTCACAGCTTATTCAAGAAATACACATTTCACATGTTCAGATTTCACTTTGCAACATCTTCCACCAACACTGTCTCACGAGGCGGTGGGAATATTAGTAAGTAAGTAAGTAATAAGTACCTGAAAGGGATCAACGTTAAAAATGGCTATCGGGTGGTGACAGTTGGGAGTAGCAACGGAGCTACTCCTCCAGGCCCCTGCAGCCATGTGACAGTGATGTGATCTAGTTTAAACAACAGCTGTTTGTGATTCCAAGGGAAAATAGGAGCAAGATTCCCCTTGAGATGACAGCGGCTCACTACTCCAATTATCTAAATGAGGTGTCTCAACATCTCAGGCTCAGTCACCTTGTAAAAACATACTACATTCTTCTCACCAGTCTCTGATGTGTGATGCTGTTACATAACAAAATCTCTCAGACTTTGTCTTGTGAATCAAAACATAAACTGTCCAGTTTATTCCTGTTTTGCTTGTCTGTTTCCTTCTAGCTCACTCATCTTTTTATCTTCCCTCTTGTTGTCATGGTGAATATCACCTGTTGTTGAGCGTGTGTGTGCGGGTGTGTATGAAACCCTTCTGCCTTGGTGGTGCATTGAAATGATTAGCGAACCATTTTTATGATGGCTGCCTGCTTTCTGGGCATGTGAATACTTGCACAGGACTTATACGGCACTCTTCTCCATCCCCCAGCTCTACCCTCCAGCTATCCCTGCCCTGTCCCATAAAAGTGATGCAGAAGAACTGAATTAAAAAGGCTGAGATAATCTGTAAATGTAGCAGCATTGTCCTCCCTATAAATTCCTTTAGATTACTAAAAACCTTTAATAGAGGTCTGCTGTTTTTTAGCACTTTTAAACCCTGTGGGAGTTTTTTAAAGCAGGAGATGTGATGCTTGAGCATTGAAATCTATTAATGAAATTGTGAACCCAATAAGCAGGCAAATGTATTCATAAAAAATTTACTGCATTAATGTCTTAGGTGACTGTCATATGTCAAGGAAGTAAACAGCAATTTAAGGGAGAATCACTGATCCATTCTGAAACACACATGTTGGCAGCATTGTACAGTTTGGTGTTCGTGAAACACACTGCAACCCTATGATGGCACACTGGCTGTGACCAACTGAAGGCCTACTTACTGTAGCCACTTAAATAACCTAGATTCAATCCAAAAAAAAGGTTATTAAGACAGAAGCTGTTAATTGTCGCAGAAAAAATGTCGAACCATTTAAGTCACTCAAATAAAAAGTAAAAACCTCAAATCTTAAATCAACTCCCTGTTCTAGTTCATAATGCATAAAAACCGTAATACCTGTCAATCCTTATTTAATGCAAAGTGTTATTGCTCCAGTGTTGGAAAATCCCTATACTTGGGAACAACATATGGATCTTTAAACTGAACAGCGCTCTTCTTGGCTTTCTAGCATGTAGGGAAGCTGAAAAAAGAAAAAGGAAAAGAAAGAAAAGAAAAACACATAAAAACATATGGATTGCAAATTTGAGTGGCATTAACCTTTAAGTACCCTGACGGCTCCAGTGTTTTTGGGAGACCCAGCATTCCAGCCAAGCCATGAAACCCTAGACAGGTTCCAGCCTTCCGCTTCTCTCTCACATGGCTTTTACCAAGTCATTTTGTTGCTGTTCTGTGTTAAGTGCTTGTACCAGCTGACACATGGGTGTGTTTAATTAAAGTTATATAGCCACCATAAATGGAGCTGCCATTATGGATAAGGAACATTTATGGTAACTTTAAAAAACTGAAGCAGTTTCTTTGAAGTATGAAGCACATTATGGCTACAAATAGTAAAGTTGTGGAGTAAAATGCATTCAAATGATATTTACTTTTCCCATAAAACACCTGGGTTTGATGTCAAACTTTATTGTCCTAGTATAAGTATTAATTGGTTATATTAAAAAAGATTGTATCGGCCAAGTTAGGGATTTTATAGACTGAAAAGCACATTGGCAGCATATGTATTTGTCTTGACAAGGGCATAGTGAGGAAGAAGGGGTCTTGACTGGCTCACCAAAACCCACAGGGAGACACACCCCCACATATATACCCAACATCAAGCGTTACAACAGTCATGTATTAAACAAAGGTTAACACTTTATGAAACAGAAACACCTGCTCAGTTAATATGTTTCTGTAATTTTGTAATTTTTAGGTCGTATTAATAATCACACTATTACAGATTTCATGATAAATCTATTTCTGTAATTTGTGGGGGAAAAAAGTAAAAAACTATAACAACACAGCAGCTACAGTTTCCAATGACCATATATCTGAGGTGACATGCTAACAAGCTGGGATTTCCTGCCATTCAAGTTGCATTTCATGAAAATATATTTCTGTATATAATATTATTCTTTCTGTTGAAAACTAGTGTCCCGTAATTATGAGAACTTAAAATGGACAATACAGTACAAATACGCTACACAAATTCATTTTAGTAGCTTTTTGTCTTTTATCACATGATTCATAATAAAATACTGAATTAAAATTTCTGATAAAAACAAAACCATAACACCAACATGTTAAGTAAAATCTAGTGTCTTGTGTCCTCTGTGTACAGCATTTGCTAAATACTTTACTGGTGTTTGCACTGGACTTAGAAGGAACTGTGATCCTAAATTCATCCTTCTGCTCCTTTAGCTCTGCAAGGTTGCTGCTGTTCAATGCACAACTGATTTAAGCTCTTGGATTTTTGTGTATTTGAACTTTCTCTTCTCTGAACTTTTTAGCCCCATCTCTGCAGTTTTTCAAACCTGTGAGCTGCACAGCACTTCGTGATGGGGACAATCACCACAACACAACATCAATCTCCCTCTCTCTTCCGCTCATTCTATGTCCGTTTCTAATGTTTGCTTTTCTTCACACTGAGCCATTGGCTACATTTTTATAGTTGCCTACTGGGAAAAGTTCCAGTTTCTGTTGTGTCCTGATATATAGGGATGGCACAATATGTATGTAGCACACTCTGTTACTGAAACACAGACTGATGTTCTGTGGGTACATGTCTATATGTCATCATAAAGGGTAGGAAGTTTCTCCTTATGCAGATGATGCAATTACATTGAATCAATAGTCAATACATAAAGTTTAATGAACACAAATTTAATGGATACTAATATCTAACTGAAATGCCACAGTACAAAACTCTTATTCTCAAGCTGAATAAAATGAGATGAAATAGCATCTGTGGTAGCCTTTCACTGAACTGTGATTCTTGCAGTCTACACTTGCAGCTAAAGGCTTTGTTGTCAAGTTTTAAGCACAAAAATACATTCTCGCACCAGGCTGCACATTGGCCACCAGTATTCCCACAAATATGCACTCATTCATCAAATCAATGCATTTCCTTCCCATTCACAGAGATCTCTTCCAGCAGAGCACAGGACAGCCCAGCGCAGCAGCAAGCTAGACATGTCTGTTGGAGATTTCACAATGGTTCAGCAAGCAAACATACTTCCCTTAAGGCCCTTGGGACAAACACAGCATCAAGCGGGGGGACTGCAAGAGTGGTTGTTGCTATTTTTTTTTCCTTGTGTGTGTGTGTGTGTGTGTGTGTGTATGTGGGTGTTCTTGATGTGTATTGTGCATTTATAAATATGTTACTGTACTGCAACATCCTGATAGCAGTCAAATTTGTAATAATACATTTTGCACAATTGCACATTATTGTTATTAGCTTGGCTTTTGGGAAGAATAAAAATGTGGGGTTTCATATATCTTTGCTTTTTTTGACAATTCTGGATTTGTCAGTTATGTAATACACTACAGCCAAAGCACAATGAAGGAATGAAGCACACACTACTTGTTTTAGAGAAAAGGCATCACCACAGGGTTAGATGAATGAAGAGATTTTATCCTAAGGCAGTCTTGCATGTATTAAGGCGGCCTTGCATGTATTAATGTGAAATTGATGGAAAGAAGAGATGAGAAGATTTTTACAATTTTTATAACATTTTACTTTTTTCTTTGTGCCTTTGCTGAGCTGTCTTGACTTAAACTACCAATTCCTGTGGGCATCAATTATCTTTTTTTGTTGATAACTAATCATTAATTATGTAACACAATGTAGCTGTACTTTATGGAATGGAAGTGAAGCAGACTTAACTTTGGGCACAGTGATAGTCAGACGTATTTTGCAATCAAATCCTAATTAATTTAACCGGATGCAGTTTTTTGGCAAAGCAACAGTGTTTTTGCTCCTGAATTTAAACGTGTCCGTTCAGTGTAGGGGACATACAGCTATCTGTGAGTTGGCATAAATCACTAAGTAGCGGAGTGGGAGTGGGGGGGTCCACCCGGGTTGGCACACCACACTGGGCCTGTCAGAAAAAGTGGGAGGGGTGCACATTCTTCACCTTCCCCAGAATGGCACCTTCCAAAGCAGATTCCCTGTCTACCCGTTCCCCAGGCTCCAGATAAGAAGCTCATCCGTCATCTATTGGGGCCGCATTAAATTTTTACTCTGGTTACCGAGTGTGGCCATTCAAACTTTTATCTCAAACCTTCTTTATCTTCTTTTCATTAAGTTCTCAAGCACTAATAGCCCTGCGAGTCTCTGCCGGGGTAAGGATGATGTTCTGAATAATGAAAGCTCATTATTTCTCCACAGAATGCTTGTTAATTCAAATGATGATATTAAAACTATAGTAGCCCTCAGCAGTCGGGTGATTTCTAGCATACTTTATCATGTATCAATATATACTCTGTTTGTCAAAACTGCCCCGAGCCTGGGCTGACATTCTCCTCCCGAGGAGTGGAGTGCTTCAGCAGGGCCTGCAATACTCTGAGGTGACAACTGGCAGAGTTTGTGCCTTTAGGAAAGTGGGGGAAGGAGGGATGGAGACAGTGATGGGGAGAAGGATGAAACTCAAAGACCCATCATTGTGCTCCTATGTCTATTCAACATTTTTCTATCATGCACAACCCCCCACCCACCACCCACCCCTTCCTCCTAGCGCACACACCCATGCACGAATACACTCACATCTGTCATCCTCATCTGTCTTGCCTGACATGTGCACATGTGAGCAGACATTTGCACGTATTCGCTTAAATTCATATATACACACATGCACACACACACACACACAAGTGCATGTGCACATTCACGTGCACATGGACACTCATGTCCATTAACCTTTAAATACACCACAAAGTATTTTATCTTTAAGACAGGACTTATGCCATGTTAGTATAATGATGCCACTGGGTTTTTCAGAGTTATCATAATTCCTGTCTTATGAACAGTATCCACAAGTGCACTCATCTCAGTTTGTTAGATCAATATTGTTAATTTGTTTTTTTTAGTTTTACTAATATGATGAAAAATGAACACTAGCCTGCATGATATTTGTTGTTTAAAAATTCCACCTAATAAGAGATTATTAGTGTGGTGTTTTCAGATGCTGACACTTCTCTTTAGAGTTGTTTGACCAAAGCACACAGTGATAACTGTGAAGCTGACATTTAGTCTTGAAAAAGAATGCATTTGCTTTGCTCCACTTTCCTCAACAGTGTTTATCACAGTTAAATTAGCTTGTCACTTAAAAAAAAAAACACTTTTGTCTGTGTAGATGGCCTGTGTTTTTAGGTGACCTAGAACCAAGTAGTAGATAACACACATTGAAATTAGATAAAAAAAGGAGGAAAAAAAAAACTGAATGAGTCAAGTGTTGATATTCCGCCGAGGATCTCACTGCTCTAAATATATCCCTCTTATTCCATTACCTGAAGCGCAGCATTTATGTTTTGGCATCTCCTAAAAATATGCCCGTGGTACTTTACTTGAAATGCATAACTGGGGGGTGAATGTGATGACAATATGTTTCAAATAGTGTGGAGGGCATATTTATTCTGGATTCCTCGAGAGAACAAAACCAGAGAAAAAGAGGGAGGAGAGCGAGGCATTGAAAAAGGCCCTGGGTGCCATAGATGACACACTTTGATAGGTGTGTGTCTGGACACACCTTGTTAACACAGGGCCAGATGCAAGCAAAGTAATATAGTTTGGCATCTGTATTGTGTGCTTGTGTTTGTGCTGGTGCACCTTACTCTATGTCTACAGTTATACCCTGTGCACATGCATGTGTGTGCCAGATCATTTGAGCCCATGCTCCTTCGGGACCGATTTGAGGGCGTGCGGGAAGGAGAGTTAGGAGTGAAGTATCTGGGCTGTCACACATCAAAATACAACATAATAACAAGCCACACAGGCCCGACTGGTTGGTTCACCCCACGGTAGCCAGCAACACGCCTACAGGCCTAGCCAACCTGACTATCTGTAAGCTTCTGCTGCAGGCATCAGGTTTCAAAAGGAAGAGCCTTCAGCACACTGTCACTAAGCCACAGGCCCTGAAGGCGATTTGTCTTATACATGTCTGCAAAGAATACATACACACACATACATGGAAACGGCACAGGAGCCAAAGTCTACTTGTAACTTAATAATAAGTTAATAAGGACATTTTACCAAATAAATACCAAAATTACAAAAAGTAATTTTGCCCATTGCCTCGTGCACTGCTCAGATAATCTACCTGCATCATATCTGTATTGAAGAAAACACTGTTCTTGTGTCATTTTCTTCCCATCTGTTTCTTATCTTGCTTTATGCCCCGGTCCTCTTTTCTTGAAAGGCTTTTAAAGGAGCATAGTAAGTACTGAGAGAGTGGCAGGCAGCCAAGGACAGTGGACCTGGGGGTTCAACAGCATTAGCCGGGAATTAGACACACTCACGCTCAGACTGGTACACTGGCCATGGCTACTGCTACACTCGCCCTTTGGTTAGTCCACTGTGTGTGTGTGTGTGTATGTGAGAGAACTAGTAAATGTTGCCAGTTGCCAGTGGTGTTTCTGTGCTCTCAGTATCTAGCCAGGCTTTAAGGAGGCGAAACCCGCTGCTGCACTCAAACCACGGTATCAGACTATGATGCAGCTTTCCATCTAGGCAAAGAGATGTTTCTTAAGATTAGCAGAGGTCTGGCTTGTCTTCCTGACACACACACACATGCAGACATGCACCTGGACAGCATAGACTAAGCTTATTAAGTAAGGGCTGTTTGTATGATTTTTCTTGTTTGATCATGATACAATGAGTTGTCAAAGATGCTCCAAACATGAGCTATGTCTTCTAATATGTGGTTATGGAATGCAAAATTGGGAAAAGTGACTCACTTCACATACCTTTTGGTTATGCTTCAACTAATCCTATGTCTGTAGTCATGAAGGTAATACTCTGAGTTGCTCAAGTGTCAAAATGAATCATGCACCCTTGAAGTTATTCGACCTGAGTCAACTTAACTTTTTGTGCAGACATGCCTTGATGATATATTACTCTCAAGTAATTAACCTAATCCTTAAAATATGGTGACATCACTGAGGAATAGATAGAGCATGTATGTAAATGCCTCTCAGCTATTTGTGAGCTAAGTTCCCTATACGCAGGATCACACTATAGAACATATGTCGTGTAAAATACTGATCTTTCTTTTTGCTGTTTGTACTGTTTAATTTATGTTTCGATTGGGTCATAATCGGGTTAAAGAAGCTATTGTAGATCTTAACCACCCTATTTCTCCTCCCTCTCTTTTTTCCTACCTTCCCTCCCTCCATATAGAATACAGTGCGAGTGAAACAGTGTGGAAACTGTTGTCTTACCTGATAATGGATTTGGTGGCCCCCCTGCAGGCATGCACCATTGGCAGATACTGAATACCACAGTGAGATCAATGGGAGGACGGGAGGACAAAAAAGGAGGGAGTTAAAGAGGGAGGGAAAGAAACAAGATGAAGAAGGGATGGGGCGGATAAAAACAGAAATCCTGTGGCTTCTCCTGTTTGCGTGCGGGGTAGAGTAAAGCCGTCAACCGTAATCTGTTGTCAAGACATAAGGCCGCTGTAATATCTTCCATCAGCAAGTGGATTATGTGCAGAGGAATTGTAATTTACACCAGCTTCACTTTTATGTGTTGCTCGGCTTAAAAGTTAATAGCATTTAGCGCAACAATAGCCTAGCCACATCAAACCCCGTCTGCAGCATACCAATCTACAAGTGAGGTGCCATTGAAGTGCAGTTGCCCCAAACCTTAGACAATAGGGTGTTCCCACTGAGCTAATTAGCTGATGCCTGCCTATCTCCACGCCACACATGTCCATTGTTGCTGTCGCCGCACAAATCTGTCCTACTGTATCACTACAGGTTATTGTCTGTTCAGGTTCTCTTCAATAATCCAATGTAACGCCTGCATGTTTTGTCTTTAGCTTTCTAGATCTTAGTCCTGAAGTGACATGACCAGACATGGCTTTATAGACGATATTCCAAATTCCTCCGTTTTGCCTTTTGTCTCAAGAAGAATTATAGACCTTAAGAAGTAAAGCCTGGTATACACAACTTTAACTTATTGAAAATAACCTTCGAGGAAAACGCTGGAATATGATTTAAAATAAGACTCTTGCATATCTCAATGCCATGCTTGAAAGATTATCTTAAAAACCCTGTTTTGATTTGTAAATTAGTTGCGAGATAGTTAAAACATATTTTCCAGAGTGCTGGCACTGACCTCCCCAGTCACATTCCGAAAAAACACAACATCTCCAGTGTAGCAAGGTGTGTAGAGAAAGAGAGAGAGAGAGAGAGAGTCAAAAGAGAGTGAAAGTCAAGCTTACCTCAGATATCTTCCCAGCAGCGTTGCCCCTGGGGAAGGCAGGTGTGTTGGTGCCAAGGGACCTCTGTTCTCTCTGGTAAAAGCTGGGAGGGGACTGGATCAGGGTTGGAGGGGTGATGAGATACAAACATAATCTAATGACATGTGTTAGTAAATTGGGAGAGTGTGAGAAAGACAGCTGCTTTCAGGCAGGTACAGTACCTAAACAGGAGACAGAAAAACCTGTCAATCATTTTCAAAGCTAATTGCAACCTGTGGTTTTATTGCTTCATACTGGGCTTGACAGCCAGAGAACCCTACTACAATCATATCAGGTGCTTACTAGCAGTATCTAGGCCATTTTGAAATATTTAGCTCATGTGTTCTGGTGACAGCAGGTTTATTACGAAGTTTTAAGGAAATGAATTCTCCCATATTAACTTTTCTCGAATAGGCAAATAGCTGCTTGATGTGGTTAAGATACTATACAGGAGCCATGTATAAAGCACAGCACCTGACTCAGGAGACCCAGAGGTAGATCTCAGTCCCTTGTGTGGTTAGGTTCGGCTAAGGTTAGAGAAAGACTCCAGTAAATGGGACAGTTTTTTCAAAACGATGGGCTTTTTCGAACTCTAAGTGCTGTGAATGCTGATACATAACATACCCAAACATAACCAACTATCACAGTTTAGTGGCCACTTCGGAATATCATTTTGTAAGACTGGATAGGAAAACAAGTTACATTATGTGTTAGTCACTTAAATAATATGTCATTTGGATTGACATATGAATATTTAATTTGCAGCCACCCCTAGATAGCACGGTTTTTATTGTCAGTGAAGCAGTCAAGCAGCAAGTCAAGCAACTTAATTTAATCCCTGTTACTATCATAATTTCATATTTAAGCCTTAAAAGTGCCAGTGTTACAATTGGACAATTATAGTGTACCCACATCCTCTGAGTACCAGAAAGAAAACATGGGTTCTGAAAATGTTGCCATTACTAAGAAGCATGTATTACGTGCAGCATACTGAAATGTACAGTGCAGTTACTAAATATCTGAAGGCAGCCAGCTGTAAATGTATACAGGTAAGGGTTTTACCAGCTCCCAGCCTATGCCACACCCAGAACCTAATATACTTTAAAGGTATATGAGGTGAATAAGTACAGTCTTGAATAAGTAAAACTCCATTTCAGCACTCTGCTCTATTATTAATACCGAGCAGGCTGATCTTTGATTAAGCTACTCAAGTGTTCTTCCTGTGTGGGATTTTGATTAAGACTGGGCTGTGTCTTGGAGCAGGAGAAAATGGCGGCACTCTCCTCTCTATCCAACTTTGCTCTTTCTGCATTTCTGTCCGTATTCTCCTCTGCACTTTTTAAGGTCTTATTTCATTAGTCAATCATCATTTATCCTAGTTAGACCATCAGCTGTGAATTCCCATGCATTTATTATCGTGCTACTAAGAGCCAGTCAACACAAGAAAAATCTGCATATGCTTTCACAATTTAGTCATCACTGAGTTCTCAGTATACTGGTAACCTTTTAAAGTGTGTGCTTTGACACTCGTAAACGGGTCTATATGTCAGTGCTCTGTGGTATGCATTTTAATTTCGAAGTAACAGGTCAGCGGACACTATTACACAATCAAACTGGTGTAGCATGTTTTACGTCTGTCACTTGCCGACTGATGGGTTTACTGCATAGCAGGATCACTGAGCTGAAGTCACCTGTCTTTGTGAGGTTGGAAAGTCCACACCTTTAAAAGTAGCTGCTTTACTTTTCTACAAAACAACTTCAAACAATGTGAGTCACTGCCTTTACTGAAGTACTTTACTCAAGTACAGATATGAGTTACTGTATCGTGATGAAGTGTTTCCCTAAAATCTAACTTTTTTTTTTACTTGGCTACAACTCAGAATAAAAAACTGCAATACTGAAATACTATTACATTTATAAGACTAAAAATGGATATAATATTTATAATCAACTAATAATTGATATAATAATATGGCTCAACCGCCTATCAGCACATAAAGGAGTCCAAAATTAGCTTAACCTTTAGCACTGCTGGCTTCCTTCTACACCAAGTCACAGAGTAACATATGTATTTGTGATTTTTTTAAAGCTAAAATATGCAATTTAAGTTTGCACCATCATGAGATCAAAGTGATTCCACTCTGCTCTGCCAAGCCCCCTCTTCCTGCTCTGTCACAATCTGCCCAGAGCTGCAAGTAATAATTGTGATACAAATACAATAGAGACAAATGCTGCAAAACCTACTAATCAATCAGAAATAATTGAATTTCTCTACAATAATATCAGTGCTTTTCAATAAGCCTGGTTCACGGGAGGATTCCAACACCCCCCATATATTTTGAAAAAGTTGAAAATCTTTCATCACTGGGAAAAATGTTCCTGTCTTTCTAACCTTTGCAAGTTTTTTACCAAACCAGGATTAGGTCTGCACCTTCATCTTATCAACACCATCATATTCAATCGTGTGTGAAATGTGTTGTTATCTTAAATATAGAAGATCTAGTTAATGCTTCAACTTGAAAGTATACTTGTAGTAGAGTGCTTCTTTTATTTGCACCTATTGTTTCTGTGTACTTTAACTATCGCTGGTCAGTTATTTATCAGGACAGTGGAAACTTAAAGACAAACGGAACAGTTTGTGAGCAAACTGGCTGGTGAAAGGTTAAGATAAGACACAATTTAAACAAAATCCAACACTTGTGCCTCAGGAGAAACTGTATAATTAACATCAGAATTGGGTTTCTAAAGACATTTTGATCGTGTTAGGTAAGATATAGTTCTACAGACAGCAGAGACGGATGTTATTTGGCTGGGCTGAATTGGAATTGAACTTTAAACCTTCGGATTACAGGATAGGTGTGTATCCAATCAACTGAATGGACTCATCCCAAAACATATCCGTATCAGAAATTAAACTTTTTACTTTCTTTGGTCAGAATCGGGATGGAATAAAACTGTAATCATTGTGACCCACAGCTCAGAAACCCGCCCACGTGAATACTTTTAAAGGGCAACTTTACCAATTTTCAACTTGCTTTCTTTAGTTTAGGACAGAAATGTAAAATAATGCTTTTAAACTTACCTCTGACTTTTCCTCTGTTAGAATATTTCCCTGCTTCTAGCCTTAAAAACACCTCCAAATGACATCACCCAGAGGAGTTTTTCATCATTTGTGGTTCAGATGACATGATCTGAGGGTGCTCTGGAAAAGCATTTTGACCATGCTCACAAACTCCATAGTGTGAGCAACAAGATAACAACTGAAGGTTCTTTCAAGTAATGTCAAATGGAGGCATTTTTCAGCTAGAAGTAGAGAGATATTTTAATTTAGGGAAGTCAGAGGGAAACTTAATGGCATTTATTTACATATATTACTCAAAGCAGAACCAAACGAATATCGAGTTCAATATCAGGGAAGGCATCCTTTAACCTCTCGCCTGTTGTTTTAGGATCACACGTTCACATCTATGAGGTGAAAATAATCCAAGTGATATTATCAGTTGCATTGAGAGTAGCTGAACATGTTTCGTATTCCTCTAAGTATTCCTACAAGGAGAGCAGCACACTGCTTTTCCTACCAATTTAAAGTTGAGGCTTTTCATTTTGAGACACTGAAACCAACCTCATGCTTCATCCTAGACTTAAACAACTTTACTGCTTGAATTTAGCAAAAACAGTGGAAATTCACTTAAAAATGTAGGGTTTCATTAGTTCTTTGAATTTTACAGTAAGTAGCCTTGAATGCTGAGAGTTTGAGTCGATTAATTTCCACTAAAAATGAACTATTTGTACATATTAATATAAAATAACATTAGTAAGTTTCAAATACAAAATACATTTCGATAATCTTCTTAATGAACTTCACGCTGTGTTGTTGAAATGATAGCAAAGCTTTACACAACTAATGTGGGTGGGACTACTGTCCCAGAAGTCACACAATTTTATTACTTATCTGTTTATTTTTTAAATTTCTATACAAAAGGTACATGGTAAATCTTCACTGGAAAATTAAAACTAAGTCTGTATTTTTATCTGAGCATGTAGTCTTTACAGTAGGAGCTCTCTGATTTTTAAACAATGGTACAGAGGAAGTGGAAAACATGTGCATGTGTCACATATTTGTGCTTAGAAAGCAACCATAACGATGTTTCCCTATAAGCACAGTTTCTTCTTCAGCTGTGATGCCAAGGTCTCTTGGCGGTCACTGTCGCATCTGTCGTTAATTTGAACGGCCTGTTTGTCGCACTGAGTCACCAGATCAATCCCTTCTTGTGCATTACATGCAGTGTGTGCACACACACACACACACACACATACACGCAAACATACACGCACAAGCACAACTGGGGAAAGATGTCAGCTGTCTTCCAAAGTCCTTTTCTTTTTCTCAAGGTGCTTTGAACAACATCTCAGTGTGCTTCTGCTTTGCTTCTATCCTTTTGCACCCCATTTTCTCATGATCCTTTTATGAACACCTCCTCATGCAAAGCTTCCTTCTCCACTTGGGGCTACTTCTGTTCCATTTTGCATGGTGGCGGATTAAAACTGTAGATGCGATGGCTTCCCCCTTTCAGTGTCACATGCAGGCACCAGGCAGCCAATGGCGTGCGAAAGTGGCATGCAACAGGGCACCCTGCTTGGCCACCCACATATCTAGGGGAGTGGGGAGTATGTGTGAGAAGCACGGTATCAAACGGGGAACATCTGTGGCCACTGGGCTGTGGAGACCGGGGACAATGGTGGCCCCAGGGCAGCCACAGAGTCCTGGCCTGTTCCGCAAAGGCTAGTCACAGGCTAGGGAGCCAACCATGCGCACACACACACACACTGAGAGGTGGGAATCCAATGAGACACACACATCCTATTTCAGCAGGACGTGCACCAGGCTCGTTCAGTTTAAAGTCTGCAGCACACCGTGGATCTGCTTATGGCAAAAACCAAAAGGCTTGAAAACAATTGTAGATAATGTGCTGAAAATAGAAAGACAGAACAAAACATCAAATATTACAGAATTTAGATTTAACTGGGAAAAAAGAATAAAGCTATAAATCCTCATTTTTCAAAGTTAGTACTTGTGCAGATTTGCTAAAATGTGATATGCTAAAATATGTTACACAGGTTACTTTACAGTCAACACCATGATTCCAGGTCTACACTTCTTTGCATTCACATTTGTGAACAGGTTTATTATTTTATTTTGGGAGCAGTTTAAGTCTATTTACTGTTTCCTGTTTTGTCCTAATACTGTAGAATAGAACTGAGTCACTGATTGTCACGCTACAGTAAATGCTGAGAAGTAAGTGATTCTCTATAAGCTCCCCGCAGAGACACATGAATGCCGTTTATTCCTACAAGCAGAGATGATAACACACGCACATACACATATTAATGCTGTCACACACACACACACACACACACACACACACACACACACACACACACACACACAGTCACACACCATTTGAATAACATATTCCACAGCTGCTACAGCTCTCAATGGCCTCCTATGTGGCTTTTGTGTGTTGACATGTGTGAAAAGTGTGGGCATGGAAACAGACACAGATGCACATGGACACAAACGCACACTCCCACAAACCCACACACACACATAGCAGATCTCCTTGTGTGCTGTGCTGTCACCTTGTAGAAAACTCCCGCTCCACCTTGTCATGTTGTGGTATCCCATGTCTACAATCAAATGCCCACTGACATGAAATATGATGTGTGAGTAGTGTATGTGTGTGTTGCGGGTGTGTGGACCCAGGTGCAATACCCTCCCATTAGGGATCTGTAGGCGGGTGGTACTCAATCTCATTCTACCCACTCTCTATGTACACACGCACCCACCTGCGTAGCAATTGCAGTGACTGGAGTTGTGCCATGAGTGACAATAATGCACATTACAGGGTTCGTGTTTTATGGAAATACTATTTATAAAAACTTCCAGGAAGCAGGGAAATATGGCTGATTTCCCCCTTCAACACTCCATCTCTCCCATCTCCCGTTTGTCTTATAGTTTACCAAGGTTATTTAGAGGTACTCGAAAACTCTGGATGTGTGGTTGCAGGCGATCATTACCTGAAGTCTATCAGTGAATTAGAAATGAAGAACATGATACGATAACTTGATTATCTCTGAACATGTCTACTGATGATACTCGTACATTCAATCATTTCGCAAGAGAAAATGTCAGATCTACAGCTTTTCTGTGGAATATAGTGCTGGCAGAGATATCCTGCATTCCAGTTCAGCTGTCTAATCATTTTGTAATTTACCTCTATGTGTTTTCTTTTTTCTCACACTTTAAAAGAGTCAGTCCTCTCACCACACAGAGCCCTGTGTTATTATTAGCCATATACCAGCAGTTTGACAGGGTGATTCATTTCACTCGGAGACAAAAACACTGGCTGTAAGTCATTTATTTGCAGATCCTGTTTGAGTTTTAGATTTCAAACACCGTCCTTAATTGCACAGACACATACAAACACACACTTAATCAGAGGTGCACAAATACATTTTCTGCACACGCACACACCCTTTTCACACATAGGAGGGTTTTTTGAGAAGTGATTCCTTCCTGTACCAACTGGCCTCCGGATGGGAATAATCAGTAAGATAACTGTGGGAAGGTAACCACAATGACAGATATGAGGAAACTTTTTAAGACATTCAGGAGAAGATAACTCTTCATTTTGAGCCAGCATTAGCTTTCGGTTTATGAATTGTGCAATTCAACCTCATGAACAATTCACATAACCTTTCGAAACTTTATAGTAAGGCGAAACAGGAGGTAGCTCAGTTGGTAAGGCAGTCGTGCACGGATTACAGGTGGACAGTGGTTCGATCCCGGCTATATGTCGAAGTGTCTCTGGATCATCTTTGGGCAAGACACTGAACCCCTAACAGCCCATTCCCATCCCCAGCTCTGCAGTGCTGGTCCAGGCCCGGTAGCAACTGGGGGGGTTAGGGTTAGGGGGTTAGGGTTAGGGTTAGGGTTAGGGTTAGGGTTAGAAACTGTGCCAAGTCAACGTGCAAACAATGATCCGGTGTGGTGACCCTGAACTCGGGATTAGCCAAAAGGGCCAAAAATAAAAAATAGTATGGCAAAAATATGGTATTTTAAAGACGTATTTTAAATTAGTGACTGCTATATTTAATAAATATAAACATTTATAAATATAAATATAAATATATACATTTATAAAATAATCCTGTTTTATGTTATACTGAAATCATAAAGCAACAGGGGCAGCACGGTGGTGGAGCACTGCCCTCTCACAATTTGGATGTCCACGCTTCAAATCCCTTTCTATAGCCCCTTTCAGACTTCCAGTGGAATTCAGACATTTCCAAACTTTCTCTGCGGTAGGTGTTTGTGTGAACCCAAGTCTGTTGGCACTGACATTACCTGGATTATACCCAACCAGCTCCCTAATGCAAAGTCCGGATTAGCTCACTTATAAGTAGAGGAGATATTACTCCGCAAGATTCATGAGTGAGTGGGCATCATTTCATGCGGCTACCGTGAGACCGGGCAAATACAAACACCCGAAGGTGAAGAACTCGTTCTTTCAACCCAATAATAGTGTCGAACTGGAAGGACAATGACATTTGTGAACTTCTGTCAGTAAGGGCAGCTCTGGAAATCATCAAACAAATACAAGGAACAGCATGAGATTCTGTTGTATACAACCAGATTACAAAGCAAAACACTGTCACTTCCACAGCTTTGATTTTGCATCAAGACCTGCCCCCTGCTCCAAGTGCCCAAGCACCACCCCTTGCCCAATTACATGGAGTATTTCTTCACAAGTGAAAATACTTCTTACATGGACTATTTCCCAATGTTGGCTAAATGTCTGAAAGCGAAACTCCATACAATGTCAGGACCTGATCCTCCTGACATCCTCTAGAGTTCCTGTCTGAAACAAGCTTACTTATATGGAGTTTGTATGTTCTCCCCATGCTTGCATGAGTTTCCTCCGGGTACTCCGATTTCCTCCCACAGTCTAAAGACATGCATGTTAGGTTAATTGGTGCCTCTAAATTCCCTGTAGGTGTGAATGGAAGAGTGAATGGTTGAGTATCTGTGTGTGTCTCTCTGTGTTGGCCCTGAGAAAGACCTGTCAAGGGTGCTCCCCACCTCTTGCACAATGACAGCTGGGATAGGCTCCAGCCCCCCATGACCCTAAACAGGATAAGCAAGTACACATAATGGATGGATGGATGGATAAAGCCAGCACAGGTGATCAGCTTCAGTTAATGGATGGAGTAGGCATTAACCTTTCACCTTCTTTCACATCCTGTTTGCGTGACTACAACTCTTGGTAACTTTGTATTAGCATTGTTTTTAATTCTGCAGGAGGAAAAAGGAGAAAATAAGGAAGAAAAAGAAAAGGAGGAAAAAGAAAAATAATGCAGCTACAGGTAACGTTAATAATTCTCATAAAGTTGTAGACAATGCTACAGTTGCTGCAGAGAATGTTAATTACATTGCTGTGGATACTATTCAAAATCCCCCCCACCATTCACACTCCCCCATCATTGCCCATATATGCAATATACAATGAAATGTTGCTGTGCATTTAACCCAACCACCCTTGGGGGAGCAGTGGGTAGCCCCAGTGGCGCTTAGGGAGCTTGTGCTAAGTATCTCACTCAAGGACACACCTGATGAATGGGCTGGGATTTGAAATGCTAGACTACTTAATCCCAACCTAGTGGTGCCCCGTCAAGCCACCAGGCCACAAAAAAAACTTGTACTTAGACTTACACTTACTTGTGTACATTTGCATAACCAGATCTGCAGGTTTCTAAACCTTGCAGTACATCTATATCCCATGACCTGAATATTAGGCCTTGTTTTCTCAATACTGTTGGTGGAAAAGATAGTTTTGTATTTTGAACACATTTAGTGTGGGTTTGACATATTATGAATGTGGCTGCAAATGGGTCAAGACAAATTGCTCAGTAGAGTGACTTTTGTTTTTAAATCTAATTCGCCAGTGATATATACAGGGTTATTCCCGATTATCCAACAACGCAGTCAGAGTGTTGTGGGGCAGCACAACATTTGGTGGAGTGGTGCCAATATGTGAGTGAGTGTAGCCCGGCCCTACCCCCCCCATTAGGTCCAGACTCACTATGTAGGTCCATTGGGTAAATTGAAGCCAAAATTAAAATGTGGCATCTTGTGCATTCATTGGAAACAATACATTTGAGAGAAACTTAAAAGCTCAAAGGGAGTTTGACTTACAGCACAACACAAGAAAGTCATTCAGCAATAAAGGGGAGAAAAAGTTTTCAAACGTTCGTGTAAGGCATATGATGGAATTAGTGAAAGCCTGATAGAAAACTGTATAATTTAGTAAGTGTAAACATCACAGAGGAAAACATGAGGCCCCTGCAGAAAAGCTTGCTGCTGCTGTACAGTAAATAACTGTGTGGGGACGAGAAGTGCCGTTTACTTCAACCGAGGCCTACAACTGACATTTGACCAATGCCATGTCTCCTTTGCCTTCTCCCCACATTAATCCCACTTTCTTGAACAAAATGCAATTTTGATCTGTTCATTTATGCTGTCATTCACTGTGCGACACCAATAGTTCATAGATTTGAAAAATAACAACAGCAAAATGTCATTTTGCTGCTCTTTCTTTGACATCTTATAATATGCGTCTCACCTGCAAAGTGACAGAATGTAATGGATTGACTTAACACACATAAAAAACTTACTATATATATATATACACACACACGCAGTGGGAGAACAACTTCAGGATAGACAAGGAGAGAAGGCAAAATGGTGTAAATGGAGGGAAAAAAGAGAGGGGAAAAGGGAGGGATAGAAAAAGAGAGATTTGAGTGAGAGGGTTTGATATTTCTGTGGCCGTACACTTGTAAGCTCAAGCAGTTTCTTCCCTCCGAGGGACAGGGTCCGTTAAGTAGCTCTCCAGTGCCTACAGTTTAGAAAAGGACCCAGGCAATACTGGACTAATTTAATCAAAGGTTACAGGCCCAGCATAGAAACACAATATTATGGTGACTGTACAGAAAAAAGAAGGTGGGGGATGTGTCATTTCACCAGGCAAGGCTTAGGCCTGCTACTTTATCTCAACAATGTGAAGGCTAAGTCCCCCACCAGTCTCCAACCGCTGGCACTAACACACATTTCCATTTTAGCTAGCAGGCCGGCTACTGAGACTGATATTGTAGGAGTGACTGGACAGCGAGGGTGAGTGACTGGCTCCCACGGCTACAGGTAAGAAAATGGAAAAGTTCAAAATTTAAACTTCAGTTTACCATAACAAGTATTGTTGTATCCATTTTGCCCATAAAATCAAAAGGGATGCACGGATATGATTTTAGTAGTTTAAAGATCAAGGTTTTCCACTATCAGCGTTAGCAAATCTTATATTATAAATGCAGGTACTGTATGTAGAATGCATACATGTTATATTATATATATATATATATATATTATTATAAATATTAATGAAATGGAAAAGATGCTTTGGTGCAGATTTGGTCTTTAACAGATGTCTGAATACTAGTGGCATTCAAACAGTCTCCACATTAAAGTTTTTTGTGTGCCTGCCTGTTCTTTGGATGATTTCTGTGACCAAAACTCCCCCCTGTTTGTATGTTCCTATGCAATCCTGTCTCCTAATCATTTTATTCATTTGCAACTACACTGCTAAGCCAATTACATTTTTATAGTGAACATAATCCACTGGCTGGGAAAAAGATATTAGCATCTTTTTCAATTCAGTGTCCAATTTTTATAACATAACTTTTGAATGATACGCTATTTATTTACATTCGTGCATTTATTATTGGAAATCCAGTATAAGTATGTGGTTGAGGTGGATGGATGGTGTACAAACTGCATGACTGTCACACGACTGTCACACAATGTGAGTTTAACTCACATTGGTGAAGTTTAGAAAAAGTAGTTCTGTTTAAAGACTCATAAACACGTAATGAGGGAAACTTACTTCTTTTAAATCAACCATGATCTTTCTCTAACCTTAACCAAATGGCTGCAAATGTCTATACAAACCCTGAAAAAATGTTTAGCAACAATGTAGCCACAAAAACAAGATTTGTTGTGCTCCGAGATCAGATATTTCAGTGAAAAGAAATTGTTGTGTGAGAACATTTCTTTGAGTTTAATCGAGACATTTGTGACCTGAAAATAATTTCCAACATATTGTTAATACGGTAAAAGAAAACATACATCGACCACAATTTCACTTCCAAAAAAAATGTATTTGTGTTTCCAGTTTAGTCATATAGCATTGGCCTATGTGTGTGGGACTTTCTAAGCATGTGTGCTGTTTGAGCTTTACCCAGTAGGCTTTACAACAACACACTGTAACCAATGGTAAAGACTGCTACTGGACTGAAATATCTACAGACCACACATTCAGGCGTGATATCCCCAGCTTGGTTGCAACAGTAATCGTTTACCCAAAGCTCTCCTTACAGTACCAAACACTAAAAAGATCAGCATTAATTCCCAGTCATGAATCCCAAAAGATAACAACAAACCGGGTCTGATGATTTCCATTCACATTCTCATGGACAGCTGCCCACTGTTCACTAGAGTGACTCTTGTTTTGTATCACAGCCAGTCCTGGATCCATAGGCAGAATTGAAACAATCATACTATTATGAGATTAGGCCTAATGCACGCTCCTTCCCAGCACACACATCAAGCCATAAATACCTCTTGATTAAAACCCAAAATGATTTGCTGCTAATCATTCTGCACGCAGGGAATGAGACTGAATAGTAAACAAATGAGGTATATTTAGTCTGCATTTCGTCATTTTAGCCATGCACCAAATGGTTTGGCTGTTCTGGCTCCTGGGCAGCTGTGAATAGAAATGGGGGAGTGAAAAGCTTATCGTGTGTGTGTGTGTGTGTGTGTGTGTGTGTGTGTGTGTCCACACAAAGTGCTGTGGTATACGGGATAGACCAAAATAGATATATACTGTATTCAGTTTATTCGTCTGAATAATGTTACAGAGCCACTACAGAATATATTACAACTAGCAAATACTGTAGATGCCTAAGATCAGGAGGACCAGTGCTGTGGCCTTGCTTGCTCGTGTTGTGGGGGTTGGGTGCCCGTGCAGTGTGTGTGTGTATGTGTGTGTGTGTGTGTGTGTGGGGGGGGGGGGGGGGGGGTCAGGGCTCGAGCCTATCAAAAAGAAATCAGCTTGAGAGCTCTCTGGGTGCAGAAAGGCGCATCTCGTCGGCTTTCACGGACTAAGATTGCTTTCACCTGCATTCCCTGGGGCGACGCGAAAACACAGGCCTCAGCCAGCCTGCCAGTCACACACACTCATGCATGGACACACACACGTACATATATACACAGAAAAACACACACAGTCTCTCTATCTTTCATACCTGACTACAATAGAATCATATTAACTCGCTCCATCCATTTCCAAACATACAGAATTACGTGGGAACGTTGGACGGTGCAGAAAATCACAATTATAAGCGCATACATTTAAAGTGCCTTTGTTCCTGCGACTGCCTGCATTTGTGAGAATGTGTGTGTGTGAGTGTGTTTGTCAGTGTATATATGTACACTTGCTTCTGTGTATGTGGAACATGCGTGTGCCTTCGAGATGGTGTGTGTCTTGTGTGAGTGAATGTGTCTGATAGCTAGTCTGAAATAGTCTGAAAGCTGCATTCAGTTGATCTTCCAGGAGGTGGAAAAATGATGTCAAAAAGGCAAATCTGTATTTACCAGCAGACAGGTATCCTTGACTTGACAGCTATACAGTCATTATCTGCCTGTCATGTGTCGCCCGGGGCCACCCTGCCTTCTCCCAAAGCCCACGGTTCCCATGCATCACACACAGCCCTATTAGCTTACCTGTTTCCAATTCAAAGGCCATCGCTAACCAAAAAGACGCCAGAAGGACAAAACAAGGTGTCATATTTATGAATGTGTCAGCGCGGGCCCTCCTGAAACCTAGCGTACACCTTAAGCAATGAGCCTGACAACTCAACAGGGGCCTTTTCCAGTCAAGAGAAATGATACCTTCAAAAACCACTGGCAGGATGAAACCAGAGTCTGTAGCGGTGGTAATATGGGGAGGGAAGTGCTCATAAATCGCCTTTGGTATTATTCAGTGCCAATTAGGGGAAACTCAACCTGTTACGTCAAACAGAAGAGAGTGTATATCAAATGCTGGATTCTGACGGGATTTTGAGAAGCTGAACAAGAAGACAAGAGATTTGGAAGTGAGGGGGCGGTGATGGGGGATGATTACCTCAGTCTGCTCAGGTGTGTTTTCAGGTGCACTTGCGTTTGCGGGCTGAGAATTTCACATACTCAACCCATGAGCGTATCCAGGTGCAGGCCCTGTTCTGCAATTTTTACGTCTGCGTTTTGAGTAAAAGGTTTGGTAATTGCAGCCAATTAACTTATCGGATTGCAGATAAAAGCCCCATGTTCTGCCAAGGAGTCATAATGAGATAATGCTATAGTTTAACAGTTTAGCTGGTGGTAGGTTCCCATTACCACATAATTCAAAGATGCAGGTCTATTAATATTGACAGAGCAGAAGTGTTTGCGCGCGTGTGTGTGTGTATGCATTTCTGTGTGTGGGTGTGTGTGATTGATGGGATACTGGTCACAGACCATTCCAGTTTTTGATACATATAGTACCAGTACCAAGATACCAGTCCACTCGTTTCCTTTTCCTTGTGTTTGTGGCATTACAAGACATATGGAACCAAAATGCCTTCAAGCTGTAACACCCCTCCCTACACATTTTGATTCTGTCCTACATAATGACCCTAACCCGTAACGGTGAGAGTCCAGAGAAAAGTTGGCTGGGGACAAGGCGAAGATGCACCAAGGAAAAAAACCAGGGGAAACCTGCATCTTTTCTCAAACATAAACTGGTATGTGTGCACTTCAGAGCATGTGAACATACAGTTTTCTAGAGGCAGTAGAAGATTAAATTCGAGATGAGAGACATTGGAATTGTTAATCATTGATTCACTTTTTCCAAAGAGCAAAGGCTATACCATTTTTTTCCCCCCAAATTCAAAATCTGTATGCAACCTGCAACTCTCAAATATTCAGCTGAGTCAGTTATCTGCGGTAACATGGTGTCCAAATTTAAAAAAAAAATGTATTCCCGTATATTTAATCTGGATTTGTCATGTTATGCCCAATACCTGCTCCAGTTCAGTACCAATACCAATCCTGTTGCCAATTTGTAGGAACTTTTTATAATCTCAGACTCATATTTCAGAAAACAAATACATCTTATGTAAAATTCAGCCAAAGTAAAACTCCCAAGCAAAATCTCCTATCATTTCTCTTTTTATAAAGAGTCACACACCTCTGAAGCCCAAATGTCCTGCAGCAATGTATATTTGGCTTAAAGAATTATTTATCAAACCTATAGATGAGTAGGCCTACAACATTAATCTTTATTGCATTTTTTTTTCCTTTTCTACAGTTCTTTGTTGGCTCCATCTGCCATCCTGAGAGCCAAAAGCATTACAGCCAGATCAATACAAACTAGCAGCTCAGAATTTATATCATCAGCAGTGTCATTGATCTTTATCAGCAGTTAAAAGTTTCTAGGGTGAAAACAGGGCAGCTATTTCTCATTGCGTCTTCCATTTCTTTGACTGAAGAAAATGATGCAGATATTTAATGACCATGCTGGAGCAGAAACGTTCTATATCACACTATTTCATTTAGTGACACAACTTTATTTTATCTGCCCACATTGTGGTTGTGTAAAACAAGCAATTGTTTTTGTCATGTAAGATGTTAGAAGTTTGCTTGTCTCTTTTTCTATTTAGATGCTGAGTGTAGTCATGTTTTCCCCTCTGTAATGTGCGGTCAATAATGACATTTTTAAAATGCTGCTTTGTGGTCGGTAGTGTGCTTCATGAACACCACATTTCATGGTGCGGTTTCTATATTGTCATGAGCATTTGCTTAAAAATAAATGGACAAAATTCTCTTGGCTTGGTTTGGTTATCTCTGCAGTTACTGCAAGTTTGGTTTAGCAACAGCAACAGTAAGTTTGTTCATGAGCGAATGAGAACATCTGAGAAGTAGTATGTTTCCTATTTGTTTCTGAACTTCAAATTGGCTTTGTTCAGTTCTTTATTGGCTTAAAATAAAACAGCATTTGTTGGCAAAGCAAAACACAAACCTCCCTCTCTCTCTCTCTCTCTCTCTCTCTCTCTCGCTCGCTCTCTCGTGCTCTCTTTTTCTTCTTCTCCCACTTTCAGTCGTGGGAGAATGACAGGTGTCCCAGTCCAGTATTGTGGCCTCTCTGGAAGACAAAGCAGCTGGTTAGGACCTCAGGGCAGTGTGAGTTAGGGGGTGGGAGTTAGGGGGGTGTGGGTGCTGTGCTTTACTATGACTACCAGAGTTTAAGCTTGCAACTCAGCTGTTTTATGTCATGAATTGGTGGCTGTGACACTAGAAGTTGAGAAAGCTGGGCCTGAGGTGGGGGTGGTCTGGTAATAAGTCATAAGCATATGGGTTAATGAGTTTGTTGGCTAAATTTGGGGCTATGAAACTACGATGGGGACAGGTTTGGATTACCACGTGCATGTAGGTTCATGTATTTTGCCTTGACTTGACATATTCCACGCAGTCTGCAAACATATTTCACAATATTCTGTACTTTTAACATAAAAACATAAATCAGCTTGTTCATATTCAACGGATATCTTACAGAAGTTTTGCCATTTTAACCACTATTACCTCCTGTTTTGTTGCTCGAATGGAGACGTTTCCAACTTAATTGGAATCATTTTCACATGCAATTGTTCAGGCCATACTGTATCTGAATCCACCGCTTTGTGCACAAAAATTAAAAGGGTAAAAATCTTCTTATTAAGCTCAGTGCTATTGTTACTGCTGACATTGCTCATTGAAACCAAAGGGTATTGCTATAGCTTAGACCTAATAGTCAAGTTTAAAGCAGTACTGTTAAAGACAATTTGTTGGCTGTTAACATATCAAATGTATTTAGATGACCAAAATATCCACCATTATTTACAACGTCATAAAAGTAAGTAAGTAAATAAGAAGATCATTTCACACTACTCTGTATAATACAGTTGTGCAACTGGCTGTGAGGCTGTGACTTCCCCATTGATTCCCCCATAAAAAGCATCACATTAAGTAATTAGGACTGATTAGTAATACAGTAAACCTAATACTCACAGTGCCACGTATCTGTCGGTTTTACGTTCCTGTTCCAGCTATGTAATGTTTGGAAATTAAATGTTTGCCTAAAGTATTAGTTTATGACATAATCAATATTCATAACAGCAATGATGATGCTGCATCAGCACTGCACGGAGAATTTCTGTTAAAGTTGCTCTGACATTGCTTAATTCTAAAGGTTAAGTTATGGAGGACGCCGCTGTATATTGATATATGATGACTAAAACCAAATGCCTCTGAAGTTTGGAGATTTGGGCCTCCTGGTAGGTTTCTTGTGTGTGAGTAACTCTTCTGTCACCAGTGATGAAGGTTGCTGCTTTAGGCCATGTCCTTTAGAACAAACAAATGTCATTCATGAAGTCATACTTATCTGTCTATGTGCCTCACAGCGTGTCTGTATGCTCATGCTGCTGCTTTTATGCTCATAGATAGATAGATAGATAGATAGATACATAGACACATAGATACAGTACGTGCAATCACACTCAAGAAACAGATGCAGATTTTCCCAGGCTCTGTGTCAAAAGACACATACACAAACACACACACACACACACACAATCCTGCCTCAGTGGGGACAGCCGCTCAACTGTTCTGGAACAGAACACATCACATGCCCTCCGCTCACTGTCATTTCACTAGTATTTCTCCCAGCAGCAGTTCCTCCATAGAGTTGTCAACTATCCAGTCAGCTGCTGTGGTGAGTGAACAGAAAAAAGGAGATCCCAGTTTCCTGAACAGCACTTCAACAATATTAACATGTTTGACCGTTTTGTAATATTGTTCAGGGGCTCGAAGGACCCCTGTTCAGCTAGTGTCAGCTGGTTAATCGTAATTTGATTAAATGCACATTTTGCAGGGAGAGAAGTAAATAACTTTGTATTTTGCATTTTGAAGTTGGCAGGATAAAGCTACAGTAGCATCATTTTACATTGGTGTGTGTGCATAAATACATGTGCACGTGGTTTTGTGTTAGTGAAGGCTATATGTGTAAGCACATGTGAGTCAACTGTACGTATTTCTGTGTGTGTGTGTGTGTGTGTGTTTGTGTGTGTTTCTGTGTTTGTGTTGTGTGCTGAGCTTGGCACCTGTTAACAGTGCCAAATAATGTGCTCTGTTGAAATTTTAATCACGTGCAAGTGCAAAACAAGAGCAATGCAATCAGGACCTAATTAGCACAGCAATTAACACCTCTCTCTCACACTTTGTGTGTGCCAGAGCTCACACGTTCAGCTTGTGTGATTGCAGGTTCTCTTTTCATTAGCATTTATGCTTTGATTGAATATGTTTTATTTATCAGCAAACATTGGTTTGTTGTTGTTGTGGTAGCACTGCTAGCTCCCTGGGTCTCTGCGGCCTGCTGGTTTTTGAATATCGACTGTGTTTTATTTTGAAGCCCGGTTATTTTTACTTCTTTTCTTTGTTTGTTTCTTTCAGAAATATAGCCACATTTAGATATGCAACCGAAAAAAAAACAAAACAATACATACAAGAAAAAACTGCATGCATATAACCTTAGAAGCATTTAGCAACATTGTAAACAATTTGGACATTTTGGATTTTGATTTTCCAGACCATGAAAAGTCTACAATGATTAAAGCAAAAGCAATAAAACACATATTTGATTAATGTTTACTTCGGTTTCTCCAAAGCAAAGCAACAAAAGCTCTTTCTTTTAAATGCCAACCTAAACATTCATTGCAAATACACTACCTCAAAAATCCAACAGTCTCCATCTTGAAGTCAATCATATGGAATCTCTGGTTGATTGAGCAGTTGATGTTGTACATGTGTGCCTGACTGTCCTAGCAATAACTGTCAAATATGAATATTTAGTTTTTGATTGGCGTATGTGACAATTAGTCAGTGACCCAAGCAATCAATAGATTACTGTATTATGACACCTTATTAGCTTTGCTGCAAAAATGCATATTTAGCAATACTCCTGAAGTGCAAACGTATGCAAACAAACATTTAGCTTTTTGTGAATTGTAGACAATGTGTGTGAAACCCCGTGATTTAGATATCGAAACTCATGTACATGTATAATAATGTGTACTGCATGGCAAGCACATAGTCAAAGAAGTGCAGAATTGTGGAGTTTGCTAAAATTGTGTCTTACAGTGGTTGTTTATGTGACGGCCAAGTGGACGAGGTCACTGATGACTATTGATCAGGCAGCTGCTCAGCCAGTCAGCCTGGTCTGTCATGTAGAGAATGGGGAGAGATTTGTATGTCACTGTCTGTGTGACTGCAGGCCTCCTGGGGAGCAGGCGAGTGCCTTTGTGTTTTCATTTACCACGTAAGTGTGTGTGTGTGTGTGTACAGTGCTGGCCTCATCGAGTTATCCATTACACCCTGTCCAGGAAACCAATAAGCTTCACTTCAACTTGAGAAATATTAACTTTCCCCCTCAATGGCAAGCTAATTATGGCTGCGGAGGCCTCACACCCAACCCTGTCCAATCTACAGTGTCGCTGTTGTGAAGTCAAGGCAGCCACATCAATACATCAACACGTAAAGATAATGGAGGGGTTTTATTTGATTGTCTGATATTCAGAGCTTTTTATAAATTTGTTAGGTGGAGCAACCACATATTTGTCCATTTCATGAACAGAACCAAGCTTCCAACTTTCTTGCAAATGCTTAGGTGAATGTCCAGTATTCCAGACTTTTTGGTCTGTATTAGCTATTCCCTTCATTTGAAGTGAACAGCACCTTCCCTGTCATGAACAAGCAAGGAGAATTTCCCAAACATTTTTTGATTGTGTTTTTTTCAGTCATCTCATCATATCCATGGTATGTACAGTTTTTCAGACCCAGACAGTCTGCTGCTCTCTTCAAACAGGAAGTTTACTTGTTCTGATTGATTCGACTTGTTCTTTGTTAGCACTGTATTTATTCTTGCAGATGTCAAATGATGGCCATGTCTTTGGAGTTTTTTTTTTTTTGTGGGGGTATTCCGGGTAATTGAATGTGCCAGGGCGCCACACATCTAATTTAATTTGAACAGATACAGTTTTAGTACAGAGAAGTGACATCACTTCCCTCTCAGAGTGCATATTTTGGTTTCTGTGCAATCAGCCTCATTGTGGAATTCAACACATGACTTATTGAAATGGGAATGTGTGTCTTTAGTTGAGAATATGTCTGTTACCCTGTGATATGAACCCTCAACTCAGAAAACAACATCGAGTGTTGACGTATCAAAATACAATAGCACTTTTGAGCCTTTAACCTCTCTCTTCCAATCATTCAGTGTTTCTCAGAGGACCTCAGATTTTCTCTCATTTTCAAATGATCATTATAGCAACTAGTGAGGAATGCTGAAACTGAAGATTTTTCTTAAAATGCAAATGCACACACATGTGAAGACACCAGTTCACATGCACATAAGCAGATGTGTTGTTAAATCAAGGTGAAAGCACATAACCGCACAGTGACATGGTGTTAATACAGTCTGGCCATGGGAAAATCAGAAAAGTGTGAAGAGAGGAGCAACCCGCACAGTACAAGAGAGAGTTTGCGACGGTCATATGATCTGATGCCATTATTCAACAGGCACGCTTATTTTCCAGAAGAAAGGAGATGGGAGAGCAGAAAGTCAGACACTCATGTATGCCATCAACCCCCCTCGGGGGGGGGTCGATCAGGCCACGTGTAGGAGCATGACTGCTCAATGCCGCCCTCCCTGCTCAGCCACAGTTCAAGACCAGAGGTTGGGAAGCTCCCTTGTCTTTGACATGATTTTCCCAATTTTTCTGCTCAACTGTGATGCCAAACTCATGAAAGCACACTCTGTGCTTTTTCAAAGGCTTGGTGCATGGTTGAATCCTCTCACACAGATGGCCTTGTGTCAAGCGACAACTGCTGCTGCCCCAGACTTCCATAGATGGAGGATGCAGAAGAGAAAATGGCAGCAGTGTCTGAACTTAGAGCCTTTACTGCAGTCCATGTTCTTGATATGTTGCATTAGGAAGGCGGGAAGGCCAGAGGAAGACTGTGTGTTTTATTAGCATCTGTGTCTGTGTTTGTTCACTTTATTTGGGTGCACACATGTTGTGTTTCTGTTTTCATTTGTTGCTTTCCCAACACTTGCCAGTGTTGCCAGTGAATGGGGGACGAAGGATGAGAGTGAAAATGAGTCATTAACATTATGGAACACATCTGCTGATTTAGTTGTAGAAAGCAAACACGTTTCTGGGTGTGCCGTGCCAGACTTAATACATATTTATATATTTAGCACCTCTGCACAGTTTATTAATTGGAAATCAAAATGAAACATGATATTCCATTTTTGTTGGATTGATGCTTCACTGCCTTAAAGGTAAATTCCACCCTTGGTTTGCATTCATGAATCAACAATGTTCAATGTCAAGTGTTTTTTGTTAACAAGTGGAGCAATTTACTGAATCCAAATCATGTACTTCAGTTTGTCATTGCCCAATAATCAAATGCAAAATGCATTTACTCTGAAAGGAGGTTTGAAATTGTCATGTGAGCCACCTGTAGTCGGGGTCTGGTTTTAGGATTACCTTCACCTGCCTCTTGTTGCTGTTGTTTTTTATTCAATCATTTTGTATCGTTGCTGACCCTGCCATTCCCACTTAACCCTGCAGCTCTTTCGGTGCTCCCACCACCTGCACTACCTGACCTCCCCACCCCCCCTGCACACCTGCCACTCATTGTCTCATCACACTCTTAGTGTCTGTACCCGTCCTGTAGTCATTGGCAACATAGTCTTTGTGCTTATCAATTCACATATCTTACTAGTGTTTTTTGCTTACCTAAACCTGACCTTTTGCCTTAACTCATTTTTGCCTTTCTCCTAGTGGCCCAATTTGTATATCTTCTCTGACTGTCTGCATGCTACCGTGTTACCCATGTTTAAGTAAACTTGCATATTGACAATTACATTTTTTAAAAAAACAACATCATTTTGTGTGGAGTGCAGTAAGTAGACACGGGTTAATGGGATACTATATCATAGGGTGATATGATGCAATAAGCTGTCTCAGGTAAAAGGTAGTACACTCTTTGACCTAACAAACTGGAATGTTGTAATGTTCATATTTGACTTTTACCTTTTTTTGTCCAATCCACTCTTAACTCACAGGCCAACAAAGCAGAAATTACCCAAACATGGATCATTACATAAAATCAAGCATTGTGTGCTTGATCCTATTGGAATAATTGCAGTTTCTATCTTCTTAATGACAAATTCATCTGACTTTGCTATCAGATTTAGAGCAAACACACTGGGGACCTCGTTTTGGTTTTTAATTTGGAGCATTTTTGCACTGGGGAAATCATGCTTCTTTATACTGTTCTCACCAGAGACTTTGCCCCTCGCTTTTGAGTTTACTAACAGTGCAGTACAACAAGGATGGTAGCCTCTTTTTTTAGGAGGAGAACAACCTAATACATCCAGACTACATTATTTTATTCTTTTACACAGTCACACACCAATTTGTGTCCTTCTGTATGCTGAGATGGGATTTGTGAAACATTCAAGGACACAAACACAGCTGCAATTTTCTTCTGTCATTTCCATCTTTTTATCACTTACAACATCCATGCAATCTGTCCTTATTATTAAGTTGTCCAGCTTCTTTTAAAATATTTTAATAACCCAGTTGAATCACCATATTTTATGACCGACAGCTTTTCCTTCGCTAACTACACCTGTAGTTTTCCTCTCCATATCCTCCCCATTTTCCTTGGCCTAACCCACTAAAACACTGCATCAGCTAATTTTAATGCTTGGGATGAGTGCAAATTCTAAAATGGACTATTGCCCAGAGACAAATGTATCATATGAGGAGGGAATAAAATCTGGCAGTGAAATTGGTGTAATCATCTTGGGCTCCATTCAATGACCGTATCAATTGTTAGAGGTATCAGTATCAGTCAGGCCTTTTCAGACCCAGACCTTTTGTAGATCCCAGAATATAGCTATCAATATGACAACGCATTCATAATAATGGGCAGATTAGTGCAAGCAAGATGTTTGTGGTAATGTGTCCATCGAAGGGGAGACAACCTCAGTGGCATGTCACAAAAATAACGCTCCGTACATCACAGTGACACACCCCTTCACACCTGAGCCAGCGCTCTCAATTTGCACAGGTACCGGGCTGCAGTGGACCGGAAATTTTAATCCCTTCATAAATTGGTTTATACTTTTTTTGGCAGCCTGGTTTATTGTGTAAAAAGGCTTATAGATAGCCCCAGTCAGGTCAGTTAACATCACGGTTACAACAATAAACAATCCGGTTTTGCGGCACAAAAATACTTGCTTGGGTTTGAAGAAAGTTATTGGTTTCCATTAATAAAATGACTGAACAAAGTAACTACACTGATCAGTTTAAAATAGGGAATAAACAGCTACCTCCTCTTAAAGCCCTTTGTTCACCAAGTCTCTAGCCAAAGAAATACTGGCTTTTAACTACGTGTCCATGTACACAAAATGGTGACTTCGCATAGGCTGATTTGATGCTTTGGTTGTGTACAGCATCAGAAATCAATGCTATGTGTCATATGTTGCCATTTTTTCATTACCTCAACATTATGTTCTTCAATTGTTGCCGTAGCTTGTAATTATGTTGGCAAAAAGCAGAAATTAATGAGGACGGCTAATTTTTTAAACCCTCCAGACAAGTTTCTGGAGAAAAAAATGTTATTCTCTGACATAAAACCTATCAATAAATACCTCACAAAACAGTTGCTAACAAATGGCTAAATGACACTACAGGGGTTGTCGGGAACATCAAAAGTCATTAGGCCAGAGACCGAGACTCATCTACTCACTAATTTGTCTTTACAGCCTCGTTGGGTTTATAACTCACAGTCACTATCAGGTCACTATAAGAAGAAAGGCTTTTGTTGAAGAGGTAAGTGTGCCAATTACAAATTGGAAATTTACTGATGGTGTCGCTTAAGACATGTGACCAGGGTGTAGTTTATTTACAACCTAACTAGCTTTTTATTTCTTGCAATTGTATTTAAGCTTAAAAAAAATCATAAAATTCATCTGTAAAGGATCAACTTGCTGAACAATACATGTTCGTATCATAAACTTTATGGAACTTATTTTCTGTAAAAATCCAAATGTCAATGGAAAAATGTAAAAAAAAACAAAACATCCTTCCTTCACCATGCAATAGCGGCCATTTTATGTAGTGATAACAGTAGTATTGGCTGTCCTCTACAGACTGCTGTTTAGATGACAACACTCACTGTTAACATATTGATTATTAAAAATACTTATTTTTCTGTTTAAGAATAATAAAGGTGTGATTTTTTTTTTTTTTTTTTGCCTTTATATTAGTGCAGAAAGTTTGTGACTACCATTTACATGCACAAGCATATGCACACTACCTTCTCAGTTTACAAGGTAATATGGAGGAAAGGAACATGTGAAGTTTAAGTAGTTGCCCTCCACCGCCACCACCTCCATCTCAATCTCTCCCTCTCACCATTGGAGGTGGGTAATTAGGAATGAGTGCATGGGGGTCTGGGATTTGGGGGGTGGTGAGGTGTCCTGTAATCTTTGCTGAGAAGGCACCTTGTCCTCTCCCCTGTTTATAACATCATCAAAGTTGTGCCTCTGGGGGCCCCTAGCTTTGTTAATAATTTAGGTGTGCGCTGGCTTGCCTGGCTGAGGCAGGATGCCCTTACTTATTGAGTTTGTAAACCATGTGATGATTTACGAGAACACCTTTGCGTTCGTCACGCTCATTAAATAAAATACTCTCCGTCTCCTTCCCTTTCTCTGTGGCCCAGTTTAATAAAGAACATGGAAGTAAACAGTGCCTGCATCCATCACTTATAACTAGGCTTTGCAGGATAACCAGGCTGAGATGTTAGGGAAGAGATGGAGACAGGTATGACATAGAGGTGGGAAGCCTGGGAGTCCAAAGGGCAAAATAATAAAAAGAAAGACACTAAATATGTTCTAATAAGATGGTCAAAACTTTACACTTTTAATCTCTTCTCTTTTCTGATTAAAGCTATACACAAACTTCAATAAACTTGAATAAAATTAAAATTCCTTTTCACATTTTATCCATTCATTTATTATTCAACAATGTCTTTTCTAAATTAATTCCTCATCCAAAGGCAATAATGTATCCCAGAGTTTCCCTTACGATTGAATAAATGGGGTGGGTCACCCTGCCTTAAGCAGCTGCTAACCCACCTAAAAATCATTTCATAAAATCATTCATCTGATGTGGTGTAAGGCGCTTTCACCCTGATGAGAATAAAATTCTTCTGGATCCTGTAATTGTCTGGCTTTAGAAAGGTCAAATTTAATGATACACAAATTGAAAATCAATACATAAATGCACTGAGTATCACCCTTCACTATCTGGCATTAAAGACCTATGCTGGATGAACCCTAAGAGAGACTTACAGTGCTGGAAGGTGATATATTAAGGTTTCACTTGGCAGCTAACATGGGTATGGCATGGGGGGTAAGTGCTTCACGCTCAGATGGCAGTCAAAGTGGGTTGTCTGACCTTCATACAGCACCTTACAACCCAGTTTAGCTTATGGAATTGATTGTGATATGGCATAGCAGAGCCGGGGCCAGGGGAGGGTACACAGCAAGGGGCCGTAGAAATGGAATATTTCTTCATCCCAGGATTTATGGCTTTTAGAAAGTTGCTCACCTCATGTGGTGTGGATGATTGAACAGTGTCTGTGTGTGCGCGGTATATGTGTGTGTGTGTGTGTGTGTGTGTAATCAAGAGGGAATGTGTAGTAAGTGTGAGGCTGGTTGTGTATGAGTCAACGAGAAAGAGAAAAAAAAAAATAGGCAAAGGGAGATAAAAGCAGTGAATGAGAAAAAAAATATAAGTGAGAAAAGGAAAAAGGAGGTAAGAAGGTAAAATAAATAGGAGGTAAAAAGAAGCAGGATGACAGACCCGAGGAAACAAGGAGACGAAAAGCAAGTTGGTAGGTGTCACCTCCATCTTACTATGTGCAAACTGCTAACCTTTTTGACCCATAATTTGGCTGTGACCTCAGGCCAAGTCAAAATGTAAATTCAGTCACTGCGTGTCTAAACACACTTAATCTGGACATGGACAGGCACAATTCAGCCATGTAATTGAGGCATATTGAAAACGTTTTTATTGGAATGTTAAAAGATAAATACTTAACTAATAAGATCATATTGAAGTTACACTAGCAGAATCTAAATGCACAGGATGGTGGCAAATGTTAGCAATATTTGTTTGAGTTTGAATTATGTTTTGAATCCCCCTAAAGGCAGGGCAGCCGAGGGGATTTGTTTATTTAACTGGCTTGACTGTTTTTTCAGAGTCAGTTAGGCCAAATTAACACCATTACATCTCTTCTTCAAATACACATTGTGTTGTTTAAACCACCTATAGCATGTTTGCTTGGGAAGCAACCATCCATCTAGCCAATTATTGCAAATATATCCCAGGAAATCTTGAGTGTAAACCACAGTTATAAATCCACCTCACTGGCTTCTGTCACAATTGACGGGCCCGTAAGTTAACTCCAACTTTTTTAACTTCTCCCCTCTCTCTCTTCTTCTGTGAGGATTTAGATGGTGTCACTCTAATGGGGTTTACAGTTTTTAAAGAGATTATACTTTGGGATTACTACCTGAGCAGGAGGGGCTTGAAAAAGTTCAGCAATGCCTTTGATGTCTTGGAGTGTAAACACAACCTGAGGCTACCTTTCCAAGGAGGGGCCCCATTTTTGTTATTCAGAAGTACGACCCTTAATTGTGGTGGTCAGGACAAAGGGAAAGAAAAAAAGTAACATTTTTCTAAAACGCAAAAAGGGAGGGTCTTAGTGAAGGAAAGGCCATAGTTTTGCATAATAGTGTAAATAACACTGAGATTAATTAAGGACGTCACAGGTTAGTCTTAAAGTTTTGTTAAACATTTGTGAATTTTGTGGTCTGAAAATAAATGTCACACACACACACATACATATATATAAAATAGACTATCCTTGCAGCCGTTATAACAGTCATACAGTCAACAACTTCTTTCATGAGTTGAATTCCAAGTTAACTTAGAACAGAGTTTTAAATCATCCAAAACAAGCTATCATGGGGACTCATTACTTGTTTTGTAAAAGACTCAGGCAGTGTTCAATGCTCTGCTTCTCTACAATATTTAACTCTATGGCTCCACCGAGTCTAAGTGGAGAGATGGGTTTCTCTGTTGGCATTATGGACATGCAAATAGACTTTAATGTGTCCACCAGGCCCTCTAACAGCAAACACCACCACTCTCACTCACCGAGATGAGCTTCCTACTGGTGCAGGATGCACTAAGTTCTGCTCTGCTTCAGCACTGTTGGTCATTTGAATTAAAGGTGATGACTGTTGGGTTGGGGGACATTTAATATTTATTGATTTTTGTGGTACATTTGTATTCAATCTATAGTAATGTACCATAGACACTTAGTACATTCTGCCAAAACATGCCAACCATGAGAATTATTTGAGATTCATAAAACATTGGAGATCCCCCGTCCTCCTAAAAAACACACAACACAGGATATTGAGCAAACATCCTGTCGCTGATGTTCACGTTTTAATCTTGACAAAAATAAATGTGCCATCAGAAATACATCACACCACGGACAAAAGAAAATGCACGTACCGACAAAGAAACGGAAAAGAGTTAACAGCATTGGAGAGAGAAGAAAAACATCATGTGATGACAGTTATAGTCGCCATTACCTTTGATTCTGAGTCGCTATCGTGCCCTGTCAGAAACGAAAAGGCAAATCAATATTGTCATTCACAGCTTCAGATTACACTCTCCTTGCTTTTACTGTCTCCATGTTCTTTTTTGGGCCATTCAATCTGCTGTAACAGTGACAAACGCATCCCAATCGATTGTTGGTGAGATCAGCGAATTAACAAGTGGAATGGTTTTTTTCACCCTCCCTTTGTTTTATCCTCCAAAATGGGCAGGGAGTGAAGCAATGGAGCAAAACACATAAAAAGACAGCAGTCATCAACAAACACAATAAAACCCTGATCTAGATGCTACTTTCCAAGGCGAGGGAGTATTGCCGTGCAAATGTTTTTGCAATTTGGAGTCAGTTGCCACAAACCACTAAATGCCCTTAAATAGTACTGTGCAGTTAAGGTTTTCAACAGAAAAGTAGTTCCAGTACTTTATGTGGGGCCAGACATGGGAGTCATTGAAAAAAAAGTTGGGTAAAAAGCAAACGCAAAGCAAGTATTAAAAACATCCTCCTCGAATCATGGCAGACATTTGCATGTATCGACAATGTGGTTTTAATAGTTGCTCATTGTTCCTCACGGCATTTGCAGAGATGTAAACAAAATTCAGTGGTGTCTCTGTGCCACATGGGCTGTACACATGTGTTTCCATAACAGATCAAGTGCACTGGCATCCCCGAGTTCTTTCCTAAATCCTCAGTAATGCTGATACAAAGAAACAGCTTCCAAAGGCATGGAGCTGCACGCACATGATTTGGTCCAGAAAGAGTTGAGGTTGGAGTGGGCGGCTGATTGGGGAGGGGGCGTGTTTTTTTTTTTTTTTAAGCTGTCAACTGAAAATAATGACAAAGTCGATGACGGTGGGTGGAGGAGGGCGGCCCTCCACAAAATACTTTTCATCTCTCTTTTCTAAGACAGCTCCAAGGTGGATTATAGCACAGCTTTCATGTGTCATGGGACAGACTCGAAAGAGAGGATGCTCCGTTTAGGGTGTGAGAGTTGCAGGTTGGGGTCATGGGTTCACATTCTGAGTGGATCAGCGTCATTGCGCGCTCAAGTGCTGCAGTAATGCTCTGGTCAGGCAGCATCGAAAGAAACACAGAAAGTGAGTGATGTCCCACCACAAATCCTCCTCCTCAGCAATAAGGCAGCGTCTCCAAGCCCAGTCTGCATCTACATGTCTTAGCGAAGAATAGAAGTATTTAGTCATTGGATAGAAAGTGATGACTGTAGCTTTGAAAGAGTCTTGCATGGGGTTTAGAGGATAATTCCTTTTTTTTTCACGCAGCACTAATCTGACCTTTTCACCTGAGAGAGGTCAGAGAACCAGGTAAAACTGGATTGCAAAAAGAGCTGTAAAGAAGTAAGAAGCAGTTGGAATTCATGCTAAATGACAAAGAGTCAAAGGTGCAACTCCCGCACATTTCATCTTTCAGGTTGGCTTGTTGGCCTTGTTTGCTAAAACTAAGATTAATACACTAATTCACTAATACTGATGACTGTTGGGCTGATAAAACATGCAACTAATAATATAACAATGGTTGTTTCATTTATGTGTAAGTGCATGTGATTACGTCCATGTTTCTGTGTGAGTGTACTGTGAGGAGCAGAGGTCACAGTTCAAAGTGGCCAATGATGACTGAGTGAGAAAACTCTTTGTCACAACAGCCTGTCCGAGCCTGCTCTTCTGGATTTAAATGCTTAACTGTGGCTAAACAAAAAGCACTGGATTTAACTTATGGGACTCTGAGTCAGACATGCGCACAACTTACACTAGACTTACGTTCTTAACTGCTTGCGCAAACAGTCCCCAGACGACTACAACTCTGACTTGGGAGCTCCCCAGTGTTGCAAGTCATTTCCTGTACACAACTTCACATAGGAAGACAGAGTTCAAAACAAATCATAAGCATTGATTATTCACTGTATTTTTAACTGGTTGCTCAGCATGTTTTCATACTGACACAAGTTTTTGTAATGCATGAGATACTTACACAGGAGCATAAAAAGTATGAAACCCTAAAACTATATGTTTTTTAAAAAAGGGTATAGATACAGACACAAACACGTTAGAATTCAGTATATATGGCAAAATGGTGGGAATTACTGTGACTTCACAATCTAACCCAGCAATCTGTGATGCATGGTGCTGTCATTCAGTACGATCAATGAGCAAATCAAGACAGGAATCCCGTCTATATTCTTGTTAATATCCCTCTCAAAAACATTTGAGATTTGGATGTTAACCAAAACAGCAAATGCTTGTAATAAGAAAAAAGTTGCCGTATAATAAGAATTACTGAAATCCAGAGGATACTGTATAAACACTACCAGGCATGTTGATTAGTGTCACTCCCACATGCATGGATACGTGCATACACCACATTTTGTGTGGTTGTATGAATTGTGAATACTGAGCCCTGATTTCAGTAAAAAAAAAAAAAAAAATACTCTATTAAGTCATTACACCAACACCCACACACTTATGCACAAACACACACACAAAAAGGTGTGTCGTCTTTGCAGTAATGTTGAAGTAGCCAGGTATTTACGCTCCTGCTGGGCTTATCAGATTTCAGTAGCTCCCTAAGGCTCTGTAACACAAAAAAGATAGATAGCCATCCAGGCATGACCTCAGACATACACATTATGTATCTATAACAATTTATGATGACAGGCACCAGTGATTACCTTCCTACAAATACTGTGACTAAACAAAAGAATAAACAGGTGTTGGTATTTTGGAATATACCGTGTATGCTTGTCTTTTTATGCAAGTATGGTTTAAAGTACTCTGAACAGCTCGGTATAAAATATGCACCTAGATAAATTAATGGTTATGCAGACTGTCAGGCCTTAATGTCAGCAATCTTAAAATATCTCTACAGCAAATTGAGCTTGAAAAACAAAGATGTGCAGCAGAGTGATAGTTTTAAATAATGCCAATCATCTGGGCTACTGTTCCAACTGATAAGCTGCCTGAAACCTTGCTCGGATGAAGGCTAATGTGTGAAGTTAATTTTTTAATGTGTCAGAGTGTGTTAGATAGTAGTTACATGTGTTAGTAGAAAGTTAGCAGAGGTAATCATTAAATAAGTTCTGTGTTTAGGTAACATTTTTCAGGAGTATTTTTTTTTTTTGTTTGTTCTTGGCAAAACATTGAATATTGAGGGTTTTTTTTATCTTGGCCACCGCTGGACATTAGAATCTACATGAAGACACTTTATTCTTGTGTCCCACAACCCTTCGTTTCTGTGGGAGGAGCTGCCTCCTTATATTTTTCATACTCTGTCTGTGTTATCGAGTCCTGTCTTGTTTTTAAAAAGATGTATGTAAGTCCTTTTAACTTAGCAGTATGCAATGCGTTTATTCAAGCTGTTGTCGCGGAGCCAGGTGAGCCTTGCTACACCTGGCTTCACTTGCCTGATAGCATCTCACTGCGCATCAGCTCTGCCTCCGGCCCTGAGGTTCCTCCACCATTTATTTAACTCTAATCATTTTAAGGCATCTTCTCTTTACCACCCTCACTGGAAGAGACTTAGAAGTAGTAGTTAAAAGGAGAAAATAGAGCAAAAGGGAGGGTCATACTGAGAGGGGGAATGAAGAAATGCAAATCTTCAGTGGGATGAGGTGGATCTTCAGATTCAAAATTCTATCCTCTTCTTGTCCTCACAGTAGTTTTTTTTTCTCTCATTTCATTTTCTTCACAATTTTCTGCAGACATACAACACACTGGGGCAATAATATGATGATGGGGTTTGTGGGGTGGTGAAAGGTCAAATAATGTAGGTGACAGCTTGGACTTTGAAGTTTCGCAGCAGGTAGCTTACCACCTCCCCCTTCTTTCTCATCCTCCCTCAGGCTCTGTGCCTTGCCTCCTTTCTCTAGTGTGTCTCAGTGTGTCTTTTTTCTTTCTTTCTCTGTCTCTCCACACACATTTCTTAGCTTTTCTATATGTCTCTCTGTTCCAGTAACTGGCATAACTTGTATTGCTTTGTTCAAATTTGTCTTACATAAAAATATTTTTATTCGAATGCCATTGTACTGTTAACTCAGCCAACATGAAACCTGTGGAAAAATATTTGTTATGGTGTTTTGTTTTGTTTTTTTTTTTGTTTTTTCTTGACCATTCTCATAGCTTGACATTTATCCACTTTTGCTCATTCACAACCCCTGCCTTGTCAAGGTGTGCCATGACTAGCATGCACTAGACCCTGTCACATTTTAGCAGCCGAAAACAACAGTTTTTCAGGGGAAAGTTACAACCTCGGCGTGAAATAGATTGTTTAGTGAAAACACTGTAGAAGAACTTTTCTGCCTAAGGGATGAAACTGAAATGTGTGTGCACCCCCCACAGTTAGTCCAAGGCACCCGAAAGCATGTTTGAACATGCAGAAACTTTTCACACACATTTATACATGTGCATAAATGTCTGTGTACACACAAATACACACACACACACACACACACACACACACACAAACACACACGCTATCACACACACACACACACACACACACACACGCTATCACACACACACACACACACACACACACACACACACACACACACACTCACACACATCAGTTTTCAGATCAGTTTCGTTGCAGCACTTTCTACTGTGTCCCCAGAGTGCCAGGACTGCACCACACAGTGTCATATAAAGAGCAGACATTTGTACTTGTTACATCTTTAGTCTGATGTGAACGTGTGATGCCGCTGCATCACACAAAAGTCAGTGTTGGTCACTGAAACTGTGAACAATGTATTGTGCACTGGAACAAAAAAGCAAACCTTCATCTTTAGGCTTTAATAAGGCTTTATTAAGACTTTAATAAGCACAGCTATTTAGGTGTAAGTGTCAAAGTATGTTTTTCCTCTTTTAGCCTGTAACTGTTTGCAATTTACCAGTTTCAAATTTTACAATTACCACCTGCTGAGTTTACATCATGTACCACCACACCACAAGATCTTTCATCCTAGTCCCATTTAAGCAGCCACGTCCATCATAAATGACATTGCTGATGGTAACTTCTCTCCAAAGACTACTGAGAAATTAATATGTTTGTCATATTACTGCGATTGAAGATATTTGATCTTAATATTCGATTTTGTTTTTACCCTCTGGGGCTGTTTTGCAGCAGTGCTTTTTTTGTGTTGTTGCTGGAGGCAGACATGCATTGCCCCCAGGCCATCTTTGTTTTGATGTCTTTAGCCGAGAGGCTTATAGAGATGTTATGTTATAGATTCATATTTAGTAATGTTTTATTGCAAATTTGCGAACAAATATTTTTATGTAAAAAAACCCCAAATTCCTTATTTTTCACCACCTAAATTACACCAACTTGCTTGACTTAGAAGAATGCATCTCTTTCTCTTGTCATGTGTTTCAAGTTGCCCTCACATTGGACCCACTAATGGGTTCTGTCTCTCTCTCTCTCTCCTCATGCTGTGCTCTCACTAATGGACAGATGGCATCCCATTGTTTACTGAGCCAAGGTACAATGCCTTATCGGCCATAGAAGTGGAAACTGGGCTAGCGTTTCTGCTTGACCCAGCTTAAATCTGCCACCAAAAACATGAGGATGGAAGGGAGGAAACAGGATGAAGAAAAGAGAGGAAGGGAGGGAGAGATACAGGGAGGGAGGGAGAGGGTAGAAGAGTGGCTGACCACTTGTAGCCAGAGATTGTTTTAAAAAAAAAAATCTCTCCTGCAATATGATTTCTGGTCTCCAGTTTTCACCTCTTTGACCCTGGATAGTGTGTTCATTTTGTGTGTGTGTGTGTGTTAGTTTTGTATTTGTGTGTGTGTGTGTGTAGGGTGATGGTCAAACCCTCCCCTCCCCCTCCCTCACTTCCCAGTAATCGAGTGAGCTGTGACAGTTCTCATCATATGTACTCACCCAAACACACACACGCACACACACACACGCGCACACACACAAACACAAAACACGCACACAAGCCTCAGGGCTAGAGGTGATTTCTTGAAGATAGGATCCAATCACCTCAGAGCCAATCAGTAAAGAGGGTTAACCAGCTAATCGATCCAATAAGAGGAGCCTTCCTTTATAATGACCCGTGTGGTGTGTTGGACTAAGCAGACGTACTTATGTATCAAGGGTTTTGTTCAAAAACTGGTACCTATACACTTTATATTGGAATGTCCTAAATGAAACCAAATGACAGAAAATGCCTGTTCTGTTGACCGTACTGCTGTATTATGTTTTACTGTTCATTCCAAACACCAGGTATTTGCTAATGGGTATTTGGTTTTGTGCTGGATTAATACTTATGTACATATTGCCAGTAGACGCCATGAAAGATTGACCTGATTGTGCTCATGCAGTCTCCATAAAAAGAGCGACTAGTCTACACTAGGGCCCCTGTTTTAACCCCTCAAACCCCATCGCCCCCTCTCCTTTCAACCCCTGAGGGCCCAAGACCTGGGGAATTTCTAATTTTCCACAGTCCCGGCTTTCTTCTCTACTGACCACTGAATGGTCAAGAGGTTTCTTTTCTACTTTTTGAGGCATCAAAGTCTGAACATTAACAGAAAACAATATCAGCATGCAGAGAAATGTGTCCAGGGAGAGAGAGAGATAGAGGTATCATTGGATAATCTCACTGGTTAATTAGCCCTGCTTCAGGAGGAGCGGAGGGGACCCCCTCCTGATGCCAAGAATGGCCATCAGGCATTATCTGTGGTCGCCTATTTTTTAAGGGTCTTTTGCAGACTCTGCTGACGAGGTTGTTAAGCAGCATGGGAGACATATGGTGCCAGGATGGAAACACACTGTTTTCAGTCAGTTGTGTATTGACAGAGAGAGAAAAAAAAGTTTTTATATTGTTAGAAAGGGGGGACCGAAGATGTTTCACTCCAGCTGCTTGTTAGACATGGACTTTAAAACTAGATCCCCTTTGGAGCTGGAGGTACTTAGGTTTGCTGAGTGGGATGTCCTGAGAGCTGACGACACAGTCCTGTTCGTACCAGTTTGTGTCTTCAAACGACACACAGTAAAAGGACATTTTCCTAATAACAACTTCTAGAAACTGTGAAGTAGGAGATACTGAATATGCTCATTTGGATAAGGTTCTCTTTTATTTAAAGGGTCACTTTACACCAGGAGTTGCTCCTGGTGGGATCAAACCATCTGAATATTTTCAGTTTTATTTGGCGAGGTTTTTGGATCCTTATATTGGCAGATGTACTAGAAGGTGTAGTTCTCAAAAAGAGTATTTGGCAGTGAGGTCCCATGTTATCCAATGTAAAAACCAACACTGTTTCTGGAAAGAGATGTTTCAAATGTAATTTTTGGATACTGTCAAGTATAAAAATCTAAATACTGTGCACTCCTATTGTGGGAGAGATCTCAAAAACGTACCATATCACAAATCAACCCATCATCGCTATGGTTTTTCAAAGAATTGATCTTTTAAAAAGAAATATATGGTTTTTAGTTCTGATCCATATTAAGGGTACATAAAGTATCCGAACTTACAAACCCATCAATCAACGGCAAATATCTGTTCAGATGAAGTTGTGCACTGAGAAACCAAACACTGACACAGTATTAGAGTACGAGAAAATACAAAACTCCTTCACACAAAGTCCAAACCCAATGAGGTTGAATAGTAAGAGCCTTATTTTTAGTCCTTTGACAGCTATTTGCATATGTACTGTGCCATTTAATTGTCTAGCTGAAGTCAAATGATCATTTGTCTCCAATTCTTTCTTTCTGTCCCCCAGCTGTCATATATTTTTTCATTCTGTCCTCTACTCTTCCTATTACCCATCACAGGTTTAGCCCTTTACCACTACCTGAACCCCTATTCTATCCAGCTGCTTGTCCAACCCCCCCCCCACCGCATTTTTTTTGCCATCACCTCTTCATCCCTCCTCCCCCCCCAAACACACACACACACACACACACACACACACACACACACACATCAGTGGCTGGACAGGCTCTGCCCTGGGGCAAGAGAGGCAGTGCCTATATCTGTTCTGTGTTGTGTGTTAGCTAGTTATTTTTATATGAAGCCACTTTCTAGGCCCGAGCAGCCCTCTCTTTATCCCTTTGTGCTTGCTCTCTCTCTCGGTTTAATTTTATTTTCCTCCTCTCTTCATTTAGATTTTTTTCTCTTATTTTTGGCAGCGCTACTGAGTTACTCACTGTACTGTATTTACTTCTTACACCCAGAAAGATGATAAGACGAGTGGGCAGTGTTTGTGTGCTGTGTGAGTGTGTGCGGGAGCGCATCTGCCTATGATTGTGTGCACAGACGTGTGTATGCGTGTGTGTGTGTGTGTGGTAAGATGGTTCAATTTGGCTTTTTGTCATTGATGTTGACAAGCATGAACACAAACCTGCTCTCTCCGCTGGCAAATAGGCAAATGTTCCTGAAAATTACCACAAACACGTCAGGTGATGACTGATTGCTGGAAATGAGAAATTCAAGTGTCACTGCTATATTTAAATGAGGACAATGCCTTGTTAGTACCCACTGTTTTCAAGATACAATTTCAGTGGTGTGTCAAAAGTGTATGAGTATGTTAGCACATCCTCCATGTTCTAACATCATTTTATGAACATCAGAATCAGCCTTTCTAGAAAACACCTTGGAGAGTTGTCCTAGAGAGATCTGGGCATGTTGGTTAGAGCAAAATATGCTGTCAGAGAAGAGGACACACACTAACACACATGGTCTGCTCTTGAGAAGGAAGCTCGTTGTGTGGGGAGGAGATCGATGAAGGGGTCAGGCCATGTCAGAAGAGGTAAAGCAGAAACAAGCAGAAGATTGTTTTCTGTCTCGCTATCCTCCGCTGTCTAGAGACCCTGCTGGTCAGTGTTTTGCGTCAGGGTACAACCTTTCAGCTCAGGAAGAAGTCACTGTTCACTTGCAACAAGTTCTTTTTGTGCAAATGTACTGTAATATATAATGTAATCAACAGACTGCATTAAAATAACATAACTGTGAGCCTTAATAACGTCTAGCTGTGACAAATAATTACTTTTTTCTGGTTAGATTAATGAATATAATATTCAATCATGTCCATGTAAATGTTCACAGGAGAGAATTTAAGCACACATTAAAGTGGCATGTTCTCTTTATCCAAACTGGCAGTTTCTGATTTTACGTGGTGTTATCAACAATTTAATCAAATTTTTGGACGCCGAACTGAAGTTGAAATTAATCCCTAAAAGGCTCCTGAAAACTCGTTTTTGCCTTTTGCTACCAGTCCCCTTGTGGTTTCTACTCATTGCTCATGATTGGCAAAAAATACCCACATGTATCACCTTAAGACGTGGTTTGTTTGCTACCCATACAGCAATCATGCTCGTGTCACAGCCAGCACATGACCAGCTCCTGACTGATGGCATGCTCTCTCTCCCCAGGGGGTCCCCCCCCCTGCCTTTTGCCACAGTGCTCCCTCAGGGTGTCCCCTCAAGAATGTGTGTATGAAAGTGCGTGAATGTCTGTGTGTGCGTGTGTGCGTGTGTGTGTGCTGTATCTCCCCTGTGCAGGTAGCTAACTATGACAGCTCGGTCCACAGGTAATAGTCAGGTGGCTGAAAGGAGGACCCCCTTGGGATGATCCCAGTCACCCAAACCCCAAGGGACAGAGAGAGAGAAAGAGAAAGAGAGGGCGAGGAGCAGAGAGTGAGGATTAAAGATACATTAGAAGAGGTAGATGGGTCAACCAGCCAGGGGTTTTTAGAGCTGAGGTGAGTGTTCCCCTGTGATCGGCCAACAGCCACCATTCCCTCTGTCCATGCCCTGCCACCACATTAAAAATGTAGTGTGAATCTGTGTGTGTGTGTGTGTGCGCATGCAACCCGGCTGGTCTTAGTGGCTTACTCTGGGACACATAATGCATATAAATGCTGCATGGGCAACATCTGCGTGCTAATGGTAAGGAGGTCAAGATGTGACAAAGCATGATAAATGGCCACTTGATCTTCTACTTCCCGCTTCCACTTGGTGTGAATGAAGCTCTGTGGCTGTGTGGCTGGTACCAAAGTTATTTATTGCCCAACGTTGGCCATACCCAGACATCTAATTTTATATTTTATACAATTTAATGGAAAACTGTGTTAGACACAATAGCCACAGCAACTTTATCAAATGCACTTTTGGATGTTTGTGGTCGGGATTGATTCCTGATATATACAAACTGAAGGTTGGTCTCCTAAGCACCATTATGTTGTGTACATAGAAAGGACTATAATCAGGGAAAGAACTGGCATATTTGCATGCAAGTTGTGTGACTGGGCTCAGAATTCAATCTTGGAAAATTAGTGGTAATGGTACAGCTTGTTCTTATTCCTGAGACATCAAAAAGTACTGGACGCCCTGCATGCAGGACATTTTTAATTCATTTGAAAGCATTTGTGAATAAAGGTGTATCTTCCTCATGGCTTTACATAGACAGGTAGTGATTTGATAGTAACCACACTAAAACTGCAGAGCATTATAGCAGGTGTTTGCAGGATTTGTAATAACTGTCTGAACATGCCTTGGCCAACACTGACAGTAAGTGTGCATTCAGAGAATGGATCAAGGTGGATTTATCACCTTTTTTTTTTTTATCTTTCAGGCATGGTGTGGATGTTGAAGAAAGAAAAACACTGAGTTGTATGTTCCTCAAGACAACAGCACAATTTCAGTCAGACAGTTTACTTAGTCATGGAAACATTCCTACTCGTGTGTCACGAGACGGAAAGACCTCCCCAGTCTTGCGCTGCTTTACCAACAAACCCCATTACGAAAACTCTAACAAAGCAACACAAACAAGATTCTCTTCCTCTTGACTCTTCTTGTCAGAGCTCCCCTTTATCCCATTCTCCAGTTTTTATGATGGGAGGCCTATCTTTGGACTATCATTTGACATCATGTACACATTCCTCCTACCAGATGCTCCCTTGTGATATGCTGTGTGTGTTCTCCCCCGTTACTATGTGACTCAATGGGTTGCTTTCTTCCTCTGCAGCTTTCCCCTTCCTCCACACACACACACACACACACAAATATACATGATAGATCATGTTAGCCACAGACCATTCAGCTGATGGAGACTGCTGGCTAAGTGGGGGAAAGCCACCACATGATATGGTCCGGCGCCTTGCAGAAAACCACCTTTTCTGTTCAAAGGGGGGACATAGACAATGCTTTGTGAAGCATACAGAGGGAGTCTACCCCTACTATTAAAGGCACTGACACCCAGCTGCTTAAGCACGTCGGCCAAACTATGCGCCATTGTTGCACGCATGCCTGCTTCAGTCCCATCCTTCCCTCGATAGGCCCCCAAAGATGAACAATAGTCAGGCCCTGCTGGAGTGGCCGAGGGTCTGTGGCACCCCACAGGTCTCAATACTGGGCCCACTCATCTTGTGACTGATTGCCTGTCACTCTCCACCCTTTCCACACCCCTGGCCTGGAAGAGGCACTCGTCTTGTCCCCTCAATTACACCCACACAGCAGGTCATAGGCTCCTTGTTCCTGGTTGGTGGCTTTGTCAGGCCACATAGGAACAGCAAGCTACTTTTTTTTCTCCACACTGATGTACAGTTTTTATTGGCTGAGTTTGCAGGGGATAGGTATACCAGTTGTTGTGTTTTTCACCCTGTCTCTATTTTACGACAGCTTTTAAAAAGGTAATGTCTGTCATCTCATCTGTTTGGTGCAATTAAATTCTCCTTTTAGTGGTATTGCAAGGAGGCCTCAGCTAACACGTCCATCAGAAGAGGAAAAGCTTATAAGAGATATGCTCAGTTAGAGCGCGTGGTCATAAAGGTTATATTAATGGTTTATGTAGCCCACTGCAGCATTGTTAATGGCAAATGGCATTTACTGGGTGCTGCAGAAGAAGGCCATTCAATCCACTGTATGGTTTATCTATCATGTCAAGCGCTCAATAAAAAGCCCTCAGTAATATCAAAGGAGACTCAACACAAAGGCTCTACCCCTGGGCTAGGTTTAAACCTTCTCTTGTGTTCTGTGTAACAAAATGAATAGTTTATATTTTCCAAATCCGTCTAAAATTAATCAAATTTAATTCCTCTTTGCGCCATGCCTGCTCACGGACAAACACACACCACGTGTCTGTCTGTGCATGTGTGTGCGCGCAAGGCCACAAAGCGATCTGCACACGGTGAAACAAACCCTACAAAAAGAATTTCAGGGGTCGTTTTAAATCTGCCTCTGTGATATAGCTCACGCCTGAACCAGTGACTGATTTCAGTTGCCCATTTGACTCTCATGTGTCCCTTTATCTGTGATGATGTCATCAAAATGAGTCCCCACACACTACAGCAGCATCTCATCGGCTTCTGAATGCTGGCGAAGATAACGATAAATGCTGATGGAGGTTATCGTGGAGTAATTACTGTGCATGGAGGATTCCACACACTGTGAATGAGTAAGACACTCAAGCGAGAGAGATTGAAGGAGGGAATGAGGAAGAAACACTGAAGGGGAAGGGGTGGGGGGGGGGTGTAACTCTAAATGTGTCGCTTGATTGAAGTGCGTAAGGTTCTGAGCTAATTACATCCAGAACCGCAGCCTAGGAACAGATGCCACACTTGTGCATCAATAAATGCTTGTAAGTAACTTATTTAGGGCTGCCTGCCATGCAAGGAAACGGCATGACTTAAAGCACAAGCGCCCAGGGGCAATTCCCGAGCTCTTTGTCTTGTCATCCTGCATCTTTTAAATCTATTCACCGCTTCAAAACAACACAGGCAAAAAAGCAGGGCAGGCAAAAAAAAGAGAGAGAGAGAGAGAGAGAGTGAGTGAGAGAGACAGAGAGAGAGAGAGAGGAGGAAGAAAAAAGATACAAATATTCACACTTTGCAGACAGTATTATGTTTGCTGTTTAGGTTGTCTTGCATCAAATAAAATGCTTGTCTTCTCTTAGATTTGTCAGTGGTTGAGAAGTGGTGATAGCACTGTTTTTAAGGCCAAGCTCCTGTTTGATAAAACGCAGCTAGTCCTTAAATTTTGAAGATAAATATGTTTTGACTTGAGTGTAGAGAGATACATTATCTTGACATGTCAGTGCTATGTTTTATTTAGCTGTTGGTGTAATAAACAGTGTTAGGCCCTCATGCCTGGAAGTTGTGTGCTGTCAAGAAATTCAAGGTGCCTCCCTGCATTATGATTTTTGTTTGGCATCAACACAAAGCTTTTTGTTGTTGTTGTTGTTTTGCAGGTTGAGCATACGTCAACATGTCATTCAGTGCACTGACCACCTTGAGTGACAGATTCAAACAGACAGAGATTACAGCACATATAGAGCAGAATGTAATTAAAGCCCGACTTTGGCTTTGCGCGAAGACAACAGGCAGTTAGAGCACAATTCATTTCAGCCCCAGTTCTTAGTTGTTAAAATAATCCTTAGTATAGAATTTGGGTCATTAGGGAAATGCTAAATGTATTTTGTTGTTATCTTCTGAACGTATCTACTGTTACCCTGTTTAATGTCTGCTCTCTTCTGTCCAAACCTTTGCAGCTGACTCTCACTTATTCAGCTATGCCATAGCGATTGCACTCTTTTGTAGCTTTTGCTGCCTGTGTGTGCACGCATACTCACGCAAGACAGTGAGTGTGCATGTTCAGAAGCATGCTAGTGATCCTTGCCCCACTCACAAAGCTATTTAAAGCAGCAAAGCTGGAAAATCAACTGTGTGTAACATTAAGTGCCCCTGTACATTCACAAAGATTTGCATACAGAAAGAAAGAATTTCTTCACTCATTAATGTCTCTGCTACTTGATGTAGGAGGGCGAGAGTTGTTGGGAAATCTGGTTGGTTTTGATCAGCCTGCATGACCGACCAGTATTGGAAACACTGCCGTAACACAAAAAAATGCTAATGCAAGCAAGAAAATGAGAATTCCCCCCGTAACTATTTGTTTTCCCTTTATGAATGCAAGAAGCTTTTTTCTTTTTTTTTTTACAACTGATGATTGTCCTAAAGAATAATTAGACAGAATTGCATTTTTCATAAGGTTAAATTAAGGCTTTCTAATGAGCATTTTGTAAAATCACACGGCACATATTCAGTGACTTATTTACATATTTGAAATATGTATGATCTTTAAGAAGCCATATGTTAGTAGCAGGCTCTGAGCCACGGGTTTAACCATGTGAAAGGGGAATGCAAATGTTGCAGTTTGTTTCGTAATATTTAGTATAACAAGCTAAGATATGAGTTTGCAATGGAATTCTTACATAGACTTGTCTGTTCATGTTCATCAACGAGGTCCACTGCCAAAATCTGCACACACATACGTTGTAAATAAAAAATCTGAAGCTGCAGCACTGTCAACTGACGCTAGTAAATCTAATTCAAGTCAACAAACACATGGTTATATTTATGGCTTTTATGTATAGGTGTGTGCCCGTGCGCATTACCGCGCATGGTTATGCCCAAGCAGCTTATACTGTGTGCAATTAGTTTGTGTGGACAAACAAGGAGGTGGAGAATGTGAAGGAAGTGGTGAGAGGTGGCGGTAAAAGCTGAAAAACATGGCTAACTTTTCCATGACATCACTCATCTGGTATTAACAGTGTTAACATGTCGTCCCGCTTTCCGCTCCTCTCCTGTGCCACCCAGATGAGAGGAGCATTGCTGAGATGTTGTTGCTGTTTTATGGAGGTTTCAAATGGCCTGCTGCCAGGACTTCTGCTTCTGCTTTGCAAGAGCTAATTTATCACATCCTTTTGTCACTCATTCTTCTCCATTGGTGCAAGTTCTGCTGGGAGAGTCTACTGCTAGGACCGACTGAGTACTGAGCACTGCAGGACTTAATTTGAGCCCGATTTTTGAGTAAAAGTCTAGAAAAAAAACGTGGGTCAAATCTCAGCTCAAACACTTAAAATGTCAGATTATGTGTATCACAGATCTTCCAGCAGTAAAAAATACAGGGGTACAATCTAGATTAACAGCATGTGTCTCTTCATTAACAGTCTATTAAGCCGACGTTTGAAATAAAAAACTGATGTACAAAACCCCTTTAAACTGTCAATTAATCAGACTTGAGGTTCAGTTAGTACCAAAGCAGCTGGAACATACTTTCTCACGGTGTAGAGTGAGTCTTTGAAACCTAGCATAGTATGTGAAGAATATAAAATAAACCCTGTAATCCAGGGTGTCTGATTTCACCTCCAAGGCAGGAGGGGGAGGCGAGCAGCTCTGTAGAGAGGTACCATATTTTAATGCCTTTAAAAATTACCACTCACTATTCGCCGACTTGTTTGGGCAGTGAACAAACATTTGTGGCATATATACAGTACCTCCTAGCCCCACCTCTCTCCCACACCCTCGGCTGCAACCACCACCCCTCGATTGTTTTGATCTAATTTCCTCTTTTTTTCTTCTTCCTTTACCTTTCCTGCTGAAATTGATTTCTGCTTGTTTGGTTTGGCAGTAATAAGATCAACAGTAGGATCATGTTTCAATGGCATACTACCTTGAACCCCAGGCAAATGATTTGTCCAAACTTAATAATGGAAATGCTTAGGATGTATTGGGAGATGTAAACAGTAGTTGTAATAAAACAGTGCCGCAAGGTAAGGCCTCCTTTAAGTTGCAGAGCCATTCCACTTATGCTGGCCGTACACACCTCAGGCTCCCCCCCCCCAAACACTACAAGTAAAATGTATCCCCATTTAGCCAGGCAAAAAGTCACCCAATAAAAGCTATTTAACTGGAGTGCGGTCTGGAGCGTGGCATGTTTTGCCTACTGCAAAGTTTGACCGCCAGTGACAAAGCTGTCAACAGAACAGGAAACAGCTAATGTTTCACTACAAAGACAATTAGTTTAAGCCTGTCACATACACATAGAGACATTAAGTCCCAGTTCGTACTTGCTGAAATGCTGCAGCATTGTTTCCCCTCCACCATAAGGGATTAATACAAAAACCCCTCTTCAGAGGAAAAAACTTTTACATTTGCTTCTTCTGTATACAACTTTAGCAGACATGTTTCTATCTGACATGGGTGGCTACTCTAGGCAGCACCAGGATGTGAGGATGTGGGAGGTTAAAGGTCAACAGTGGTTGAACACAATGAATTTGAGGTTGGGGGTTGCAAAAGTTCTAATATAGAAAGAAGGTGAATATGTAAGTCAGTCACAGCTGCACCAATTACAGTGTAGTCTAGAACAATCTGCTGTTGTTTTATTAAATCATTAATAGGGTTTGAAAGAAGTATTATTGACAATGATCGGACGCTTTCTCAATTTTTAATTCCACTCTGTTTTAGGTTATAACAACATATTGCAAAATGTGCTACAGTGTGGTTTGTACTTTAAAGCTTTTCAAGAATAAAACATGAGCCACTGAAAAAAACAATTAAATGAAAGTTCTGAAGTGTGTAGAAGTGTTTGTGGTTATTTCGTCTAACCCGGTGTCATTTGCTCATGATTCAATAAAGGTAAACATGGTGGAAGGTCACCGAGCTTTGGTGTAGCGCATCTTAAATTAGAGGCTACAGATTTATCAACACATCTGTCCTGCTGCCTTCAGATGGCTGCAGGGCTTTAATGAACTGTAGGAGTGTAAATACACCGTAGCGCAGCTGTGGACAACACACACTGTTAGAATCAATCATTCATTTTTAAACCCATACAGAAACCTTGACCTCTGCCGCTTTTACGTGTTCATTCGTTAAACGCATCAGTTAATTTGGGGACTGTTTGATCTAGATTGTTTTAGTCGAGTTTTAAACATTATTTCATGATTTCTGTGCTTGCATTGCACGTTCTGTTTGCTGTTGCTGATAAAATCGCCAAAAGTGCCAGCAGAGAGACGTTCGGTCAGAAACAGATGTAGCTCTAAGATGCCTGTTCGCAGCATAGCAACACCAGCAACTTACTTTGCAAAACCTTATTTAAATAAACCTCCCACCTGCACGGTCATCTCCTCCCACCTGTGCTCCATGTTCTGTATCATCTTAGCAGTCTCTTTGCTCACTCACTAGCTATTGCATCCACATAACAATTAACAAGCCAAGTAACTCACATAAACTGTATTTCTACACTCATTGTGACCTAACCACTTTAAAGCAACATCTAACGTTCCTACTTTTGGGCAGGTTTCTTTGCAAAGTACACATTGTAGGGCTTTTCTCTGAGACCAAGCATAGTCAGCTTGAAAACAATGCAACTAAGAGCGAAACTGCTCTGTGTTGCCTCAGTGTGAAGCAGGCCAACAAGATTTGTTAGGGATTTAAGGATATTGTGTACTTAAGACATGTCTTAAGACCTGCATAGACATTACAATGGAACCTCGGAAATTTGCTAAAGTTGCTAAGGTGGCAATTTCAGGTTAAATTTAGCTTTTCAACCATTGTATTGTGTGTACTTCAGTTTCTAATTAAACCCTTCAAGTGTTTTGTTTACAGGCTGTCTCCTCACACCTTGTATCCATTGGCCCACTTACATTCCTCAAAGTGAATTAAATTAGTTTCGCTCCATGGAAAATGGTAGAGTTACTCCCTGTCTTCTACCTTAACCTGAAAATGTATCCATTCAGGAAATGCTTCACCTCATCTCTCTTTCTCATTTGCAGCAGATTTCTCCTCCATTTTGCAAAGCATGATACCTTTAAAAAAAAGTTTAAAACTGCATGACCGGGTTGGGGACAAAGAAGTTTCTTTCACTCGTTGTTCGTCAAATGCCTTTTGTACATGTTCACCTCATTACAAGTTGACTGAAATCGACTTCTGAGCTAACTCACTGAGCTGTACGCAGTGACTGGAATCACTGAAGCCCAGCTAAGTGCCAAAAAACATAAATGGACTTTGATTCTTGAAATCAGCACTCAAATTAATGACTTTTGAATATTCAGTGATGAGTCTTCAGTCTTCTGCAGCTGCAGTGGCACTGTCGACAGATTAATGCCATATTTAGTGCTTTATCACATAATGAAAATAAACACAGATGTCAAAATTCATGCAAATACAAACACGTGCTTGGTCACAAAACTATTCCCTCAAAAGATAGTGTTTAAATATAAACCGTGCATTGAATTAACGGTGTCTTCTGCTTGCAAAAAATAGGGAAATTGAATCTATGTGTGCCAAGATTGACTTAGTTATAATGATGCTTTTATTTTGTTGTTTGTTTGGACTTTACCAAGTCTGACATAAATGATAACACAAGAAAAAAGTACATTGTGTGACTCTGTAGGTGAAACAGACATGTTTATACTTCCATCAGTTTGTACACTTCATGCCTTTTTTTAATGTTGTTGTTGCACTAATTCTTATGATTCTGACGTAAAGCTAAAATCAAAAGAGGCTGAGGTGGTAAATAAAAGGCAAATGTAGATCATTCAACTGCAAAGGCACCAGTGTTTTCTTTCTCTCTCTCTCACTTGGTCAACTATGAAACCAAACAGGAAGAAAGTATAAACTATGTGATTTCAAGCTGTCATCCACTGAGCTGTTTAATTTTTTTAACCCTTCGTCGGGGAGTAGAAATGTAAACTCTTTAAAGTCACTGGAAATAAGCAGCAGGACTTATGTCAGTGTGGGGGCTTTCTCGTAAAACACCTGTTTGCAGTATGGGGGCCTGAAAGCAGGAGTTGTTAATAGCCAGCCATAAATCGCTCACTCCATTGTTCTGTCACCAAGTCTCAGGCTTGCATTTCTCTGTGGGATTCATGAGGTAAAAAACTACGATGTGCCCCCTTTTGCTACTTTGACATCAAACATTTTAAAGCATCAATCACCGGCCACACCATGTGTACCTTAGAAAATGGAAAAAGAAAAAAAAAAAAAAAACACATCTTGACTCTGGCTCTACATGAACATGCAAATCATCTTTTGAATTTCAGCTTTAGCAATAAATCTGGTTAAGTTTGTATAACCTCTGTTTTATATATTTTATTTTAAAAAATGTTGTAGCACAAAATTACAATATTGTAAATGTGCTGTAAATTGGTACCAGACCTTTTTTGGTGGGATGCTGATATCATGGTTGTTTGCACAGAAACCAATGTAAAACCAATTTCAAAGAATTCTGCTATTGTTGGCATTTGGTAACATTTGCTAATTTTGTTACTGCTGGGGCTGCAGAAAGTTAGCGCAGAGAGTCTTTTTTCAGCCTTTTGACTACAAACAAAAGCTGTTTGGACCAAATAAATCAATGAGGGTGTGTGAACGTGCGTGGGGATTGCATCCATGTCTGCGCCTAAGTCACTTGGAGAGCCTGATTAAATCCCCCCTCCCTTTTATTGCTATAGTGGGTGTCTCAGCTATCTTATTGATACAAAGTATGACAAACAAAAGAGGAGGCTGAGAAATTGCTGGGGGAGGTTTAAAAAGAGCAGTCGCTGCAGACAAGCCTGGACAGGACACGAGCAAGACCTTTGGCTTTCCACCAGTTGTCCATCGGAGTACCCCCAGACGATGGGGATCACCTTACTGTAACAAGCTGCACAAAGACAGTGGGAGGAGCCGAGGGAGGAGACCTAAACACCTGAGATCAGATTTGCTACCGCTTGCCTGCAGTAAAGGGTCATTCTTGCATTCATTTATTCTCCCGTTAAACAGCAAGGCCTCGGTTCTGAGGGAAAAACATCAAGGAGTTAAAAGAGAGAAAGAGCGAGAGATGCACCTCAGTGTAGCTTGTAGGTTAAAAACATAGCATTGATGCTTTCGTATTCCACTGCACTATGAAGAATGCAAAGTGCGTATTGCAAGATAGTTGAATTGTAAATGGTAGACAGACGGTGTAAAACTGAACACACAAGGGCCACGCCAGCTTTTCTACATTCTCTGTCTAGTTAATGTTGGGAGGCTCTAATAAAAAGCCACCATGTGCCAATTGAGCTCCTACAATTAACAGATTAGAGTGATAAAGAGGTTGTATGGCTGCGAGGTATAGGGCTGCCTCCCCGGGCCCTCAGGGCTCCAACGATGGGCAGGAGCAAGAGGAGGATGAAGCGAGGGAGGGGGGTCTGAACCCCTGATGAAGGGCCCAGATAATCTCTTCCTCCCTCTCTCTTTCTCTCTTTCTCCTCCCACCACCATCCCATCTCACTTCTCCTCCCCTCTTCTCCCCACCGGCCCACCACACCCAATCCCTCGCACTCCGTGCCCTGGAGCACCTTTCGCAAATACCTGCTCAATATTCTAGTTGGGGGTGCAGGCAGTGGTGGTGGGGCATGTGGTGTGTCTGCAGAGGGGAGATACAACACACAAAAAAGCCGCTTGAAACAAAAAGCGGAACATCTGCTAAAGCGATTGCGGGGTAAATATGTTTGACAATTATTGTTTACAGTGACAGTGGTAACAGTTTCAACACCCAAATCAAAACCCCACCATTTCTCTATTTGCAGTGAAACAGATGGGCCTACAGCGATCCATTAGCAACCTGTCAAAAGCTTCATTCTCAACTTACTTTTATGTCTTTGCCTCTTTGCAGTGTGACTGAGGAGAGGCACTATTTGGGCATAATGATTATTATCTATTTGCCCAGCATAAATCAGATACCTACTGCTCATTGTGTACATAATTTTTTTGTCTTGCTCGTTCTATTTACTTTCTTCTCCTGCCAGTGTTTACTGTTCAAGGAGAGACGTTTGAATGCACATTTGTTTCTCCCTCTTCACATATTATTGTATTATTGATGGCAATACACTTTATGTTGCACTTGAAAGAACCTGGAAAAAGAAATAATGATTTTTCTTTTTTTTTTTTCCTACTGGTTGTTGTTTTTGTTTGTTTGCTTCAGCAGAGAAATCTATTACATTTGGGGATTTTTTTTGTGTGTGTGTGTATTTGCATGAGGGAGATTATTCAACAATACAAATTATTAACAAGCTGCTTCTTTTGTCATGCTCTGTATTCTCACGCTACTGTCAGATATCAACACAAGCCATTATGAGGAAGCATGCAAAGCACAGACTTTGAATACTATAATGTGAGGATCCTAATCAAATCAATTGGCACCGGCACTGAAATGAAGGAAGTGCAGCATGAGACCTTGTCCTCTGGTGTATTGGTTTGACACAGAATCAAATTAATATTTAATGCTGTAAAAAGTTCTCCCAGCTGCCTAGGAAATGGGATTTAGAAGTGTCTGTTTGTGTGTGCATGTACATGTCAGCATGCATGTGGCCTGTACCGTTTGGCCATTTCTGCTTCAGACTTAAGGTGTTATCTACCGCTATCCCTGTCACCATCTTTCCCCAGCACTGTACCTCTCTAAATACACTCAATCAAATAATGTGTTAGGAATAATTAACCCCAGAGCCCCTGTTGGTTCTAATTGGCACCTATTAGAGGGCTGCATGATTCCTTGATAAACACTGAGAGAGGGGGAGAGAGAGCAAATGGCAGCAGTGGTGGGCGTAGGTTTGATTGGTAAGCAAAGTGCGGGAATGATGCTTACCGGGGGTAACCAACATTTAATTATCAATGAGGTTTTCACAACACTTTAGAGAAGCCCCGGGCATCGTTTCCCTCAGTAGTAGTAATGGACTGCAAAGCTTTGGCGCTCAGCCCCAGCCCTTAGTTGTGGCTGCTTTAATTTAGGTGACTACTGAATGAAGACGGAGCTCATTTGGGTTACACAGTGTGCACCAGGGCCATGCAACGGGATAAAGAGGATGCTCATAGTGGATTCACATAGGCTGCATTTACATTTTCTCATTTACATCTGTTTTGCAACTTCTCCACTAGGTTTGGAAAATGGTTCATTTATGCGTGTTTGATGTAAGAGGTTCCATATATTCGGCTAGTTAGTTAAGCTTTCACTTGTATGGAAAAACCTCACTGGGCTGAATTCAAAGTACGACAAATTGTTGCATAAGTTTGGAAGATTTAAAACTTCTAAGGCTCAGTGGTAGAGCCGCTGAGTTTTTAATGTGCTGTGGTTGTATGAAACTCTAATGTCGACTCCACCCACTGTCACCACAGTCATTAATGTGGTTTCCCAATAAGACCAGTGAGAACTTTATGTCACTTGATTTCTCCACCAAGAAAACCAGTGTATTTTATAAAAACTTAAAACTAGGTCATGACCTGGTTGTCGTAGACCTGCTTACGACTTATTTATGGCCTTTTTTTTTCCTTCATGCTCATCATGCAAAATCTGGAGCGCAACTATAGCTACTTGTAATAAAATTGTTATAATGAAGTGGCAAGTTTGAGGTTGGTGCTAACCTTAAATTTTTTAAGTGGCAGATCAGCTCATTTACAGTTTACTGGTCTTAAAAATCAATTGTCCCACCACATTCGTTGTGCTGACATGAACAAAAATGGTTTTTACAGCAAAAAGTGTCATCAATCATCACTATACTTGCCGGAAATAGTGTTTATTTTAGTTTAGTTTGCCTTTAAGAAGCTTCCAACTATTATATATATGAGTCTGATTTGGGAAATCAGTGTGGGAGGGCTGAAATACTGGATTGGGCCTTTATCCGAGGCCTGAGGCTTGATCCTCTTCATCCATTAGCACATGCATTGGAACCAATGCTGGGGCAAAGGAGATCGAAGCAGAGCCAAGTCTGACCCAGTTTTCAGGGGTTCCTGATAGCAGGCGGCTGGGAGTCTCAGGGTAACCCTTCATCAACACTGGCTCCTGTAATCTGGCCTAGCATGTGCCAATCACGCTGAACATGATGACAAGCTCATGATGACATGGCCATCGTCCATTCTCCTCCCTGCTGCCTGGACGTTTCAAACGAAAGAAAACGTCCCAGTGGTTATGGCATTTCAGTGTCATCTGGCACTTCAGGTTTGGCCAAAATCCTGAGATTTACAATGAAAAGACAACATGTTTGTGAGCTCTGCAAAGTTTATTAGGAAGGGTTGAGGTTTTTGGAGGACAAGTGTTGAGAGGTATTAGATAAATCTTGTTGGTGGACGCCAGCTATCAGATCACATTGAGATCTCCAAGGCATACGAAAAACTAAGAACAACATATACACACTTTTTTTGTATGATTATAATTTTTAATAAGAAGAAAACACCTTAAATGCTAACTTCTATTAGATTGAAATATTAGCAGAAAATGTATTTCCCATGAAGAAAGACATATGAAAATTCACACTTTTTTTCTCCATTTTTAAAATGGTCTTTTAAATTTTCCAGCTGTCAGGAGGGAATCCTTTTTTTTTTGGACACTCACATATAAGAATGCAGGGAGAGAGAGATAGGGAGGCAGAGAGAGAGAGAGAGAGAGAGCACATCTGACAATCCACTGGAATGGAAGTGAGCCCCTCAAGCTAACAAATTCAGAGAGAAAATTACAGTTTTGCACATTTGTGTCAATATGCATGTCAAAAGGTAATTGGGAAATTGTTCTGCAATGTCAAGTCCTGTTGGCAGTGTTTAGCCTGTGGTAAGATCAAAACCATTTCTTCACAGGCTCCGAGAGGCCAGACTAAGCTCTCTAAGTCTCTCGTCACACAATACTCTCCCTTAAGTTAATAACGTGGCTGTTTGTTGTAAAGTTAATTTGTTATTATCATCTGGTCACAGAAAGCTTACTGCATTTGTGCCCGGTCATGAACAATCCCATTTTATGTTCATAAGACCAATTAAGTTTAAATAATCAATAAAGAGGATGTAGTTGAAAACGTTCTCTTTTTTTCATCCTAGACATTAGAGATCAATTTATCTAATGTTTTGAGGTTTTTATGCATTTTACTTTACGTTCTCTACCATGACCAAAAGTTTGAATCCTAACTTTGTAAACTGATCCTTAAAACCTAACATAATTGAGTAAAGCATAACAAAAGGATATTATTAATACGAGAAATAGAAATACCCCAAAAAGTTAAGACTATCTGGATAATCTATTACTTAGTATTTTTCAAACCATTGTTTTTTTAAATTCTGGGTTCTTTTGGGTCTATACATGGTTTCCTCTAACACTGAATAAGGGGAAGACTACATTTAGGTGTTTACACTATTAAAACAAAGAGACCCATAAGTTTTGCTTTTAACAATACTGTAAAGCTGTTTAGCTGGGTGTTCCACTCTGTAATGTGTAACATTCTAGGCCAAACAATGAAAGCTTTAATTCTTCTTTAGCATGACAAAAAGTTGGGAGATGTTAAGTAAGGGTGGATGAAGCAATTCGGCAGTAAAATGATAAAGATCAGCTTCTTAGTCAGGTTTGCAGGTCTTTTTATCAGAAAGGCATGTTTTGAAGGCTACAGCAGGTAAATACCGTTTGTTTTTCCTGGGATTGAGGGTAATTGTTTGGTCATAATTAGGCCCAGTTCAGACCTTAAACTCCACATTTCTTTGCACACACCCAAATAATCGTCATTCGTTGTCATACTACACACTCTCCAGCCTCCTGTTAGCTCCAAAGGTCCACACATCATGTGCTCTCAGCAGGGCTGGCTTGAAACTAGCTCATGACCTTTGTCACATGTCACAGACCCTGCTCTCTTTCCATCTCACACTGTCACTGTTCATTGTGTGCTGTTAAAACACAAATGTCAATCAATGACGGGACCGAGATTAAAGCTAAAGACATACATTCAATAAGGCAATAAAAAAATCAAAATATCTCAGCCTAATTATACTGATGAATCCTACTTTATATACGTTATATATTTTTATTTTGTAGTGGTGATGCACATGAAAAACACAAGGGTCATGAATGACTGAGCTCATATCGGCTTAACCACAACATAAGTCTGAAAATTGATTTTTTTCCATTGTTGCATATTTTTTATAGAGAGATGCAAACAATTATTTTAATGGTATATGCACATTTTTTTTGTGTGAAAATAACTGCTTTTACTGCCCAGAGATCAAAAATCCATTTTCCAGTCAACATTTTCCAAAAATCAAGTTTCGCATTTGTGAGACTTTAGCACAAAACATGAGTGTATGGTGGTTCATGTGTTAGTATGTTGGTATTTGTTTTTGTTGGGTGAAGTTAAAACTGTCTGACCTTAAGGCATCCATATGGACAAAATGGGCCATATCACCTGGCATCAGACTTTTGGCAATAGGTCCTACAGTCCTATTTCTTAATAAATGCATTTGAAAAACAGTAGAAAATTTAGAGGAGGATCTCTTCATTTTTGCGTTCACATTCAGTGAACATCCAAAAACAAGTTGGACAAATAAAGTGGAAGTGGATATTTTTCTTTTGATAATAATAATAATAATAATAGAAGAAGAAGAAGAAAAATACTTTAAAAAAATCAGAAAGTATGAGAAAAATGGATTGGACTTGGAAAAAAAAAATATATAAAAGTAATCTTAAAGTTGATTTTCTCTCCCATATATATGACATATATAATAATCCTTTGGTTTTAAGTTTCTATGTATATATTTGTTTTACTGTTGCTGTAAAATATGATTCCTCTTCGTTTATGTTTTTTAGCAATTGGTATTATTATTATTATTATTATTATTATTATTATTATTATTATTATTATTATTATTATTTGCGCCAGGATAAATAAATAATTTGCCAATAAAACGTGCAGTAAACCACAGAAAAAAAATAGAGAAAGGGAAAACGAGAAGGTTGGAGAAAGAGAGAGACAGAGGCGGGGGGTGTATACCAATCGTTAAAGGGCCAAGCCAGTGAGTTGATTAGTTCGGGAGAGAGAGGAGCTGCTGCGGCTTTCTTTGCGCACACAGTATAAGTCCTTTATCATGGGGAGGCACCGGCGTGGCCCGGAGCTATTGCTGGCCCGAAGCAAAGTACCAGGGAGAAGAAAAAGAGAGAGAGAGGGGGAAAAGGAAGGCGGGGGGGGGGGGGTCTATCATCAAACTTCATAATAACGCTTGGGGTTTGCCACAGCTGCGCAGTGACCCTTTTATTTTGCTGTGATGGAACAGATAGCTCACTATGAAATAGTGTGAAATTATCATGTCTATTAATTCAGTCAGACATCCACTGCTCTCCGCTGCTACCCCCTACCCCCACCTCTCCCTCTGTCTTATTCCATTCCTTATCCGTGGAAATATGTGATTTCCTAGCAAATGCTCCATTTTACTAGAGTGATTTTTCATCGTTGATTCACAGAAAATAAGGCACTGGGTGACATGGCGTGTTAAAGCGCCGGGTGTCCGTGTGTACACGACACAACACACAACGATGTGCACTTTCATCTACTTCATGCACGTGCAGGAGGAACCGTGTATGGTTATGAATTCATCACAGGAAAACTGAATGCTGTGTCTCCCTATCGAATCACCCTTTGGTTGGAATCCAGTCATTTAAAGAAAGATGAAAAAAACTTGACTCGGTGCAATGGATTGATGGGGGTTGTTTGTCCACCTGCTGTTTTGCCGTCAGCATTTCTCGAATATTTTTCCTAAAATGTTCAATTAATGTGATAATTATTTGTATTAGTTTTAGCAAAGGGAAATGTATTATTATGATTATTAAAATCTACTTTACATTAAAGTCTCCCATAGGATTGTATAACACCTAAACTAAAGAAGTTACAGCGACTTATTTATCAGCGTTAACCTTCTGGTTGGAGGACCAAGATGATTTCCCCTTCTTGACATAAGAATACTTGGTGCTTGGGGTCTGTGAAAAAATTGTCTAAAACAGACTGAGGCGCTGACAAATTCACCAAAAAGTCGTTTTCATTTGTAGTCATTGCTCATGCGAGCGTTTTGCCAATAAAGGCAGCCAACGTGCTGCACTGTCAATATTAATGAAGATGCTGCTCCAAATATGATGACCTGACAGCAACAACGTGAGGGGAAAATAAAAAATAAAAAAAACGTTTTGTTTTTTTTTCTTTGTTTTTTTATAAGGGATGTGGCTGTGTGCTTATGAAACGTGAGGGTCTGGTTTGATAAAAGGTCTGGGGTTTGATACAGACAGAAAGAGAGAGCGAGTTGATTGAAATGGCGTGTGCTTGGCTGACGGGAGCAGTGAGGGACAAAGCCCCTGCGAAGCCACGGCCACTCGAGCAATTATTCCTCCACGCTGCATTTGGATTAGTGCAATGGAAAGAAGCATATGTTTTGCCCGGGGCGACACTCCCCCCCGGCTCACTGCAGAGGATGGAGAGAGAGAAGGGAAAACGAGAGAGACTAAAAGTAGAATATAAACTGTATTAACCGAGTGGGGAAGCACTAACACACTTTTAGGCCCTTCTTTTTTAGATATAGTTCATGTAGCTTTATGTATTTCATTTACATGTATGGACACATTAAGTCAATTAATCCATGAACATCAAAAATTAAAAAAAATATATATTAAATTATATCTCTCTAAGTGTGTGTGTGTGTGTGTGTCTGTGTGTGTGTGTCTGTGTGTGTGTGTGTGTGTGTGTGAGGGTCAGTGGGGGGGGGGACCAAAGCGGGGCCACAGATCCAAATGACGGCTGATGTCAGGGTTCAGGACAATTAGCCATTTTGCGCTCCATTGCAAACTTAAAGTCACATAATTCGATTGCACCAATAACCGTATCAAATGCCATTTAGAGGAACCCTGCGTCTTGTCCAAGCCACTTATTATTAAGCCTGTAGTTTCAGATGCGCCGTTAGTAAAAGTGTGCTACAAGTAGCTCCAATTGACAGCAGCACAGCCTTTGCACAAAATCTGTCAGTCAAGTGGACATCTGTTTTCTATCATTTAAGACTTTGTCTCTTTTAGTGTTTCAAAGACATCAAAATGTTTAGTGCCATAAATCCTCTATCAAAACATCTTTGAGTAAGTCCACGAGTAAGGAAAAACTTTCAAGCATTTTATGTTCATTAATTCTTTGCAAAGGCAAGGCGGAGATGATTTAGCTTTTTTTTTTTTTTTACTATTATTATTATTTCAAAGTGCTGCTCAATAACTCATCATCTTTAAATAATCACTTCAATTTCCAGCAGACTCTGATTCCTCTGTTTAAATGTCAGGGGAAGAGCTGAGCTTAAAACAAATTCCACTCATACCAGTACAACATTGGTAGCAGCACAGTGAACAAATCTGGGCATTGTAGGCTCTTGTCCTGCATCGTCCCATGCAGGCAAGCAGCTCCAAAGCATTGCCTCCGAGCGTTACAGTGCAGACTGTCGGAGCAATGGTGGTGCAGGGTAATTAGGCCATGCAGACGCTCCTTTCACCAAGCAATGATCTCAGCAGCATCAATTTAATACTTTCTGACCACAAACATGGCTGCTAGCGTGTAAAGTGGATGGGACACATTTGTACAGGACTGATGGGCGCAGCAGTGATGTGCAGCTGGTTGGAGATGAAAAGTTGCGTTATGTGCCCGACAGACAGTGATCAATAGAAGGCGCCGAACAGGGAAAACAAATATGTTTGCTGGATTAGCACACAAGCATTAATTTTGCCTTTCAATTCCATAGCCAGTCCATTTCATTGTGACGCTGTAGCTTTTGACTGAAACTGTGAATTCTGTCAGGCTCAATTGTGCACACTGGGATGTCCACAGAGGTGGTTTCACCGAGTCATTCCATCCCTGCTACAAACTATAAATATCAACTCAACAGCCCACTCAACCTGTCTTTACCAGTGAGTGCTGGATGAAATAAAGAACCCTCCACATATACACACACCTCATCCCTGAGCATCACCATCTGCCTGCAGAAGACGCCTAATCGCAGTAAATGCATCACTTCAACCCCTATTACATATTTTATTTCACATATTCTCCCAATATTTGATAACAACGAGCCTCGCGCTTATTAATTACTATATGCGAATCAGCTGTAATTGCTTTAGCTGAGACAAGCAGCACTTATGGATTGAATTAGCCAAATTCAGCTGGGTATTGCTGACTGGCTCAAATATCAGACCCCCTTGTTTTTTTGTAAATGACTTTCGCTGTGAGGCATTATGAGAAACTAGCTGTACCTGTTTAAGATCACATTAGGGTAAAATTACAATTTTGTATTAAAAAGCTATGCAAATTATAGGCTGGGATCAGTGTAAACAAACGACAGACAATGGGATTTGGAGTTTCTTTAACGCTCCAATTCCATTACACAGAAAGACACAATTACAGGCCTTGCGAACCTCATCTTATACCAAATAATACGTACAGATATCCACCATTGTCACGCACACCAATATTTCTAATGCGTTCGTTTCACCCTCAAAAACCTGTTTTCATTCAAGCAAACCCAGATAAATTTATTAAATAACATTAGCATTAATGACACACGCGATGGGCTTTCCTTTTCCCTAATACCAATAATGCTGTTTTAATACGATTGTTTTCCCTTAAAGTGACTATTTATGCTGCGCCCCCCCCCCCCCCCCCCCCCCCCCCCCCCCCCACATCAACCATAGCAGGAGCAGCCGGGTAGTCTCTCCCCTTTATGAGTGAGCTATTGTGCCTGAGGACAGGATCCCACACACAATCTGAGGACTGAGTCAACAAAAACAGGGCCTGACAGACAATGCCTCGCTTCACCTGCTCCAGCACCGTGCATCGCAATTATGCCAAGGACATGTACAGTTGGGCTTCATTCACCCTCCTGTAGAAAAAAAAAAAAAAAAAAAAAGAAGAAGAAGAAAAAAAAAACGAGAAAAACTACTCCCTCAGAATTAAAGCAGGGCCCGAAAATCATGCAGATAATAAATATGGCTGCTGAGGAGATTGGATAGAGAGGGAAAAGGAGGAGGTGGAAGAGAGGAGGATGTGGGGGGGGGGGGTCGCCTAGTGCTCTATCTCCCAGTGTTACAATATTTAAACTGCATGGTTGCCAGACAGTGAAATAGGGAAAGCAAGAAACAATACCAAGATGCATACATCACCAGACTGATTCACGCCCCAGACGAGAGCTATAGGTGCCACACCATCAATACACAATCAAACTCAACTCAAATGTTATGCAACGGCCTGCTCGCTCTCTGCAGCTCTGCACGCAACATAAAGCAAAGGCCAGCATCAGATTTTCTATTACAGCCAGCGTGATAGCCACATTTATAGACTCACTCAGCCAAACACGACGAAATGAGACTAAATACCAGTTGGAGAAGGGGATTCGTTACGAAAGTATTATGGTTATATGAGGAAATATCCATACAAATCCCGCATACTGTGCGCTGATTGTACATTGATTAGTCACTGAGAGGCAAGCAACATACTGTAGCCTAACTAATATTTGATGCATGTCTTTGAATTTGACTCCGGTGGAGAATAAACGGGGGAGAGCCAAATATAGCCTCTAACAAGCAAACAGTGCACACTTCTCCGAGGGTTTTAGCTGAAGGGGTGGCGCTGCACGCTTCAAACGCGAATGTAGGCTATCCATTGTTGTAAGCTCCCGTGCTGTAGACTACGGAGTTTAAAGTAAGAATTTTTAGTATTATTATTATTATACTTGAGGGAAACAATGAGTTCAACTGCTTATTGCAAGGAGCAATCGTCAGGGGAGGCGTAAACTCAATTACTGTAGCCGTTCTGAATGGGAAAAAACACCAAGACCAAAAAAAAAAAAAAAAATAGAAAACAGGAAGTAAAACGGGCCTATTAATCTGTGAAGGAAAATTTTGAAAAACGTGAATACAAATCGAGATGAAGCGTATCAAATATTTATTTTTTTTTTCTGGGCAACAAAGGACTATACATTGACAGGCATGGGAACTATTGCCAGCACATGTCTATACAACCGCCTCCAATTTTGGACATTATCGGACATAACAAGATATCAGGTGGTCCCCAAAAAGTTTTTGAATGTCTTCGAACATCAAAATAAAACATAAGACAATATTCCATTTATTGCTTTTATGGTGCTTCAAGGAGAGAACAGGAGGTGAAACGTATTTTGATTGGCACGACACATAAAAGCTTGTATAAAAACGAAAATGAAAAGAAAAAGACAAAATCTGTTGTCCTCAGGGTCTTACTTATGCTCTGTCTGAAATAAAAAAAAAACTGAATAAGGATGATATATAGAGAGAGAAATTGAAGTTTATTTCTATTAAATTTGTTCACTTGCTTCAGTGTCGCCTCAACATGCTACAAGAGGGCTGAATTGAAATATCCCAGAGAAATAAAAATACCCCAAACTTCTGTTTTCTAAGAACCATAAAATCACATGAAGAACTAACCGAATATTCAAACCCACTAAAACAGGAGGCACCAGATAAATAAAAAAGAAGTTTCAACAGACGCACCATATTTACAATTCCCATTAAATTACACATAAATAAATATATACATACATGAACACAGATTCCCTTATATAACCGTGAATCGTGTTGAAATTCAAAAAAGTTCAAGTTGGTCGCTTGGAGAGTGAGAGTCTACAACTGAAGTCATGACATGGAGCTTTGTGGAATTTCTCTTTGTTTTTCAAGTTTATTATTCACAATACTGATAAGAATTCGTCCTCTTTTAGCTTCGTTTTTGTCACAATGGCAGAATTGAGATATAAGAGGGTCGCTGGATTTCAGTCCATTCTGTTGAAGCTCATAAAAAAACAAGGGGAGTACATAAAAAGTCCTCTGGCTGAGGCAGTACACCTATTCCTCGCCCTGGAGCTGTTTCATCTGCAGCTTTTTTTTTTTCTTTTCTTTTCCATCTTGTTTCTTAAAAGTAACATTTCATACGGTGTTTTAGGTGTTGGGAGAAGAAGATAATTCTTGCGTCGTTTTCCCGTGAATCCAAAATGGGATGTAAAAACAAAACATGTAAAATCGCGCAAGATCAGGAAGTGGCACGTTTAACTTTATCAATATTATTTATAAGGTATTTATAATATTTATACTGGATGACTGGGGGCAGGGTTGAGGCGGAGGTGTGTGGGTCGGTGTGGAAGTACGGCCCCGGGGTTTGGCCCTCGGGGGAAGGTCGGGAGGGAGCCGTCACTTTCTGTGCTTCTCGTCTTTGTCTCCGCCTTTAGTGCCGTTGTCTGAGTGACTGTTGGGGTTGTTGTTGAGGTACATTTTGTCCATGGCTTTGATAGCCTCGGTCAAATAGTTCTGCAGGGCCGTGATAGCCGCGCACAGTGCTGGGGTCCCGAAACCATGCGAGATTAGACTGAAGTGGGTCAAACAGCTCTGGATTCCTGGTTCAAGAATGGGCTGCGGCCGTGAGTTTCCCAGCGGCGAGCGGTCCTGGGACAGCAGGTCTGTGAACTCTTTGCAGACTTGCCTGCAAACGGAGAAAGCGGCGTGTTAGTGAGCAAGAAAAAGCATCAGAAAATCAACTCAACTCAGTCCTGCAGGTGTGTCAGGGTGTCTTGTATTCATCTGCTCAAAGCGAGTGAAGAAGTTCCCATCATTTCCCTTTATAAATCTACTTATTTCCGTCATTTTTATAAAGCATCTATTAGTTTAATGAAACAGTGTTTCTTCCCCTGCTTTGTTTCCAGAAATGAACACTTGGGTAAAGAAAATGTCCTGGAGCTACAAACAGGTGGAAATTAATCTCTCAGCTCAGTGGCAGGATATTTTTACTTATATTAAAAATAATAATAATACATGTTTTAAAGAAAACATGAAGCCAAATGACTTGCTGATGTAAGGTGAAGTAAACGTTGACCTTTAGTCTGAATGTCAAATGAAACAAACATGAACAAACACAAATACATAGAGAAAAATCACGGACGATCCAAGACACATTACCTCAATTTAATTTACAGGTGTTACGTACAGTAGTATTAAATATCTATAAACTATTTTGAACATGTAGAAATTAGTCTTGCTTGTTTACTCTCCTGTTCAAAGTATCTGCATCTTAATAACATCCAAAAGGCCTGCAACAAGCGCTGATAGGGGATAGCTGTTTGATCATAGCGCCCCATAATCAATATGAAATGCAGGCCTCTGCTTCTCTGTGCCTTGTCAGGAATTCCCATGTTTCAGTTAGCACATAGTAAAAATAACCAAAACAAATAGTTGCGCTGGATGCATGTGTCAGTGTCACTAAAGTCACAGAACTAACAAAATTCTGCTGCTGGGGAAAAAAAACCCAGTCATCAAACCAACAGCTGTATGTTTACCTAAAACTCTGAATCAAAGTACGTTTTTAAACCAAAAAAAAAAAATATATAGAAAATGTGGGTCTGGATCATATCGTTACAATTTCAAATAGTGACATCAAATTTTCTATATGCTGAATTATTATTAGGTTAAAAATGACAGGATACTGATATGGACATGCAGTGTTTTATCGTGATTTAAGATGAGACATACAAATATAGCCTTTCGTTGTTAAAACAATTTAGAAAATAAAATCTAACTTGTGATAAGTGACAATTTTTTTTCAATACTTATGTGTTTTCAGTGTGTGTGTGTGTGTGTATGTGTGAAATGTCAAATAAAACACACACTGGCATAGACTGAGATGCATTTGGTGTGGGACAGACTGAAAAGTGATAATAGCACTTACTTCGTAGCCAACAGCATGTTTTTTCTTTGGACTTGTTCGTTTGGGTCGGAATGCTGACGGTTTACATATTCAGCTACGGCCTTGGCTGGAAACTCAGTCTCGCATACATAACCAAAATCTCTGGCAAGATGTACCGCTTCGCCTGAGAAAAAAAAAAAAAAAAAAAAAAGGGGGGGGGGGGTGAATGTGTTTGCTTATTAAATATGGTTACATCAATTTCAGAGCAGTTCACACTCCCTGATTTGGACTAACACATCATTAATTTGATCTGAGAGTCCACTCTGTTTATGCCTTCACACAGCAGGGTTATGGCACCTGTGCCTCCCCAGCAACATTAATGATGAGAATAGCAACAATAACCGCCTGAAAACAATGATAGCAAAGCCCAGCGAGCTGTCAATACATGTCAGCCTCTCCTCTTCACACCGTGAGAACCGTTAAATATGGAGAAACAATAAGTGGATATGAAATATAGACGCAGCGTCACGCTTAACACCATGTCATTGATTACCAATGCCTGCACATTATTGAAAGTCCAGCAGAGGCGTGGGGAAGCAGTTAGACTGGCCTATACCTGCACCTCCCTTTGCCTTTATTTACCTCACTTATGAGAATTGCAGGTTTCACTGGGTCCGAGTCTGAGCTCGCCTCTCTTGTTGGTTGAAGGTTTTTTTTTTTTTTCCTAAAGTCTTTGGCTTTAATTTCCTGAAGCAGTTGAGTTTTTACTGCAGGGCTTCCTGCCCATAAGCCTGTGCTCCGGAAGAAGGCATGCGCCAATTAGCATCAAAGCTCAAGTCCAGTAAACTCGTTTCCATAAAATGGAGCGGATCATAAACAATGACAGCACTTCAGAAAATGCAGTGTCCTATCACTAAATAACCGACTGCCTTCAACCCCCTCCTCCCGTCACCCACCCCCACGTGCCACCATCCCCATTATTACCCAGAATCATACATTTCTCCAGGCTCATTATAATACAGCACCAAATTTCTACGAAGCACAATGAATATTGCATTCGGTCCTCGTCTGCAATAATGATTAACAGAGAGCAATGAACCATCGCAGGCTTTCACCTTTGAAAACCCACAGCACACCAAAATACCACTGCACTGAATAATAAGGTTCGGCTCTGAAAGCAAAATGAATTTATCCAGTTGCGTAAAAGGCATCTTTTCAGCGCACCGTAATTGAATAATTCATTCTTTAATAGGCCCAAACCATATAGCTCCCAATAGGTCAGCAACATGCCATCTGCATGCAACAAAAAATATTCAGTGAAACCCAGAGCACGGGAAGCTATTAACGCAAGAATTAAATCACTATTAAAAATCGGCCCTGTGTTGCCATGACCACATAGTATTAATGTTTGAAACAATGCAAGATTAACAAATCAATCGACTTCTCATCCATGAGGTGAAACAGCAGAGCGGCGTCTAATAAACAAGCAGCACTCAATAATTAACTGGACTTCAACACAAATTCATCCAGTGTTTGCCAAACCTGGACATGCAAACCAAGGCCAACGCTGCAAAGTCACTAGAATTACCAACACCCGTCTCTCTCTCTCTCTCTCTCTCTCCACACATACACACTCTCATGGACACACACACACACACACATCCTTCATGCTTTATTACTTGCGAGGCAAAGTCGGTCCACATTACACGGATGAGCGCATATGCTGATTTCCAACACAGAGAAAGAAAGAGAGAGCGAAACCCAGTTTGCGAGCACCTGATATCGCGGGAGCAACAAGAGTGGGAACGTGATTTATGGCACCCGACTTACCTTCGACTAGTGACGTCAGCAAGGTGACGTTGGCTGCCTTGCGCCTGCCCGCAGGTAGATTCAAGCCGATTTTATCCAACTTCTCCCTTAAGGATCTACCTCCGTTCTTAGACTTGGCCCTGTGACAGTAAAACAAAGCAGAAACTGTAGTCACACTGTGGTGTTGCTCGCGCGGACACATTTCTTTAAGTATGCTCCTCTATGACGACGAATTTCTTTCTTGGACTTTCTTGGACTGCGCATATGCTAATATGAAAAATCTATATAAGTGTCGTATAATCCTTTAGATGACATGCACATTGTTGTTAGCATATAGAACCACAAAAACTGATCGATTCTCAGTGTTTTATATTTTGTCCCATTTATTGTTACAATTTCTATAAAATCTGCATATGGCTTTCATCAATGTGCTTCAGATCTTCTTCCTTTAAATTGGCCAATTAAAAGGTAAATGGGCTGGATTTGGCTGGCTCTACCTCCCCTACACCTCTGATACAAACTATAAATAATAGTAAAAGAGCCCCTGCGTTTTCCCCAGCAGACAAATACTGTACAAAATGAATAAATAAAGCCCTACTTAACAGGCAGTACTATTACTGGCTGCGTGTCTGCAGCACTTCACTAGACAGTTCACTGGAGACCAATGTTTTCATGTGTAATGCCTTCACTGGGCATATAGAGCTGAGGTTGAAACAGACTAGGCCTACATTAATTTGTGTGTGTGTGTGTGTGTGTGTGTGTGTGTGTAAGAGAGAAAGAGAGAGAAAGAGAGAGAGAGCGATCCAGTGAGCTAAGGAAGTTAATATGGAATTTAACAGACCCCTCCTGCTTTAAATGCAGGAGCTAGGTGTCATGGTTGGTCGATTTTAATTATTCTTGGTACAGAGAAGAGAGAGAGAGGGAGAGTGAGAGAGAGAGAGAGAGAGGAAGAGGGGAAGAGATGCACACTCACAGAGAGAATGGATAAATTGGAATGGAGTGTGAGAGTTCATCCACATAGACACCAGTACAAATAGACGCATGTGATTTTTGTTTTTGTTGTTGTCTTTTTGTGTGTGTGTGGTTTTGGACTCACCTCCTCAGCACCCCGCCCAGTAGAGATGCATTGAGGCACTCGGGCGGCGAAAGGCGTCTCTGCACCTCCGCCACCGTGACCTTGTATTTTGATGTGGAACTGAGGAGAGACAGGCGACCAGGAACTGAGCAGAACACCTCGTTGGGGTTTATCACCCCACCGTAAAGCCCGTCCTTATTTACGGGGATGGAGACGTTGTTGTTCTTGGATAAAGACACTGGACCTATAGCCAGGGAGAGGGGTGTGGGGGGGGGGGGGGGGTGGAGAGACCGTGCTCAGTGAATTTCATGCGAAGCAGAGTCTTAACTAAATGAGAAGGAGGGATTTAGGCCCCGGATTTAGAGTTTAGCACCACATGTGCTCACTTTTAGCAACAAGGACGGGCAGAGAAAATGCCATGTATAGAATTATGACATGCAAGTCATAACACTATACACAGAAATAATAATAATCGCAGATGTTCAAACCCAAAATATTTATGAAAAACACCATCAATATTTGTATACATCTGAGAGGTCAAACTGACTGTTTTTGCGCTCGCCACACTCTGCATAAAGCAGCCACATCAACCGGGAGATTTTGTTTTTGTAAAGTCTAGCTATTTTGAGATATCCTCGGTATCCAGCAATACACCGTCGTCCGTGTGTGATTTCACACCGGGGGGGGTGGGGGTCAGCACAACTGGGCTTTCCATCGTTTTGGTGTGCAGTAACCGGAGACAAAGGGGACTGTGCGCCTTCGGATAGATCACTTGTGACATTAATGGCTCATGGGAGCCTAATAGAGACAATAGGGGTTAAACGAACTCTTGAGATTACTAATATAAGAAGCCAATTATCATCATGATGCGTAGATAGACTTACTCAAAAAAGAAAGAATGGAAAAAAGACGAAAAAGAGCGAAAGAAATCGCTTTGCGTCTTGTCTGGTGAGCTACAATTTGACCTGACAAAACGCATTTCAACCTGAGCATGAAAAAGCGGCCTCCTCGTGTTGTATCATTACCCATATAAATCAGCCTCAACATATAGAAGCAATAGAATCCAACAGCATTCACCAAAGTGCTCTATATAGGAAAATTACATTTACAGATATTAAAATCCAGTCAAGGTTGTGGTTCCCTCTCTAAACGACAGACTATCAGCCTGCACACACCAGGCCTGCGCTCCATCCAATGGCACCAGCTTCCATTGTAGCTTTGTCCAAGCAGCGCTGATTATAGCAGCTACTGGTTTCCACCACTTAAGTGGCAGGAGCTTCTAGGCCTGTCTCTCTGACCATCAATACCACGGCTCTACAAAGCCTACCCAGCTCTACTCATCTCCTCGCTGCTCTGAAACGCTGACAGTAAATTCCATCAGCGAGGAGAGAAAAAAAAAGGTGCAGCAAGTTTGATGCACTTGGAAACCATGTAATGAAAAATAGGCTACTGCGTATTAGGATCAGTCAGGCATTACCGCATTGCATCGAGTTCTCTCGAGCAGAATGGTCTGTGTGTGTGTGTGCGTGTGTGTGTGTGTGTCTGTGTGTGTGTGTGTGTGTGCCACTAGCAGAAACATGCATGATATCTCGGAGGAAATTGCTTACCTTTTTTAATTACAGTCTGGTCGGGAATGTGAATTCCGTGATCCTCAACAGGCTGTAGCACAAATGCAAGAGGGGAAGAAATGGACACATTTAGCACAAAGGCACAAAAATATCCGCCTCCGTTCTGTGTAAAATGAACGCACCTCAGGATGCTATGCACGAACAAAGCCTCACACAATTAGCCGCAATAGAGAACACCCAACATGGAGGCTCCAGAGGCCCATACCTGTTATTATTGTGCATGAGTGTTTTCAGCAGGCGATACGCTGATGGACGCATTGCACTAGATCACATACTCAGACTTAAATAACGAAGCTATGTCGCCCCATAATCCTGACCTAATTTCGCCATCAGATTGGCTCTACTCACAAGGAAACTTCTAATCTCGATTGGATAGTAATTACGGCAGCGCAGCCTATTAAAGGCCTATGAACTAATTAGAGGATTATTGGTGTTTGTTTCTGATTAAAAACTGGGAAGAATACCCTCAATAGGAACGAGGGTTATTGACAATTTTAGCGCTCATTTCTCATACATCTTTAGTAATCGTGGCTATTACTTAAACTCAATTATCTTGTTAGTGCATGCCATGTATTCCAGTGTCATTGTTCACAAGGAAAGCCACGCTTCTTTTATTTTTATTTTATAACAGAGAAATCAAATAAACACAGATGACATAAAGAAAATCTTCCGGAAATCCAGTAGCCCATTAGACTCTAGCGCTGAATAAAACCACATAAAATCTGGCAACTTGAACATGCATTACAGATTTTTGCATTTGACATGGCTTCTAAATTATTTATTAAAGTTTATTAAATTATTGAAATATGTGCTGTTTTATTAGAAAATACTGTTGACTGAAAAGATAAATTAAAAAAAAAATCATGTTTATCCTTTAGGCAGTAAAAATGGTTTTATTAGAACCAAATAATTAATTCATTAATTGCATGTCATTTATTAAACTAGAGTAATAATAAAAAAACGATTTTATATCCTGGAATATTGTTTTAATTACTCACTGTGAATTCAGAGTGCTGGTACAAATAGTGATAATAATTTAATACACAACAATATCACCGCTATTATTATTAATTATGCCAATAGGAAAATAGTGGCGTTTCCTGAACGCACCCAATATTAATAATGACACCAATGTCGCTTTGTTGCACTTTTTTACACTCAACAAACTCACTAAAGAGAAAGCAGGAAAACGCTGTCATACCTGAACGTCTTCTAAAGATTGAGGTATTCCATGGATAGGGATAGAGTCCGACAGTCCCGTTTCGATGCCGTGGCCGGACGGTAGGAGCACTTCCCTGCGGTACTCCCGGCACAGCTGGTGGGGCAGGCTGCGGTGCTGGTGCAGCAGGCCGCTCTCCTGACCCTGCCTCTGGCCCGGCCAGCCCGGGTGTTGCGGCTGCGGCTGGGCGTGCAGGGAGTTGAGAGAGTAAGGGTCGTTGACGTGCGAATAAGGATCCTGAGACTGCGGGTAGATGGGCTGGTAGGGCGGAGGGAAGTACGGGGGCTGGAAGTCCGAGTTTGGTGTGTGGGAGAGCGGCGGGGCGCTCGTGTAGGGACTCTGGCCCACGCCGCCCAGCTGAGGTAACCTGGCTGTCCCATTGCTGGTGCCGTCGTGACGGTCCTGGCAGAGACAGGAAAATAAGTGAATTTCAGAGTAATTACACAAAACGAATGAGCGTATTTTCCCTCTTTGATTTTGCTCCAGGTCTTTATCAAATATGGCCTGAGTTGATGACTGGAATTACACAAAGTAAGGAATTTAATAATTACAATTTGTTTTAAACTCGGTTTTAAATCAGAAATACACACTTTCCACACGACGACTACTAGTGTCCTACACAAAGAAAAAACACCATATTAAATTACCGAAAGTAAATAATAAATGTAAAATTCCGGAGGTGCACTGCCCTCAAATATACAAACGAGTCTTGAATTATTTTGGCGTTTTTCCAAACTGTCCCACAGGCTTTAAGAATGGAAGCTTTGAAAAACATTATGCACCAGAAAATAAAGATATTACAACATCTGTTAGCAGTATTTGAAGTATCTGACATGGTGAGGCTCCAGAAACTTACCATCGCGGAAAAACTGTGGACTAACATCTCTACAGATTTTTTTTTTTTGCTGCGACTCAAGAAAAGAATAATAAGTTCAAAAACACTTTGAGTGTTTGGTGGGGGGCGAGCAAATGGAATTAACCAGCAAAACAAAAAAAATTGCCCCCCGAAAAGACTCTTCTCTCCTGCAAGATCACGATGGCCCCGACGATCAGATATGTGCCACAATAACAGGACGATAATCCATCAGAAATATGTAGTTAGATCCCGGCTGCTCTTCATTTGGGTCTAAAAGTGCAAATATTCGGATGCGTTGGCGGCTTTGGGGCGAAAAGTTTCTCGGTAAACCCTCTTCGCTCCCCTGCTCTCCTGGCTTCTATCACAGTGCTGCCGTCCCCTCGCTTGAGCTCATATTATCAAAAGAGCCGCTTCTTCGTCTCCCTCTTGCACTCCTAATAGAACGCATTCATGACTATTAATATTACAGCAATACTTAATAATAAGGAAAGAATAGTCGGAAATCGGGCGTGAAGCAGAGGACGCAACTCAAGGCAAGAGTCTGCGCTTAAATGACGTCCATTGAAAGGAGGAATCAGTATATCTAATCAGAGATGGGAAGAGAGAGAGGGAGAGAGAGAAAGAGGGAGTGAGAGAGTGTGGAGGGGAGTGGAGAGACAGAGAGACAAAAAGAGGGACATTCACTCTCGTCTGACGAATCAGAGAGAGAGGGAGGAGGGGGGGCATTTTAAAAGGGTCCCAGGGCCAAAGCGCAAAAGTGAAAGAAAGATATAGGAATGAACGGAGGTGGACCACAGACATGGGAAGACGAATGCAGGGAAGGAAACATTGTTCACCTCTGAACCGGGTGAAAATCCAACAGACGACGCTATGGGCATTTCGACCGGCTCATTTCTACCGTTCATCCCTTTGTTTTCCACCTCAGACTCCGACAGCGAGCTGTCCTCCATTGGACTCCTCTGTCGTCGCTGAATTAATCCAGTAGTTGCTCCTCGACTCCAAACCCAGAGTCACACCGACTAACTTTTAACTTTGACCCGGAAAAACTGAGAAACATAAATTACCAGAGTCTCTGATAGGGCCGCTCGGATCCGGCGCTTTAACCAACTTTTACGCGCGGCTACAACAGCTCCACTCCCCTTCCTGTTTAATCACGCATTTAAAATTAGTCACACGGGGCTGTGACTGGATTTTGATTGCAAATTCTTTTTTTTTCTTTTTTTTTGCATCGACACAAACGGAAAAACATTTGCGTGAAAATTATTCTAATCACCACAACATAAACTCGGAGGTGCCCAGCTTTTGTTTTCCTGCTCCCGGCCGTCCCTGTCCTCCCAGGATGCGGGTAAAAACACGTCCGACTGGCTTCTCCACTCCTAAACGAGTCCTTCAAATTACTGCCAAACTTTGTCTCTGCCCGTAACAACAATCACTCAGTGTATGCACTTCACATATACATGCACCTAAACTGTCCACACGCAAAATCTAACGGCTCAAATTGCAGAGATATTAATACTGAAGAGTAAGGAGCGAATAAAGCAGACTAGTGCTTACATCTGCCATTTAGTCAAAATATTTATTTTTAACAAAATGAATGGTAAGTGCAAAATATTATTTTAATATTTTCACATGTCATTTATTTTTGGAGATATTTTAATGTGAAATACATTTTTAAAAAATCACAAATCATGAAACTACTAGTATTAAATACGGCTGTTATCCCTACATCATTATAATAATAATAATAATAATTATTATTATTATTATTATTATTATTATTATTATTACTATCCTCATGCACGACAAATATGAACATATGCCATGACAAATGCCATTTACTAAAAAAAGGGATCTTTTCATATTACATGTGTTCACTAACAGCTGTCATAATAATGACACGTTTGGATCACAACAATACAACACATCTCTAAAATAATTATCTTTGTGAAGTAAAAAAATAAATAAATTTAATTAAATCCGACAAATCAAAAAGGAGTCCCTTACCTCGCAATCTTCATATTTAATGTTATCAGTTAATTTCCAAAGCATTTTCATGGGTTGTTGAGGTGGATATTGAGTATGGGTTTCGCCTTAGTCTTGTTTTCACTCAGTGAATTGTGCTCCCCGCTCAGAAAAACTACTTTTATTGAAGCAATGGGCTGCTGTCTGTCTTGCGCTCTGAGGTCTCCCTCTAATGGTGGAAGTGAAAGGCTGGAGCAGCCCTGTAATACCACTGGCACAGGGCCTCATTAGCATATCAACAGCCGTTTGATTCCCCCCATCTGCTCACACAACACCAATGGACAGCGCACAGGTAAAAACTAAAGCAGCAAGACGCTACACATGCTTATAATTTCTACTGTTCAGTCAGGTGTGTGTGTGTGTGTATGTGTGTTTGTTGAGGGGAGGGTATAGCCGGGCATGGGGACCTGCATGCACCTGGGATGAGTTCTAGTATAATTTTAAATGTCTTTCAGAGGCAAGAGAAAAGCACATCACACTGCAGAAATTATTTTAAGAATTTTTGTTTCAATTCTATAATTAAACTGAAGACTAAATGTCAGTTCGGTGACATAAGTTTTTTGGCTGAAGTCTCTAAAATGCGGCGTCTTATTGGTTATTTTTTGCAGAGTTTGATGTGAAAAAAAAAGCGTGCTTATGCAAATATCCCCATGTCGCAAACGCTGTTGCCAACCTTGATTTTTTTGAAACTCCCAAACTGTTATTTTAATCCCATTGAGAGTGGGGACTTTGGGAGACTATTCTTTCAATGTTATGTTAAAAGGCTTGAGCTATTCGGGGCGGCTCTACAGGTCCATACCTGTAAGGGCGCCGGGTTAAGGGGAATGTGAATAATTAACACAACAACATGGCCTTGTTTCATTTGAATGACCGGCTACGGGAACCTGCCTTTGCCCTATGGCCGACAGAGCCTTCACCTCAGCAGGCCGTGGGTCAGCCAGCAGACAGGTCGCCACCTCATGAGGCGTTGGCCGTCTCGTGTAAAGCGCAGATTATCTTTTTATTTTTTTCGTGTGTGTGGGGGTGGGGGTATGTTTCTTTTTTTTTTTTTACCAGTTGTTATTATTTAGAAAAAAGCTTGGAAACTGACTGACTTCCTACATATTTGGCCTGATTGTCTCTGGTGGTGAAAAACTAAATTGTTTAGTTTCATCAATAATCTCAGGTCGTGTTCCAAAATCCTCCCAACCAATACAAAACAAGGCCATCTTTACATTTAAGACCAGACAATCTAAAGACCAAGTCTGATTGCAAAGTCCACTGTAGGAGACTTCGTAACTTATACATTTAAGACGTGTTATTTGGAAATGATAAAAAGATGAATATTTTACATCCTCGACTCAACAACACAATTTCGAATAAGGGCAGCGCAGCGTCAGCTTTCTACTTTTCACACAAACGTTTAATTACACGTCTGTGTCCACGCCTTTCTAATTGGCGATAAAACACATTTGTATATCACAGTCTTTCTCAAATGTGCATAGAGTTCCTGCAGTTCAACAACATACGACCAACATCCTCTGGTGATCAAAGCATTTTGACATGTAAGGTTAAATCACCTTAAAAGAAGGGTTCCTACACCAAAATATCCTGGATGATCTCCTGTCTGATCGAATATATCAGCTAGTCTGCACAAAAGATTTTGCGGTGCCTGTACAACCTCATCAACAAGTCGACACTTTGACAGTTTTCATGGGTTTTCACAGCCGTCTCTTTGTTTTAAAGTAAGCACCACATACCTGCCATTCCCCCATTTTGCCCATAATTGACATTCTTTGTCTTCTGCTGCCTTTGGTGGTTTGTTTTTAGCCGATCCCGTGTCGTGTCTATCTCATTGAGCCGTCGCTCGCAAAGTAAACCTGTACTTTTTACCTGGACCAGACCGCCTCACCTGGCCATAAAAAAAGCGGTGCAGGGCCACCTGGTGACGCATGCGCACTGCTCCGGATGTGGCCAAGAAAGGAGAAATGGGGAAAAGTGGGATAACCTATTTGTTTATTGGATAGGCTTGTCATACTTCGGTTTTTTTAGGATCAATGTGTTTTATTAAGATAATTGAGATGAATTAAAAAAAAAGAACAAAAATCTTGCTATAAATTATGTAATCACAGCAAATTAAACACTAATTCTATTTACAGGAAACTGTTTTAGATCTCCCACATAGAATCCATATTTTATGGTGACTTTTTTTTATTTTGCTTTGAACCAGGTGAAAATACATGAAAGATTAATTTCGTTTACAGAACGTGAGCAAAGGGTATTGCTAATGAAAAGCCAGGTAACCTGAGCTGTTCTCCCACCTCCTCCCCATCCTCCAAAGTGCTGGTAAAAATTAAAGAATAAAGGTGACTTATTAGAAATTATGCTAAAACTGTCAGTAAATTAAATGGCATTGCGAATTATAGTAAATCATGGAGATTATATGTTTGTCTCCAGCTGACATAAAAGTAAAAAGGACCTTTAGTCCTATTAGTCAATTAACTTTTTCATTTTTTTCTCCCTGTTTTGTGTTGGTAGGAAAAAATGATTTTTCACTGCAAATGAAACTGTGTCAAGTTAAAAACTTGAAGGTTAACTGCCAACATCATTACTTCTACTCAGAAAGCTACCCTGCTATTGTGAGGGTCATTATTTATTTATCCACTGTTTATTTCTAATACATAAGTTAGACCCCTCGGGCCAAGAGCGAATGAGCTCTCCCTCTCTTCTTTTCATACACGCACACACACACACACTTATAAGCGCACAAAAGGACGTGCGTGACGCGTGCGCCCACATAGGTGATAATGGTCGAAGCTTTCGCGCAAAACCTCCTTTTCAAGTTTTTCAGATGCAGACTGACTGTAAGGGGGACGTATGGAGTTTCGGTGCACGGGTGTCTCTCTCACTGCTTCACACACTTGGATTAAACGAGGCAGGCTTTCAGTGTACTGGACCAACTTTTACGGCAAAAGATTCTTCATTTTGTGTGCTCCCCAATAAATCCTCCATAGTTTACTTTTTTCGCAGTTGCATAATTCCAAACCGAATCTATAGATTTTTTGTGGTGTTAATATTTAAAACAAGCCTTCATGTTTGACTTCAAAGGCGAATACATTTTGAGTGCAAACACAATACCTGAAGCTATAGACCTTAGCAGGCCTGGACAAAAGAGAGGGAGGTGGGGTGGGGGGGGATCAGAAATATTGTTTGGGGCTCTGCGCACTAAGGGAGGAGTAAGTTTTAAAGCAAAGCTGTCTGAGAGTGGGTTACTCTCAGACAAGAGCGGGGTCCCTTTTGAATATCTAGCCTGTTTGTCTAGGGCTTGGTTTCACCCACTTCCACAGCACTGAGCCTCGGGCAACGTTCAGCTTCCTAAAACTACGATTTGTGTTTGCAGCGGCTGCTCCTAAGGCACTTTGTACTGCAATCCTTAATTAAAACAAACGATACAAATTTTAGTTATTATTATTAGTAGTAGTAGTAGTAGTAGTAGTAATATTAGTATTATTAATTAATAGCGCCTTTGTTTTTACTGGTGGGTTACTGAGAAAGAAAGAGATACTCGCGCGTAATTTACGCGTCCTTCTTGTTACAAAAATGTGAAACAGTCTAGAAAGATTTTCACCTTATTGTCTTTCTTCCTTCCCTTGTAGTTTTGAAATATTGATTGGTGATGGGACTAATTCTTTAGCCTCGGGTTACGGAGAAGTTGGAAAATTGATTTGCAACAAAGATTTCTGGCTACAGACTCAGTCCAGCTGGCTACTGAAGACAGTAATTATCCGTCACCAGCACCCAAGGTACTAAAGCTCCATGTAGTTTCGTGAAATTCATGAAACTGGTGACTGCTAAGTGACAAGGTTTCAGGCCCAAATGCTGCTCTCTGCGGACGATAAGTTGTATTCTAGCGCCACCTTGCTTAGGATTTGGAGCGAGAACGCGCCGCCTGTGGATTTAACACAATATTGCAGTTAATTGAAACCAAATGAGAATGTGTGCACATTGAGCAATCTAGTAAGTTAAACTGCCAAGTCGATGTCTGTCAACTTAGCAGGTGGTCATAAGAAACATGTGCAAAATAAGTGGCCATGGGTCACAATTCAAGCAAGAATGTTTATCATTTGACCAAAACACATAGACATAATTCACTGGGCATAGATAAGCCGTCTGCAAATGCTGGGAGAGATGTAACTGTGTGTGTTTTGTCCTGCCTCTGTATTTTTGGAATGGAAAACTAGCTATATTTGAAAGAGCACCGAGGGGGGAAATTAAGTCACGTTAAGGTATATGGACGTTAAGGGTGGCTTGAAAACCAACGTAACATTATCCTGTAGTGCCATCTTGTGGTCGTAACAATAACACCAGTTCCCACATTCGAGCTTTAGTGGTCAATTAAGTTTTGCCAGTGGGCCTCAGTAAACCGAAACATAATTAATTTCATAACTAATGTTAAGCACATGAGGCAATACGAATTACTGTTTAATAAATAAAAGAACATAGGGATCTATGTTCTTCTACATAATAGAGATAATATATTTTATGAGACAACAAAAATCACCACAACAAAGGTACCTCTGGAGGTTTCTTTCCGACTGATTGTGAACCTTACTGTAAAAAAGTGGCCGTTATTATATGCAAAATATTAAAATCATATTAAAATAACATAGATCATTTAAAGACAATTCTGGCCTATGTCCAACACGTTGTGAAACATACACACAGTAATACTGTCACCTATTATTTGCTGTCTCACAAACACAATGTTAAGTGTGTTATGCTTATTAGACTACATTTCATAATAATAAACGTATAATTTTAAATATATAAACAAGATAAATCAGTAAGTTAAAATATACAACAATAGTATTAGTAAAATGAACATTAAATACAACGGTGCAACAACAACAACAACAATGATAATAATAATAATAATTCATTTTAAAAATTTATATTTGTAGAAATTAGGTTCTGGTTAGAGCCTACATTTCCCATCGGGCATCTGCCGTCTAGTGCGGTGTGCACCGGTAAATTGTGCTCGGCTGACAACAGTTAGGCTGAAACAGTTAGGCTGTCTGTGGCAGTGACAGAGCAAAGGACAAACTGAAGGATCAAGGTTGTATACATATATATTTTACCTTTCAGGCTGTTATATTTGCCGTGTACACGCACTAACGCACTAGTTCGTCTTTACAGAATGTGGTAGAATTCCTGTTAGCTTACTGCGTGTGTGCTAAATACTGTAGAGCAGTTAGTCTTATCTAATAAGCCAGACGCACCTATCCCTCCGTCTGCGGGGTCACATGTAACGACTTCTGATTCAAATCAGCCAAGAGCTGCTGTGAGAAAGCGGGTTTCTTTTTTTTTTTTTCTTGGGTGATACAATGTTTTCATGTCTTTTGTTGGCTCCGCTGGTGTTGTGTAACAGCTCTGTGGCGCAGCATCCAGACAGTCCCATAGGGGTTTTTGCATATGTGAGTTACATCAGGGTAACAACAGAAAGTTGTGCTAACTAGTTATCGCTTTTGTGTTGAATTCACTCACACGCTGCGGCTCTGACAGGTGTCTAACATGTCTGTGGACTGGGTTGGATATGGATACGCAGCCCTTGTCGCATCCGGGGGAGTCATTGGTTACGTGAAAGCAGGTAGGTGGTGGGAAGGTTCCAGTTTAATCCGCTTATCATGCTTTTCTACTGCTTACTGTCACATTCATTTAATGGTTAACCTCATTCTCGGAATCTGAAAATGTCCCTTGTTAATTTGCATTCACTTATTTGTATGAATCATAAAATCGAAACATGTTACTTCCAACAACCCGGACCCCCGAGTTCACCCTCCAAAGTTATACAGTTTAGTGATGTGGATGTCAGGTGCAGGTATTGATCTAACAGGCAATGTGTTGTTGCTTTTCAGGCAGTGTCCCCTCCCTAGCTGCTGGTCTTCTCTTTGGTGGACTTGCGGGTTTTGGTGCCTATCAGATCTCCAATGACCCAAATAATGTTTGGGTTTCCCTTGGTTGGTACACTGTGTGTGTGTGTTGTGTGTGTGGCATTTTGATAAACCTGCTTTAGGAACGGTAATTGGTTTCTTGTATGACATCTAATGCATCCTAATTGTCCAGCATATGCCAATACTTTTTGCATGCTGTCTTCCAGCAACATCTGGAGCTCTAGCTGGCTTAATGGGGAAAAGGTTCTATGCGTCCAAGAAGTTCATGCCAGCTGGCTTGGTGGCTGGAGCAAGGTATCTTGTCATGACTAATGACTAAATTGATTTTGTTTGCTGAACATATTTTATCTCGTTAGTGTGACTGTAAGTAGATGTGGTGGTAAACTTTGTGGATGCAAATATACTCACTGCATTAGTCTCATGTTGGCATATGATGGTTAAATTGTCATCTTATTTTACCTATACAGCAAATACTGCTTGATATATGTCTCTAATGGGATCAATAAATAGAACTATACATTTAATCTCATCCAAATAAAAAAAACCTCCAGTTAGAGGTCAGGAATACACACATTTCTCTTTTGCTTGTTGGTATACATCTTCTGTCACTCTGAGATGGTGTTATTGTCTTGTTCCAGTCTTCTATTAGTGGGGAAGCTGAGTCTGACATTGCTCCAGAAGCCCCAGGAGTCGTGATGGAGTGAAGGTTCTGATCTGTGAGCACCTGTCTGCTTTTGTCATTTGGTCTAAAACATTGTAATTTTGTATAAAAATTGTAATAATAAAAATAAAAAGTGGATAGAACGATATTTACATAAGAACGATTGTCATTTTATTCATATTAATGCACTATTAACTTTCATATATTTGTAAAAAACATTTACAAAATGTTTTTATTGCATAATACAAAGACATTTGTCGTTAACAACATGCAGAGTACGTTGATATTAAAGACATAAAAAGAAAAATCATGATCTAGTGTATGGTCTAGTGGGTAGAAATAGTAGGAATATAGTGTTACAAGAAATATTCATGAAGGTTTTTTTTTTATCAGTAATGAAACAATACTTGACATTAAAAAAGCTATGCCACATTTAAATCCTATTCAGAATAACCAAACACTAGCAATAGAATTGGCTCACACTGTATCCTTCAGGAATACAGTGAGTTCTTGGTTAAGTAACATGGCAACGTTTATCTCTGAAACAGAAAATCCATGCACATTTAAAAAGGAGCTGACTGTACACATTCAAACATTATGAAAATGTCTTTGCAAGAGTGGAGTGGATGCAAGTTTGGATGTCGCTGGTTTTGCGAAACCTGCAGCACTGGAGTGCTGCTCCCAAGTCTGAGTTTGAATGTTTAAATTATTTTCAACATTTATTTTTTCAAATATGTGTATCTATGGCGACATGCCCAACAAGGAGACAAAAATTGAAGCGCCTTCTTGCTTGAACTACCGATTTCCTCCATATTTGGACGTCCAGTCCACCCTTCCATGGACAGGCTGTACAGCAGGAGTTCTACTCAGGAGATTCCCAGAGGTTTTTCTCAGAGCTGAGTAGTTGCTCCCCTTCATCTGAGTCCTGTCTGTCCTCTTCCTCCAGTCTTCGTAATCTGTAGGCACATCCCAGTCATTTATTTGAATCTCCAATATGAAAGGCTTCAGAAAGTATTCAGACCCACACTGTTGTAGAAATCTTCAAATGGGTGGAAAACGTTGCCGTTTGGCTTAATAAAGACACCTTTTAGAAAACTTTGCAAATGTACTTAAAAAACTGAAATCTCTCAGTTACAAAGTTATTCAGATTTGTTGCAGAAAGGAAATCAGTCAGATTGCTGATTGTGTTTTTTTGTTCTTTTCTTTTTCTTCTTGAGATGCGTCAATAACTTGAGTGGCACATTGAACTGAATGGACTGTGGATACTCCTACAGTTCACATTCTATATCAGGACATCAACTAAGCCATGATGTCCAAGGAAAGCTCTATAAATCTCTGTAGTAAAATTATACATCAGGGCAACAGTATAAAACCATTTCTAAAAGTCTGCACTGATAGGACAACCTGACAGGACAAATCCTGGGAGTCCTTCATAAATCAGCTCTTTGTGGTAGAATAGTTAGATGGAAACCACGGCCCACTTAATTTGTCAAACAGAATTTAAAGACAGAGAATGAGTGAAAAGTCTGTGCTGACAAACACAGACCCGTTTAAACACTTTGCCCAGAACTCCAACCACTATGGCTGGAGAAGACTTATGCATTGCTCATATGCTAATACCAACCCTTCGATGAATTAAGTGATTCTGAAGTGTGGTGGTGGTAGTTTCATGCTGTTTTTCAGGAGCTGGGACAAGTAAACCGGTCAGAGTTAGGGGAATGGTGTATGCGGCTAAAGCCATTCAAGTCACATTAACTGAGTGAGTGATGCCTCCACCACTGGTCTCAATACTTTTTTTTTAAGAGAGATGTCAGTTTTTGATTGAAATGGACAGGGACAGTTTTACCCTCTAAAATATAAATAATTTAAGAATGCACGAAAAAAACAACACACACAATAACATTTTTAGCATCCATTGGATAATAACTATACCTTCATTCGTTTCACTCAGTGATGAGTTGGATATGGGCTTGAGCTTTACCAATTTTGGTTTGTCTTTTTTACTATCAGGAGAAGAAGAAAGGCTGACTGAAAGTGAAGAAAGAGAAGAAAGCAGTCCCAGTGAACAAAACCTTAGATGCAAGTATTGCAAGTTGGAAAGTGAGTGGACAGTGAAAACAGAAACGGAGGCAAGAACAGGACGACCATGCAGAAAGCAGTTAGGCTTAGAGATTACACAAGCAGGACTCATTTTCAGATTTGAACCAGATAAAACAGTGAGAATATTGCATTTTTCTCAGGCAAGGATGATATTTAAAGTTCTGTGGCTAAAATATCAAGAACTGTCTTTGTTGTAAAAGGCCCTTACTTGTGTGCTGGCCAGCCAAAGGGGCAAGTTGGATTCTCTGTCCAACTGATCCAACCTCTTTCTTCTGGAATGAAGGGAAGTAACCACTGGGGAGGTTATACTTAGCGCTCACAAAGTTCCCTGTAAGAGACAAAAGATGCAGCTCACAAGTCTGTATTCTGGATGTATTTACTGGTGCATCCTCCCAGTATGTAACTAGCAGTAACTAGCATTATAAATATTCTCACACATACAAGTCACTGACATTAGTCGTGTAACGGTGTGTGAAGCAGCTACTTCATATGCAATAGCTACAGAGGATGCAAACAGAGGAATAAGGCAAAGTGATTGAAGTCATTCAACTTTTCAAGCGACACCATCGATCTGCTTCACCCACGGTCACAGATTGTTATCAGAATGATTAGCCAAAAGCCTCATTGTTCCTTTATAAAGACGTTGTGGTTGTAGAGCAATTTAACATCTATTTAGCAACTGCAGCTCTTAGTTCTCAGCTTAAACTGTGTATTTGTGCTCTTGTCTCCTGCTGAGTCTTTAACAGCCAGCGTCTTTCACATGTTAAGTCACTGGCTTGGATACCTGAAGCTCGTTGCATCATGCTGGTTGTTAGTTTATCTCATTTTACCATCAAGCCTAAGCCACTAACTACAGCTAAAATGAAATTATACCAGTGTCTTTGTAAGTGGCAAAACACTTCACAGAAATTTACGCCAGTTAAATACCTTTAGAAAGTTCAATTTTCTCCAGCATTCGTTCTTTAACAAATGTTGTCTCTGGTGGGCTATCCACAGACTTAGAGGCACTCTCCTCTAGGGTCCGTGATGCAAAATAGTAGAGTTACAAAATGTATGCATGCAAGCAGAGGAAAGGAAGAAAGAAAAATAGAAAAGGATGAGAAAACAGGCATGTTAGCATTGAAGAAGCTTAATCTGATAGGAACGATAATGAAATGCATATGATATTAATGAGTAATAAGTAACATAGTGGAGCATGTGTGTAAGTGCTATGGGCAGGGGGTGCTGTTTAGGGCCACTTAAGAAGCATATGATCTTAAAGCAAAGGACTTATCTCATGAATAAGAAATAAAATGCAGGAGACAGGCTGAAAGGAAGCCCAGCGGGGATCCATATTGTGTGTCGGTCTACATGACAAATGACTTATTGAGCTCTTCTGTCTCAGGCAGACACTTAGTCGCAGACAGGCTCACTCCAATCACTGCTTTTGTTCGTGGCCCCGTAACTACTGATCAGGAGACATTAGCCGCCTCATTAGCATTTAGAGTCTGTGTACAAAGAGCCGGTGTCATATTATGTAACAGCAGGTGACACTGACAGCTGCCAGGTTTCCACTCCGTGACATCATGAAGTGAGTCACAGTGGAGCTTTTATTTACACTGATAAGTTCCAACATTAAAACCAATGATGTCGTGGACGGGGGTCGGTCATATACACGGCAAACGGGTTCACTGTGTCCTGACACCTGTTAATTATGGCCAGCATAACATTTTTATCATGTTGTTCACTACAGCATTAAAATAACCATGTACTATCCATATTGTGGCTGATGACTATATCAGAGACAGCGTTCACAGTGTATTTCCACCACAGTGTGGTACAATGTGCTGTTAAACATTATTGTAGGGCTAAAACATTAAAAAAAAAGAGTAAAATATTAACTTGAGAATCAAGACATAACACTGAAACATAGTTGCCTGCATTAAAAGGCCTTGGTTTCTTTTTTACTTTTTGTGTGAAAATTATTTTTCCAAAACTTTATGAATTCTTATTTAACTCTTATCTACATTGCTACAAGGCAGTGACAGAAAACGTATTTGTTGATGTGCTGTCGTTAACATGTCAGTGAAATCTGGCAATCCCATCCTCCTCGGCTGCAGACTCCCTTAAAACTTATAACCCCGCAGTCATAACACCAGACATCAGGTGACTTTACCTGCATTGGTTCTTGAGAGAGACAGTCCTCCTCCAATTGGAGCAAGTGGTTTATGTACAGTGTTTGAGGAGTTTTCCCACAGGTCCCGTAACGTCATGCCATTCAACTCCTTGTCTCCCGAGGAAGACTGATGCTTGGCGATCAAGCCTTAAAGTACCAGAGAAGGTGATAAAAGAAAGTGTGACCACTGAAACTTTTTTGTTGCTTTTACATTGAATTGACCGAACAGGGAGTTTAACAAACTGAAATCAATACTGAACTCTGATCAATCACTTCATTCAACACTTTGTTCCTTAGGTTTAGTTATAACTAAAACCTATCATCAGTGGAGCTGCCATTTTAATCCAGTGACTGAGCTGGAAAACACAACTACTACATTCCAATTCGAGTAGTCCATTCATTAACAATTAAGCATCCTAGAATTTCCTTAATGGATGAGAAAGTGCTGAAATCCTACTGTTTTTATCTTTTTTTTTTTTTTATATAAAAAACATCTATTCAGCTTTGACCTGATGAGGACAAAGTTCTGGTAGCAACTGAAGATAAAATCACACAAATAAAGAATATATTTTACCCAACAAGCTTTCTTGAATACCTGCCAAGTGATTCCACATATTTATTTAGCATTTTGACTCTCAGCGATTCTCATATTACAAAGGGGAAAATTCGATCTAAAAGTAACAATTTGGCCCCATCACACAACAACAGAATGTCTGAGACAAAGCAAATCTAAAGGACCAAAGGTTTACGTAGTATCTTTTAACATCCGTGTGTGATAATTCTATATCTACCAGCTGCTGAACTTCTCAACAAATCACCTTTTCAAGAGTAAAGTTTAAAAAATACATTTAAAATTGAATCACTGATGCATATCCAAAAAGACAGATGCAGAATTTCTTAAATGTTTCGGTGAACTATTTGCAATGATAAAGACGTAACTGTTAAGTCTTACCTGGCAAGTAACGTGACTGGCTGAGATAGTGCTGCCTTGCAGCAGATCCAGGAATATTAGTGTCTATTTGGCCTATTTTAATATTGTTGGGTAGCTTTGTAACTGTGCTGAAAGAATACAGGGGTTTCTGGTCCTTGGGCCTGAAAACAGAAAAGCAGATATGTCCAGGTCTTTGCACAAAAAACACTTAGTGTTTTTAAAGAAGAGCATTATATTAAGTCATGACTTTGAGCCCTGCTTCTACTGGTGTTATGGTTTAATACATTTATTAAATGACTTAGACAAATTGGGCAAAGAAATACACATGTGCATGTATTATTTCATAAACTCTGCATATGATAAGAAATTACCCAGGTAACCTACTGTCACTTTAAAGAATGCATGATGCATGAAATACCTAAATCTAATACATATTTTAGTTTTTGTACTATAATGACAACCTGAGTGTCAGTGCTTTTTGCATTTTTTGACAAACGAGATTGGTTAAGATATTACAGCACTCACTGTGTGTTGTGCTCCTTTGGGCTCTTCTCCTCTTCTACATTTCCCAGACTGGGTTTCTTGGAGTTGGAGGCAGCTGTTTCCGATGGGTCGAGTTCCTCCCAGCTGTCTGAGGTCTTGGATACTATCTGGCCCCAGCGACGACGACCGCTCTTTAACATCCCAATCGCAGCAGAGTTCTCAGTGCCCAGTGAGGCTGCTTTCTGCAGAAGATTTTACATTGTGCTCACATAAATTGTACTGTTTGGAATGAGAAAATGTCTCAAAATAACCGGCTGCTGCTTTCATTTTCCTGAATACCTTAGGCTTACAAGACCAGAAGAACTTTATATATTTTCAGATATTATTACACTCACTGCATGACTGAGACCTCCTGGTTTAATCTCAGCTTGAGGCAGGGGGATCTGCTGAAGAGGCTTATGCTCCTGTTGATTCTTGGAGGAAGTTGTGGAGGCTTTGGAATCAGAGGAAGCCTGCTGGGGATCAGCTTTGGACTCTGAGGCCTGCTCCTGGACCAGTGGCCTGGCTTGGACCTTCTTAACCTCCTGGCTTTGAGGATGAGGCCCCAGGACCTGCCCGACTTGGAAGTATGGATAACGCAAGGCCTAACCGCAGAAGAAAATAATCAACTTGCAATTTTGCTTTTCAAACATGAACCAGACCATTGTGTAATTTTGCAAGCTCAATGCTGCAATTGATGTAACTGATGCATATGACATACTGTTTAACTAATACTAGACAGAAAAACCAATATAGTGTCTAAACAAAGATGCAGGAATTTGTTTGAATGATGGATATTCAATGTAGACCTTATTCCATTAAATGTTTTCTGTCTAAAATGATCATGAAAAGCTTTTAGAATGGGCTGCTGTGTAAGCATCATACACCTGGTGGCTTGGTATGCAGAGAATAGAAAAGCATTGTCACTCCCACTGGATTCAAGACCCACAGAGTTACTCAGCTCTCTCAGTGGAGTGTAAATTATTTCTATGTAATAATCACCTGTTATGCATAAAATGTGCACTGTATGTGACATGGAGCACACATGTAGACATACAAATACGTAATAAAATATGGTAACCTGTCATCAGTGATTGTACTTTTTTGATCTTATTGAAAACTTTGCTTGCAATCCAAACTTTCCTGAATTTTAAAGGAAGTACTAATTAATGCTATATAAAATATTCTTTAGAATGCACAAGTTTGCCTACCTGTATAGCAGTGGGTCTTTTTTTGGGGTCCCACTGTAGTAGGTCCCTCATGAGAGCAATAGCCTCATTACTGGCATTCGGGATCAGGGTCTTCAGGTGGGTCGGCACACACTGGGGGAAGCGAAAGTTCATAGCAGAAGCTAGTTGGTAGCCCTCTGGCCAGTCTGTCTAAAGGGGGAGACAATCAGATGATTACATACTATTGTAATGATTAAATTTTTTTTATATTATTTATTATTTATTAGTATATATAGTTTCGTGCCACTGTGCTATGACACATGAATTATTGCATGCTAACATAAATACGGTGTCAGAGTAAATGCAAATTATGTTTATACCCATTGTAGGATAGATCAACGGCTTTTGGCTTGTCCCTTCAGGGGGTTGCTACAGCAGAATGTGTTCGGCATGTTTATTTGGAATGAGCTTTTATGCCAGATGCCCTTTCTGTACCAGTGGATGGGCGGGGAAACACCTGGTGGGGTGGGATTTGAACCCGCAGCCCTCAGCACTGCAATCACTGAGTCACCAGGCCCCCTTTAGACCCATTGTAGGATATGTCAGTAACATTAGAAAATTTGGTGGGCGTTGTCAGAGTACAACATTGTAGGTCCAGATTAGATTCTTTGTATCATTTTGTCCTGTAACATCCATCTATTATCTGTCACCCCATGATCCATTTGGATCATGGGGTGGCTGGAGCCCATCCCAGCTGTCATTGAGTGAGGGGCAGGGTACACAGCTGTCAGTCTGCACACCCTGGAAAGTTCTGCAGTCTATCTCAGGGCCACAGAGAGGCATACACAGACAGAGAACTATCCAAACTCACATTCACACCTATGGACAATTTTAGAATCACCAATTAACCTAATATGTATGTTTTAGGACTGTGGGAAGGAACCAGATTACCCAAAGGAAACCCACCATGTCTCGTAACATTATATGATACCAACTCCATGCAAATCACATACAATACTACAGAAGAAACCCTAGACCATCTGAACAAATCCATTTAGCACCAACAAGTGGTTTGATGGAAGAGATTCTGAGGCTGTTGTAAGGTTAGTCAGACAAAAATGTATGACATTTCATTAGACTTCTTTTGTAGTATGTTAATAAGCCCAGAACTTCAGAACCTGTGCACCAAGGAACCACGTGAAGTACACATCAGTGGTACTAAATGTCCTTTGTGTTCAAGGCAAGAAGCTTCTTGACAAGGTCATACCTAAAACAAGCTCTAAAGGATTTCTGCTTCCCAATCAAAGTTAACTGTGAGTGAGGACTTGGGTGCAGCCCATAAAAGGAAATGGCTCTGTTGAGCGTGGAGCAGACTTAAGACTTACAGTAAGCTGCTTTACACAACAGAAAGGAGCATGGCTCCTAACCTTCCTATTATTATAAAGTGCTAATACTGGAGAAATACCAGTATTAGCACTTTATAATTTGGGGTCAGGTTTTTAATAGTTCTGATTGAACTTAAACCAAGGCCAAACACCTATCCTTTCAGTTTCATTGCACCTTTTTCACTGTGCCCAAGACTTGGCAGATCTTAAAGATCTCATCCACTTCACTGTTGCCAGGGAAAAGAGGTCTGAGTGTGTAGAGTTCAGCCATGATGCAGCCTATAGCCCACAGGTCAATAGGAGAGCTGTAGGTAGATGACCTGAGCAGGACCTCTGGAGCTCGGTACCTTGACAGAGAACATGCAAAACCCAGTAAAAAAAAACAAAAAACAATGAAAGTACATCATAAACTTACTGTAAGTTTAAACAACTACCACAGTGTAAATGATGCAAACATATATTTATCCTTTGAGCTCTCACCATCTGGTTGACACGTAGTCTGTGTAAGGAGGTTTGGAGCGGATTTCTCTGGCCAGTCCAAAATCAGCTATTTTGACCAATTCTGGACCCATGCATAATAGATTCTCTGGTTTCATATCTCGGTGAAAGAAACCTGTAGAAAAGTTCATGTCAAGCTTTAAGCCATCTTTTAATGGCCTCTACTCAAATTAGAGGTACTTTGCTGTAGTACTTTACATTTTGTGGAAAATATGCCAGGAAACAAATAAGAAATTATGCAAAAGCAGCAGGTATAAACTCTTACATATTTTCCAATTTTTGTTTTTACAGTAACCAGGCCCACAATGTTTACCTTACAAACACAAGCTCCCTTAGTTGCCAGACATTGAATGACAGTATTGATATGTTGAATAAAATGATGGTCCAGGTCACATTATATATACATGCTCTTCATATTTACCAATGCCAAATTGTTAGATAAGGAAGCAAATTTCAGAGTTGCAATAATACACGAAGAGATCTTAAATACTGTTCATCGTTTTTTTCATTAAAATGTAATAAAATACTTGACTAAGGATAGAAGTTGCTACAATGTTTGATGTGATACATGTTTTTTGGCCTTAATCTATATAGAGTTTGACAAGGCAGATATATAAAACAGTCCCTCCAGGATTTGGCAGCATTTTTGTGATTGTTGGTTCCTAAAACGCTTGATTTTGCATCAGCTTTTTTTTTTTTTTTTTTTTTTTTTTGCATCAGCTGTTTTTAGGATGTTTTAAATTGCAAGGTTGAGAATTCACGGGGGATTGGTTGGATTTATTGTTGCGAGTGCAACATAGCAAATTCCTGGAGAGGCTGGTAAACTTCATAGCCATGCAGAATAAAAGTTCTAGAAAAAGGTGACTAGACCACAAAATATCAAATACACCCAAACTAAGAAAGTAAAGGTTTTGACCAAGGAGAACAGAGTTAAGACTCTTACCATGCTTATGCACAAAAGCCAACCCAGACAGCACTTGAAACATGATGTTCCTAATTTCTTTCTCTGAGAACATCTTATCTTCTCTAACAGAAGTCCAAAGAGATAGAAAAGAAAGGAAAGAGGAATAAATTGATAAAAATTAAAAGAAAAGAAGTCCAGGAAAGTGCATGCAGACCTATTGGATGTGTGGTGGCACGTGAATAGGTTTTTGGTATTATTTTAATTTATGGCATTTATGATAGGAGCCAATCCAAACCTAACTTTGGTTGATATACTTCCAGGATAAGTTTCGAAAACTACTTATGAAGCACCCACACATCCATTCATCACAGCAATGCATCCAAAGCAAAAAGTTAAATGACTCTGTTAAGACAAGCAAGTTATGGAGGGTTCACATACTCCAAGAATCAGATCAGTGTGTAACTAATTTGTCCATTCTGATCTTAAGTTGAAATATCTATCTTCATAGCTGGATTTTTTTTTTCAATTATTTAATAAAACTGTATAATTCTTTAGTGAATCTTGCAGTTTGCAAACACTCTTACACACTTGAAGGAGACACGGTACACCTACCATGTTTGTGAATAAATGACAGTCCTTGTAATATCTGAAAGCTTATGTTTCTTATCACTGACTCTGGGAACAATTTTCTTCTGTAAACATAAAATGTTTGCACAAATTCACTGATGCTTGACATACATGATAAAATGTAACTACTAAACTTCATCAGTGGCTTCCGTGACTTAATGTGTTATACAACTTATCCACACATTTGTATTGTGATGTGTAGTATTTCTTTTCTCACCTGTCCTTCATAAGCTGGTAGAGATTCTCCTTCATGTACTCGAAGACAAAGTATAGCTGATCATTCTCTCTGATGACCTCCTTCAGTTTCACCACGTTTGCATGGTTCAGCTTCTTCAGGGACTGGTGTGACACATCAAAGGGCAGTAAGTATTATTTTTATAAAACAACAACTGTGTAATACCATGCTTGTTATTGAGCTGTTAGACTGTTTGGCTCTAGTTAGAGTAAATGTTAGCAGTGGATGAGCTCAGAGTAACTCAGTAACAGTTTGCCAGTCATGCTGAATGTCCATTTTAAGGTACAAGGTGAGAAGACAGCTAGAGTAGATATATAGGTAGTGTTATAGGGATATTATATATATAGGGTTATTGTTATTATTGTTGTTATTATTCCAGCTACAGGGAGGTTGTTCCAAAAACTACACAAGTGTCACCATTCTTACTTTCACTTCTCTGAGATTCATACATTCTTCCCATGAGTAAAACTTCCTCTTCATCCTATGAAAGACAAAGATGGGCATTAATGGAAACTATACATCACATATACAGTATGCGCTGTATATGCTATAAGTCAAAAAGAAATTGCCTGACATAGAAATCACACCTAGCATAACAGAAAACATCGTTTGGGTGTCTCCGTCAATAATTCAGCTCTTCTGTGATGTCTCTAATGTTATCACAACTCGTGTTCCTATGTATGTTAAACGATTTGTTTTTAAAGTAAAATAGCATCCTGTATCTTCTCTAATCAATGTTACCTCTCCTACCCTCTGGACTTATGTAAGTTACAGAACATGTAGATATCTCTTTCTCCTCTCTGGGTATGGGCCAGTTTCAATTGTCCCTTCCACAATGTCAGCAACTCGACACACCCCATCTACTTTCACTCCCTTTCACCGTCACCACATATATTGTCTTGCATGGCAACAGCATGATCAACTATTGGAAGCAGCTCTGGTTTCTCATCTATTATTGAACCCTGCTGCCATGCTGCTGAAAGAAAGGCGTGTAAGCTTGTTTGTTTGCCCTGGTGATGGCAGAAGACCAGGACACCTTAGTCCATTTTCAACTGATCTTAGTGTGATATCTAATCAAGGCAATGATATGTTTTTTATATTAGTATATAAGTATGGTTTTTAAATGTTGAACTAGTAAGTAACTGGAAGCACCACCCTACATGTGTATATAAAAACTCAATATTTGGTGAGACTCAGCAAGAGAAAAGATTCTGATTTCTCTTAAACAAAATCCATAACTGAATGACAACATCCTCACCTCTTGATAGCCACCAGTTCTCCAGACTCGTTGCTTCTCCCCATTAACACACTGCCATAGGTGCCATCACCCAGCTGCTTCGTTGTAGTATAACGATTCATTATCTCAGGATGGTTTCATCAGCTTCTTAATGCCCCGTACGTGTTGTAGAAACACACATCTGAATCGCTGATCAAATGACTTTCCTGTTTCCCGCCCTGTGTGCTGAAGAAAGGTTCTGTCTTCGCTTCACCAGCCTCTTCTCAAGAAGACCTCAACCATTCTTTACCAAGAGTAAGTACTGCGTTCTACAACGTTCACCAGTTCTTGAATTCCAAACTCATTTTGCACTAACTTGTCTGTTCTCAGAAAGATTGGATCCTGGTGATGCAGGTGACCCAAAAATCGTCATGGCATCTTTAAGCTTTCAATGAGACAAACACATTCAACAATAATTTCAGATACAAATACATAGAACCAAACACAAAATATCAGCAATGTGTATCCAACACCCCTGCAAATCTTCGCAAAACAGAATTGTTGAGAGAGACAATCAGGCGCAACTTCTTTTGTTTTTTCCCACAGTGAACAGTAGGTGTGTGTCACACCAGTAGGAGGCTCCATCATGACCACCCAGGGGAGATGACATAGCCAGCCTTGGGCAGATTAGCCCAACCAGGATGTAAATAGAGTATTACATCATCATCATGCTTACCGGCACTAACTACCTTCCCCAAGCACCCTGCCTGGCAAGAGGATTTGATTGAGGCCACAGGCAATGCGTCTGCCAAACAAACCACTTTTTTTTAAATTAATGAAGCAAAAACAAAAAAAAAAAAAAAAGGAAATAAACAGTTGTGTCCTCCTCAAGGAATGCAGTAAAACATGCTTGGCTGGAATGTTTTCCTTTCTTTCATGCAACTTCTTACTTGGACTATATGTAACACCCCATAGACAATATGGCGGACTGAGCAACCAACCCGAACATTTTTAAAACTAGTTCAAGTTGGGTGGTCCAGTATCTGTTCAGTCTCTTGGATAAAAATGTTTGTGGTGCCGAAAATAAATTCCAATAAAATCCCAGCAATTAAACATAAGTATACACATATAGCTTTTAGGGCATTGTGCTATTAGCACATGTAGAGTTTCAACTAATGCATACTGTACCCTGATTTATTCCACAAAACCGTTGTTGTCACCATTCAAACTCTTCTTTTGGCATAAGCTCACTAAATAAATAGGTTGATTGTGAGTTGTGCCCTAAAACCTTCACTGTATATTGGTAAGAATGTCACAAAAGAGAACCTGTGAAAAGAGAGTTCTTCTTCTTTTTAGTGTTTTTATAAAGTTACTCTTTGAGGAAGACAGTGGGCGGAGCTGGTTTAACAGCACCTGTTTAGTTTGCAACTGCAAGACTTGACTGAATAGCTACATGCACACTGTGGTATAATAAGTGAGAAGATGTCGAGGAAACCCAGGTATTTTATGGTGTAAGGATTTGAACTGCATTTGAAAATTCTGTATTAAAGTTCCTAGTAACATGGTAATAGGGACATTACCATTAAATGCAAATGTTTAAGATTCTCTTTCACCTCATCGCACAAGCATATAGACAGTCCTACACATCTTCATTTGTATTATACAAGTCAAATTAGAGACAATAAGACAAGTGGAGAGGCCTCTTATTGAACTGTTGGCCTGCTCTCAGCTTTCATAGCAATCCGTTGTGGGGGGATTTAAAAGGAATTAAAATGGATTCAGGCCACATGACATTAAGGAGCTACCCAAGGTCAGTTATATTAACAAAGCACGTTGGCATTAACCTGAAAATGGTAAACGAAACAGTTTGATTTCATCTTGACATATACTTTCCTGCTAAAATAATCAGCCTACGGTACAAAAATTGCAATATTAACCGCAGTTACTCAAAAAACCAAAACTTTAGTCTTAGTTTAAAATGAAAACTAGAGTAGGACACAAGTAACAGAAACTGTTGATTTGATCAGAAAAACTAAGAAGAGAAAAGGTTTACATTTGTTATTCCTCATGCAGAGACCTACCTCTCTGTTTCACTGTTCAGCTTTAAACTCACCATTTGGGAATGTGAATCTCCTATGAAACATGCTGCAGGCCTCTCAATAGTGCAAAGTTTCTTCAGACAAAATCCACGCAGTATTTACATCTTAATATAAGGTGGTTACATGTGTGCGCGGGTTCTGCTCCCCATGGAAACACACACACAAACGCGACGCTTGTTTTTAAGCTGCCAGGTGACGAGGGGCTCGTTCAGGCGCGCGCAATGCTTTCTGGGACTTGGTGTCTTTGGGACAGATGAACGAGGCTGTGGAAATCTAAAAAGCACTGGGTTTTTATAGAGAAATATTCAGACAACAACGACAACAATAGACAACAACGACAAAAAAGTGCTTTTCTAAATCACAAAGCTTAAACTTCAATGGTTTACACCGTACGAATGAAGTATGAGCTTTTATTTCACCCTGTTGAAGGAACTGTAGTTCCTCTGCTGCACAGTTAGATGGAGCCGTTGGGTTGTGCTCGTTTGCATCGGTCACTGAACAGCTGGAAACGTCTTCAACTGTTGAAAAACACGCGTTTTGATGTAAATCCGATATAGAATCACTGCACCAAATCATCTAAGTGGTCTGCTTGTCACCTCCATCCCCTCGGAGGTCACAGGGTGATTCATATATGAATAATGCTTTATGCATCCTCAAAGCCTTGTCAACCTGCTTTTTTTTACTTTGATGCTAATTAAATTCTAAGAATGACGTTCACCTCATTCTTGCGCCCGTGCGCTCGCGTTTGTGTGCGTATGTGTGTGTGTGTGTGTGTGTGTGTGTTTAGGAGGTGGTCTACTCACGACCACGGTGCAGGTCGGGCTAACAAGAGGGAGAAGGCCAGGAGATAATGAGTGGAATTTCGCTCTAAGAGGATTATTACCGTCGACAGCCAGACGCTGGTGTTCAACGGATACTCGCATTTACCAGTTGGAACATTGCGCACCACGACTTCATGCAACCGGAGAAGATCCACCCGCACACTCATGGCATTCGAGTGTCATTTTGAACCAGCAGTACATGTGAAAAATGAATTAAATTAATTTCGACATTGTAAGATGACCTGTGGTAGTTTGAACTTGTTGGGAGCGCACTGGAATCAGTCACTTGGAGTGAACCTGAGAGCGGCTCAAGGCAGTTTGTAACATGAAGACGCGACCTGCGGGGATCGGCAAAGTCAACGCGGACTGGATGGGCTCGCTCCCCTCCAAGCTTAGTGCCATGCCCCTCAAATACCTCGCCGTGCCAGGTGAGCATGTCGTGCGTAAAACTGCGTGTCGCTCTTTCGGTATTCTTCTACCCATCACTTACTGTCTGGATATCCTGAAAAGAAAACACAACAAAAAACATACAAACATACATTGTGTGTGTGTGTGTGTGTGTGTGCGCGCGCTGTTGTTTACCTCTCCTATTTTACTTTTCTGTCACCAACATCCTCATAATCTTTCCTCCAGGTTCTCATGATTCTTTCACCTATTGGGTGGATGTGCAGGCTCCCGTGGGTCCCGATCAGAAGACTTATGTCAAATACCTGGCCACCATCTTCAGCATCTTAGCCAAGAAAGTTATGGTGAAGTGGTCCATGACACAGGTGCTGCTCTGAAAGCAGTGGAATGAATAATACTATGCATTTTGGTAGCCAGATTGTAAACTGTACTTGTATAACATATTGTGACATATTGTAGGTATATTTTGGAAGCATTGCTGCTTTACTGTCTGGCAAGTGTGTTGGGTTTTGCAGCCACTTTTAATATTGAATGTCATGTGATATTCCCAGAATTTGACTTTTAAGGAGCAGCTGGATGCAGGAATTCGCTACTTTGATCTCAGGGTCTCCTCCAAACCATATGAGCCTGGAAATGAGATCTACTTCATCCATGGTCTTTTTGGACACAAGGTGTAACTTTTTTCACAACTTACTATGTTTCTTTTTTGTTATTATCCTTCAGTGCTGACTGTGTAGCTCAGATGTCTCCAGCTCTGACATTTGACAAGGTTCCATTGAATGTTTTCAATATTTCAGCGAGCTCGTGTTTTTTACTTCATATGACTAGTGCAGGTGTTTGTTCTAGTGTTGTGTTTCCAGCTGATGTGAGACCAAAGGTTGTGTGTTCAGTCGTAAACATCCCTCCTCCTAAATGGGTCATTCTGACATGGCTGATGTTTGGTTGATCATTGGGACAATAACTTAATACACAGGAATTGTTTGCCTTATTAAGCCTGGATGGTATTTGATGGTGTTTTGTTTTCCACTAAACAACAAGGCATCTAGCAGCAACTTTGGGGCTTTAAAGTAATTCTTAAATGTCACCTCCTTCTCTCCTACAGGTGAGGGATGGCTTATTAGAAATCAACTATTTCCTAGTCAGACACAGGAAAGAGGTAAGAAGCAGTTCCCACGGCTAATTTATGAAATGAGATTACCTACGATAGATACTGAACTTCTAATGCATTGATGTTTTAATGATTCAGATCGTGTTTCTGGACTTCAACCATTACTATGCAATGGACACAGAGCATCATTTGTACCTCATCACCATGCTCCAAGAAGTGTTTGGCAGCAAGCTGTGTAATAACTGTGCAGTGGAGAACATTACTCTGGACTACCTCTGGGAGAGGAAATACCAGGTGGGCCTGGGGGTGCGTCAGATGCAATACTAATTATTACATTATGAACCCTGCTCAAAATGTTCACAACAAATATTTTTCTCAACCAGATTTCCTAGAAGGTGCATTGGAGAGATTTCAGATAATTCCAAGCAAATGAATCATAAAAAAAGTATTTTCCTCTGAAGGTGCAAGTTATAGTCAGAAAAGAAAGATTATCGCCTGCATAAGACTGTTCTCTGTTGTCTCTGCTTGTGTGTGTGCACCTGCATGTAAATGTATATGCCATATACATTGTGTCTATACGCATGTACAAGTAAAATGTATGCACAGGTGTGAAGCGGACGGCCCGCTTAACCCCTGTTCGTAGGTAATCCCCACTCCCTGGCAGGAATTAATGCAGAGCGTCAATCCATTAACTCTTACAATGCATACACATGTCTTTGCTTGGCTGTTTGATCGCTTCCTGTATTATTTGAAAATGATCCTACCTTTTTTCTGCGTTGTCCTGTTTGTGGTGTATTCAAATATCAGTTCAGCTCCTGATCTGATGACCCTAATCTGTGACTGGCTTAGATGGCAAACCAGAAAGAAGGAGTAAAAGATTAGACGTGGTGAAAAAGGAATGGTTTGCCAGCCTTCCTCTTCACTTTAGCTGTCACTCTGTCAACTGTGTTTGTCTCTCTAATGTTAGATCCCCCATAACGGATTTTATCATGATCTACAATATTATTTTATTTTATTCTTCTTGATAATTACCTCCCTCTTCACTAGTATTGCATATGATTAGTCCAGATATTTTACAACCATACAGAAAGATTAGGATTAGGTTGTAAATGATTATATATATAATATTTATCAACTGATTTTCATGACTGTTACCTCATGCAGGATTTGTATGTAGTTTGAAGTTTTATATATCAATCTTTCAAGCCCTGTGTCTGCTGTCTTCCGGTTTATATCCGCTATCTTTTACTTTCTGATCTCGGCAGGTTATAGTGTTCTACCACCATCCTTCAGCTCAGGGCATCCCTGTCATGTTTCCTGGGTACAAGATCCCTGCTCCTTGGGCAAACACCACTGAACCCAACAAGCTCATACAGGTCAGAAAACAGCCTTTTGTGTGTCATACCAGCATCAATTCCCCGATATAGAGACAAAAGTGAAGACTGTGAAATTAGTTTCTTAATTGTATTTGCATTTAACATTCTCCTGTATAGTTCCTGGAAACTACACTGAATGAAAGAGCCAAGAAGGGCTCCTTCCATGTGTCCCAGGCTATCCTCACACCCAGAGCCAACACTGTGGCCAAGGGCTTAGTTTGGGGGCTACGAAACTACCTGGTGGAGAGGTTGGTAAATAATTTGGGGTTTATTTGTAGGGATGTGGATATGTCAACAGCTTTGTTAGTTATGATACATTCAGTTTATATGAAACTTCCTCTCTAATTAACGTGATTTGGAAGCAAAAGTACTGTGTATGTGCTCATCATTGACAGATTATGTTAAAGTGGGTCCCTGGACACGGACAAGACCCCTAACCCCTCATACAGAATACCACCAGACAACTCTAAAAGAGTTTTTTTTAAAGGGTTTCTCAAATCTGTGGCCAGTAGAGGGCAGTACAGTAATTGCAGCAAATACCTGCAGTTTAGGACACTTGAAAAAGGGAAAAGAAAACAAAATGATCAGACTTTAGAGCTATTTAAGACAAAGGCTACAGTATGTAAAAATCTAGTCTAGCTTTCCTGTTACAATACTGTAACTGTATTTGTTGTACAACCCTGAGGTTATACATAAATCCTTTTCTAACCCATAGTGGAAAACAGTGTATTGCATTTCATCTCCTAGTCAAGAGTTCTTGTTCCCCAAGCAAGTACAGGGTTAGTAGCACAAACCTTTTTAGCCATCTACCTGCCTAAACCTAAGATTCAAGTGGAAATCACAACAGAAATCCTCACTTTGAGTACACACCCAGGATGCCCTGAAGTCTGAGAGAAACAGCCACCGATGGTGGGTTGTAAAACTCCTGAACGGATGCCCTGGTGAGACAGGAGGTGGCCTAATTTTGCACTTCCGAGGAAATCTGATTGTTTATCGCCGCTGGATAAACAGTGTAACTTCCTGCTTTTGTTCTGCTGGTGGCTAAAATGTTGTGCAAAATTTAAGGGTGTTAGGAGTGATATGTTTGCAAAGTCATAGTGTGTGTGTGTGTGTGTGTGTGTGTGTGTGTGTGTGTGTGTGTGTGTGTGTGTGTGTGTGTGTGTGTGTGCCAAGAATCAAAACAGAAAGTATTTAAATGCAAAGCAATGATTTGGAAACAATAGTGGCAAAGTTGTCTCCTACAGACTGACACAAACATCACTCCCTCTTTACTTCTTTCCATCAGATAGACTTCTCCTTCCGAGATGTTTCAAAACTTTACCAACAACTTTTCATATCTTTGGACAAATATTGAGCAAAGGAAAAATTGGTTAGGTGTGAGCAATGTTTAGGATTATGGATTTCTACAACTATTCAATTATTCTTAGCCATAACTATGAAACTAACAGAGACATGAACTTGGCACTAAACATTTAATTTATTAAATTAATTAATTAATTAATTTAATAAATATATGACCACACATTCATATTGTCTATACTTTCTCTTTTCATAAAAGGATCTCATCCTCTGTCCTCTAACCTAATCTAATTGCCAACTCTTATTTTCATGGCCCTAGAAACCTGCCTACCATCATGTCCTGGGTTGAGGCTCAGAGGCCGGGGGTAGACGGGGTCAACATCATAACTTCTGACTTTGTGGACCTCACTGACTTTGCCAACATTGTCATCAGACTCAACAACCTGCTGTTGTCTGAACAGGACCACAAACCCAGATGACACATGTGGACAACTGTGTGCTAATTATTCCACCTCTGTTGCACAATGTTTCTTTAAAAAAATCTAGAGTAGTTTTAATGTAATTTAATTAAGAAATAGAAATAAAGATATTTTTTTAGCAGCTAGCAAACAGCCTTTCTTTCAGCTGTTCAGTTTTCAACATATTACATACAAGTAAATATACACATGTATAATAATAGAAACCATTTAAAGGAAATTAATCAACTGTATTTTTGTTTTTGAACTTAACAGTTTTGGTTGCAGCCAAGTCTCCCAACCTTAACATGACGTACAAAAGGCTGAAAGAAGCCACAACAGAGAAGACAAGACATGCCTAGAAGCATTTTTTGAACAGGTTATGGCCTCATTAATGGATTCATTTTCATTTTGGGGAAAAGCTAGAACCACATCACAATACTGCTGTAACATGGTACTGCCCTGTTACCTGTACAGGGATTTACCTTTTAAGGTTCAACATCAAAATGTTTCAAAGAGTGTTGTCATCTTTGATATTACACTCATTACCATTGCTTTTTTTAATGTTCTGGTCACATTAAGGACCTTTTTATTATGATCAGAGCAACAATCACACAATAAAATATTGTATGTACAGTGTAGGTATTCTAGGTATTGAGGTACTGTACTAGTATAAAAAATATATAATGGGATTAAAATGGATTGGGACAAAAATTCAGTTTTTAAAGTGTGATTTTACATTGTATTTCCAACAAATTATTAACTGTAAACTAACTGGCCAGTAAGCTAGAGTTGTGTTTGTGATTGTGAAATAAGCATGACACAAGAAGAGAGGTTGTGGTTTTCCACAAGTCACGCATTGTGAAAGAGGTCCCCACTGTGCTACCACTGTCTCAACAATTATGGTTTGACTGCAGTAGTTAAACTGAAGATCAAACTAGTGGCACGTTTGGGGCTGAATTGCAGGGTGACAGCCAAAAATGCATGGAGCTTGTGCCATAAATCCCCCCCACGACACACACGTAAATAGGGTCTATGTTTACAGTGTTTTTGCTCATGTTTTCTCACATCCCCTCCCAAACTAGACATGTAGAAATAGAAACAGGATTCAGTAATGATATGTATGCATTAAGTCACCAAATGGCTGTGTACAGCATAGGGGAAACTATGTATAATACATGTACATGTACAGTAGATAAAGGGATGAAACTTTTCCCGTGTTTAGTTTGAAATCTGCATTTGAGTATGTATAACTGTGTGTGTGTGCATGTGTGTGTGTTTCTTGTGGGTCTGGTGATTACTATGCATGACACTAGTGCAGGAACAGCTGTCCTGCATTCCAGTGGTTGGAGAATAAAAACAGGGTAAGAGAAGGAAGAAGATGGTAAATGTACAAAAAATGGGGACATTTACAAATTGGAGTATTAAAAAAAAGACTTTGATTGTTTGAAGGTAGGGCAGATAGAGAAGAGAAGAATCTATTAGGTCTGAACTAAAATTCAAGTAGACTGGACAAAGTGGACGAGGGACAACAATATGATGAACATCTGCTTTTTCATCATCTAGTAAAAAAAAAATCTGTTTTCTTTTCATTTCAACTCTTTATTTCACTCTCTAACTCCAGGCCACATTGTTGACACGGCTGTCACACAGACCCACAAGCACAGGCACTTTAATTGAGGAGTAATTACACATACCATGGCAGGCAAGTGGGAGAGCAGCAGACTGCTGCATCCCTGTGCTGTTTAAATCCTCTCTCACTCACAGTCACACACTTTGTCTCACTTGTGTCACAGTTAATTTTAAAGGAGGAGACCACAACTCATGTAAGGTCTTTCAGATGATAATAGTATCCTAAAACTACATTTTTGCCTACACGCAGTCATGATTGTATTCATATCTAAAATGTTTTCATTTAAGCATAGTCCGAAGTGGAGAGTGGACACAGGAAAGCCAGAGATAAACTCAAGATGCAGCTGTGGAGACAGAAACATATGTATAGAAAAGGGAAACTTAGAACAAAAAGGAAAAGACGGAGAGGTACACACTTCCTCAGCTGATAGCGAGACATACATAGGAATGTAATGTGACCTCCAGTTAGAAACTGCAACGCTGTGAAATAATCTTAAAAAGTTGCCAACTTCAGGCGAGAAAAAGTAGGCAACAGGTATTTTACAATTCTACAGCTCATATTTTGAGAGTAGTACAGTTTGCTTTGTGGAACAATGTAGGAATTGCACATTTAGATGTGAGACTGGGTTGCGAGAGGGCATTGATTTTACGGGTTGTGTTGGGCTTCATGCTGAGTCAAACTAGAAATACTGGGAGACCTCTTTTTCTTGCATGGTGAGTTTATGTAATAAAAACATTTGACACTATTATGGAAAGTAAAAAACATAAGTAAATAGAGTTTCGGTGCATTTGACATCACACCGTATATCCAAGGTGTTAACTGATGTCAGTGACAAGAAATAATGACGATAACATCCATTACACACAGATTTGAGGAAGAAACTAAATATGGGCATAAAAGAAATAGCTACACGGTAGCATCTAAACGTTAAGCAGGAGGATTTGTCTGAATAAAACTGGTTTCAGTCTGTCATGGCAGGGTCTCATAACACCGGGTACAATCCCTCTCCAAATGGTTTCTGCTCAGCTTCCCAGGATCACAGGAGAATTGTGGAATTCACTCGAGAACGCTGTCAAACATTGGGTTGCCCTCTCAAACCCACAGGCTCTGGCATGATGTCACTGGGAAAGCTGTGCAGCTTTAATGGTAACAACCAACCATGGAGGCATTATAGCGTAATAGCCTCTGGAAAGGCTTTTAAAAGGAACTGAAAGACAATTTTCCAGGAGCATTATCCTGATAACGTGTAGCGGTTTTCTCGGGTTCAATGATGCATTTGTAGATGTTGAGTCATGACCTCAAATGAGCAAAAAGCCCAGACATGTAGCGGTAAGTAAACAAAGACTCACGTTTTTGGAAAGTTCCTTACAGAGTGGGATCTGGAGCAGCAGAGAAAGTGGAACAGGTCTGGGTTCACCAGCTTTCTTCCTGTTTATCCACACAGAGATCCTTGCTCTTCCTGAGAGATAAGATAATCCTGCTTTCACGGAAAAGCCTGGATGGGCATTTGCGTATAGTTGTGTGTTTGTGTAAGCAAACTGTCCTTGCCTTCATCCTAGCCAGAGACCAAATTGGAAGACTACATTAGTCATTTTCCAACCATAAAGACACGTCATGCATTAGGCTTTACTTGTGGTCCTTTGGCCCAAGCTAAACAAAAGTCTGCATGACTTAGGTTGTATTACAGTTCTGCATAATGCATGCTGATGTTTTATGTAATGTCTGTTTTGAACTGTGAGGAAAACATGAGTCTCTGCCAAATGAAATTACCTACTTATAATACAGGACTGCTGGCACTGACTCATGATGTTTTCACACTGATGCATGATTGTACATGTGGGGATTTTTCAGATGGTTGACAATACTTTTGCAAAGAGCAGCAGTTTGCAGGAAAAAAAAAATATGGATCCCATTGTGAAAATTGTGATAATTGTTTTATTTTATTTTTCCCTTAAGGAAATCAGTACTGAGTTATTTCGGCCCATTTTGAACCAGTCCATAAATGTTTAAGATGTTTTGCACCTCTACCTCTGTGGCATACAATTATCTAAACTTGTATAAAGGCTATTTCTATTTTATTTGCTGTAGAATATATTCTGCCTAAAAGAATTTTTTGAACCCCAACAAATTCGACACCTCAGGTTCCTTTGATAGATTGGTACTTTCCTGTTGTACCTTTTGGCAGCAGACACACACGGATCACCACTATGGATTTATGTGCATTCATTTTATAAAGCTTTACCAACATTCCACTCGTCTGATACATAACATACGTTTTACCAGTTTGTTTTCCCACATGTCTGGATCTTTATCCATGCTGACGAAACTGTATGAACCAAATCCTTCAGTTTTAAGGACTGGATTGTGTCCTGTAACAGGAGACTAGACTGCATTAATGTTGCAATATCATTAGTAAAACATGGAATTTATTGTGGCTTCTTATCTTGTTCCAAAGTGGATCTGAAACAATTCTCTCTCTCTCTCTCTCTCTCTCTCTCGCTCGCTCTCTCTGTCTGTCTCTCTCTCTCTTTGCCCCTTTTGTCCCTCTCTCACTTTGTCTCCTTCTATTTAAGAATGAGAGGTCAGATCTGGGTCTGTTAGCACCTGCACATTATAATCTGTATGTGTGAGAGAGAGAGAGAGAGAGAGAGAGAGAGAGAGAGAGAGACTCCCTCCCCTCACTTCCAGCTGTCCCTACATTCCTCCACACGTCGCTATTGGTGGAAGCCGCTGGCCCTTTTTTTGTGTGCGTTTTTGTGTGAAGGCAATGTTGGGAGTGCGAGATCGCGTGTGTGCGTGAATGTGACAGAGGATTAGGTGTCTTTTCCTAGACATCCACATGGATTGTATCAGTCAAGAACGGGGACTGCGGGAGACACGAAGGAGATAATCACAAAATAACTAGTGACATCTCAGGAGTTTTTTTTTTTTTTTTTCAGGCGACATAATTCTGGATCTTGGAGCGTAATTGCGCAATTGCATCCTTGTCTGCGCTATGACAGAAGTGGCCAGTCCCGCTTCAATGATGGTAAGCGCGTTTACAGATAGGGAATAAGCAGATTTCCTTTAGTTTTAGGTGGTTTTCTCAGACACATTCATGCTGTTTGAACAGCTACTAGTGTTTTAATCCACAGCTCTGGGAGCTTCTTACAGTGTGCATTGCCTTACAGTGGGGCTGTTTAACAGTAAAGTAAATCTCATCCGGATTTACCAACAGATTTTGTTCTCAGGAAATGAAATACAGCAGACGTTTTGTTGTAAATGGAAAGTTTCACTCAAATTCAGAATTTCGTTTAAGTCTCCTTGTGTGCTTTTATAACAATCGAGCTGCACCAGGCTATTACAAATAATGTTAAAACCATTATTCTTGGCTTGTCAACTTGACTCTTGCGGTGATGTGGAAACCAGGGGAACACGGACTCGACATGCTAGTGCTGTCATCAGCTACCAGAACCGCACATCATACTGAAAACATCTTATTTGATAGCAACTGTGCAGAAGTCTTTTTATTTCAATATATCAGTTTCTGCATGAAATCGACCATGTCGTGTTTGTATTTACTGTATATGTGTGTCATTTGGAAAAGGTAGAAATAAGTTGGAGTGGATGTTGAGTATTCACTTCAACCACTGGATTTAAATAGCTAAAACACACACATTACATATGTTGCTGTTTTTTGGCCTGTGGTGCCACAATTGTTTGTGCCACTTTCTTTTTCACACAAACACAACAACTTTGTTTGTATTATCTCAACCTTACGGACACGGTTCATGTGGCCATGTGTGATACCATATGTTACTAATATGGGTTAAAGTCATATCCGGCCCCTCGGAAACCCAAACATCACTTGATCCTCTGCTTATTGCTCCTAAGTTAATGTGGGCTTTTCCAAACATGCACACACCCACTGTAGAAATTCAAGTTTGATTTCCTCCACTTCTGAGTCAGCTTCAGTAACAATGGACGAGTCCAATGTGAATCATTTATTTTCAGAAATGACAGATAAGTGTGTGAGCTTGCGGCTGGAGAACAAAGTTCCGTAGCCGGTGGATAGATGTTTTAGCAGGGGTTCAAGGTGAAGCAGAGTATTCACAAGATAAGGGAAAGACACAAACAGATGGAGGTTCCTATCAGTGACTGGGTATACAGTTGTCTGTCGACTTCACATGGCTGTTTGAGGGTTAAGACCTCGATTAAGGGTTACGTTTGGAAAGAAGATTAGATTAGCATTGGGGTAAAGGGCAAGAGAATGAATTATGTCAATAAGTGTTTTCCCAACTAGTAAGACCAAGGTTTGTGCTGACAATTAAATTATCTTTGCTAGGATTAGTTTGAGTTTTACATCTTTGCAGTAAGCATAATTTGTTTGTAGTCAGGACAGGAAAACAGGCTCATTAAGAGAGCGACTCCATATTAAACAGCATCTGCGATACAATGCTGGCTTTGTCAGGTGGGAGGAGGAGAGGGTAAGGCTGGAATGTGAGGGGAGGGGATGTTAGCAAGATACAGAGGGATGGAGAAAGATAGCGACAGACAGAGGAGTGAATCCAGGCTGAGAAAAAGGCAAGACAAAACATGGAACACATAAAGAGATAAAACACATCAAAGCGACAGGAGGCGAAGCCAGGTGGGATGACGGTGTTTTTAAATAGATAAGTCTAACACCCTCGGATTTAACTTGACTGCAAGCTTGATTATTCACACTCTCATCTTGGAAACTCATCTCCATTAGTTGGTTGAGTTCATATCACCTTGACTAGGTGCATTCCTGATAACTATAAGGCCAATGTAATCTATAGCATCATGCATTGAAATTGCAGATGCCTGGTCCTGGTTATGAGACTGCAGGCTGCAAAAGAGTCAGACAGCAACAATAATAATTGAAACAGATGCAGAGAAAATACAGATGAGAGGAGCGAATAGACACTGGGACGGAAGCAGAGAGTAGAGAAAAAGAAATGGTCCGAGAATGTGGGATCTTTCCTTTTGGTTTTATCATGGCTCCATCTTCCATCATTTTTTCTCCTTCACCACTCTGTTATTCTCTTTCTTCTCAATCTGTGAGTCCAGATGCAGTGCAAACTGAGCATTTTGGGGATACTCAGCTGTTCTACAGATGGGAGCAAAGAGAGATTATGTGTGCATGCACCTTCTTCCAATTGTGTCCATGTGATTTTAAAACCACTGTGTATTTACAGACTTGCAAATTTGGACAAGCTGGACGAATATTTAAAAGGCCAGTTCAGTGCACCAGTTTAAGAGTTACTGTTATTTTTAAAGTAGGCCAGTGCTGCATGTTTAGGATATTTTCCTATTGGCCAACTTTCCCATAATAAGAAAAAAATCTACCTTTGAAAACTTTCCCAGTTGTTCATATTATTCCATTTCAGGAGTTAGTTTGGGATGTTGAAATTGACACTACTTCACTTTCTTTCCCTTTGTCTGACTCATATGTTTTTAACAATTACATATTTTTAAGAGTGCCTGTATTTCTCAGATTGCATTCTGCCAGAACTTTTAAATAACTATTCGGGTTAGTTTTATTTTAAGCCTACCTTTCTTTTGCAGGAACCTCCTGTTGTCATTTATACATTTACACACTTTCACACCTAGAATATGTCCAATACAGCCACAATCTGACCTGCTGCCCACTGAGCAGCTGCACTGCAGTAGTTGGGATTAAGAACCCTCCTCAAGGGCACTTAACTGGGGTTTGGTGAGCGAGATTCATCCATTCAAGCATAACATGCCCTGAGGCTGCACTTGCATCCTTGTCGACATGAGGGAAGATCTTTGTTCATAGTTCCACTCTCTTTGGTGAAGTTTGCTTAACATCAAAATTGGTTGCTTTTTAATTTGGTGACACTAAAGTTGACCCTTGATGAAAACAATATTCTGAAAATCAAACTACACCAGCGTTACTTAGCACTAATGGAAATGTGCCACTCTGTCAGGTTAAATAAGGTCAGAGACATCCATCCATCATTATCTTAACCGCTTATCCTCTGTGAAATCCCAGCTGTCATTGGGCAAGAGGTGGGGCACAATCTGTACAGGTCTCCAGTCTATCTCAGGGCCAATACAGAGAGACATACACAGACAGAAAACCATCCACACTCATTCAAACCTATGTAAAATTTAGAGACAACAATTAACCTAATGCATTAGCCTTGTGCATGTCTTTGAACTTTGTGAGGAAACCCATGAAAGCCCGGGGAGAATGTTCAGACTCCAAGCAGAAAGGCCACACCTGGCCAACGATTTGAAACATGGACCAACTTGGCAGGACTAACCCAACAATGCTCCCTGTCAGTGAATCGAGCCCCGGGACAGGCAGATACTCGCAACTGGTCAGAGACACAAAACTGAAACAAAAAAAAAAAATCCATGTATTGAACAGCTGTACATTAGATGTTCAAAGTAGGATGTCAACAAAATTAGATTATGTGAAACATGTCCCGGAGAAACGTCTGGTTAGGGTTTTTGGTTACTGTCATTGTATGAGCCAACCAGATTTCCTCTGGTTTTGTTTATGTTGTGTATTGTAAGATTATTTAGATTAAAAATAGGCGTAAGTTTATTGATGATGTCATTCATGACATCATATGGCTTTGATGTTTGTATAGTTTGCCTTTGTAGTTTGACTTTTAAGTTGCCATGGTAACAATGCATAACAATGGTTTGTTACAAAAGAGGCAGTTCAGCTCGGCTTTTGGAAGGAACAGACATGGACAACAAGAGAGACGGAAACTGGAGCACAGGAACTCACTACAAGATAGTGGTGACTTGCTGCAATAAGGTAGAAGAGAAAGGTTCCGTGTGTGGCTGTGGAGGCACACGGCTTCTTACCGTGTTCTGTGGATTTAGAAATCACTGAGAACCTTGTTTGATGGAATTGATTCGTGAATGTTTGTTAAATTACTATTTATAAATGTGTATTGTAGAATTAGTCCCTTATCAGCTAAGTTGAGAAACGTGGAATACAATAAATGTTCAGTGTTCATCATACAATGATCTCTCGAGTGGATAATTATTGGACCGTCTGATACACGTAAGATTGTTTTTACAGTTATTATTATAGCATTTGTTTTTTACAATAAATGTTTATCTCTTACCTACAAATACAGTACCTAAGCCACCCAGTAGTTGCTCGGCCTTGATAGAATCAGGTTTTTTTGTCATTTGATCTAAGACTGAGGAAAACCTCAGGATTCCAAAGCTGCAGTCTGGAAATCTAAAAGGGGGGCTGACACACCTCACTTCTCCTCTTTAACTGGAGCACAACAAGGGCAAAGGCTTGTCTTGACCTGCCCAGATTGTAGTTCACCTGGTGAAAGAAAGAGAAGGGCTTTAGAAAGAAAGAGAGCAAGACAGCCACAATCTTGGGGGTGGGGGTCTGAACTCACTAACACTAGTCTAGCTGGTGTTGTCATTACACATGGCGTGTTTGCTTTGTCTACAAAAGTGATGAAAAAATCAGTGGAATTTAGGTCCTCATATTTTCATGCAATACCAAAAAGAGCTGTAGGAAGGAAGCCAGTGCTGAATTAGAGGAAGCAGTGGGGAGCTGACTTTGATTTGCGTTTCCACTGGTGGAGGAAATAACGGAAAAGAGTAGAGTGAGATTAAAAAGGCAGGAGGACGAGGCAAGGACACAGACAAGATGCAGGAAGAGGAAAGAAAAGGAAGGGGGAGTTGGAGGAACATAAGCAAGTTATTTAGTGAAAGGGATTTGTAAACTAGGGACGAAAACAAGTAGTAAAAATTGAAAAAAGGAGAGAGGAAACAGTAGGTGAAAAGGGAGATGTGGTTGGGGTGGTTTCCCATGCTATAATCATCTCTGGTTTGGCGTTAAGCACCTCACTCAGCCTTCTGGGTGCGTGTCCATGTCTGTGCTTTTAAATGTGTGCGAATGAGCACTCAAATAGAAGCTGGCAGGACTGTTTTGGATTTTTTTGGAACTGTAGGGTGAAGCAGGGATTGTGTGTTTACTTGAATACATTTTTGAGGTCTTTTGGATTTTGTGTCCTTTTTATCTCTCTTTTCATTCCTCTTTGTAGTTTATTATTCCTTTTGTTCAATGTTTTGGATTGATCCATATGTTCCCACCACGTTGTCTTTAACTTGGACCTCATGTCAATCAATACATAATAAGAATAGCCATAGGCATACGTGGAGTCAGAGAGGAGCAAGTGGGGCTAACACCTCCTGCTGCTCACAGGGACAAAAAAGTACAACAGAGCTGCCCTTTGAATTGACTTGAAAATTAAGCAAATTTAACAAAGTGCCTCAACAGTAGGAAAAAAGTGCCCACAGATATGCCAACACATGAAAACATCACCGTAAAGTGCCCAGTAAAGGACCCCCAAAGAAAAGTGAACGTAATAAAGCGATTTGTCCCTATATATGATCATGCATTATGTGACCCTGAGAGCCGCATCACTGAGCCATTAAATAGCCATTAAATATACACAACGTATATAGATGGGTAAAGCTAAAAATAAAAATAATCATCCTCTGTTGATCATAAAAAATGATCCCTGGTCCCTGTTTCATGAAAATTTTAAATTTCATGACAGACTTGACTATAGATATCAGGGACTAAAGTGTTGAACAGTTGCAATTGAAATATGTTATCTTTTGGTTGATACATTTGTGTTTGCTTATGAATGTATATCACTTTCATCACCAGCATGACTTTTTTCTTCATCTCTACTTCAGGACTCTGACATGATGTTCCACACAGAGTTGTATCCGAAGTCGCCAGTTGAACCCAAGGTGACAGAATACACACGTACAAACACAATCTCACGGCACGTCATTTATTAACACAACTATGGCACAGTACTTCAGTACTTCAGTACTTCCCTTTAAAATATGCTTAATAACTTTTTATTCCTCAGCTTTTATTGGTCAGTTGCTGGTCAGATTTCACAGTAGTGTGAGTGTACAGAATGTACTAAATAAATTCACTGTGAGCCCATCTGACCTTTCCACTCTGTCTCATGCTTGTACTGTAGTCTCCACCCCTGGACTTGATTGACACGGGGAAAGGGTTGAAGGTCCAGACAGCTACGCCTCATCTGGTTAGCCTCGGCAGTGGGAGGCTGAGTGTGGCAATCACCCTGCTTCCCCTGAAGGAAGGTAACACAGACGTAGTATAGAATTGCATAGTCCATGGAGTAGGACTATGTGTTATTCAGCAAAGTTATTAAGGATACACACACAATTGTACAGCATGACACACATATAGGATGAATAAGTTTCCTTTTGATGACACAATGGTGCTGTATTTATAGTTATTTATAGTATCTCCATCATCAGCCAACCACAGCTGTCTTCTACCTCAGTGATAAAAAGATTCACAAGGTAACCTAACAAAATATACTGACCAACTGTAACAGTGGTGGCTATTACACACACTCATAAAGTTAACACAAAGCTCTGTCTTTATATGCAGACAGACACTTTTTGTTTTGTCTCCTGTTTGCGATGAGAACAATGCAGAGTGAATTGTGTCAGCACTTGCTTTAGAGTGGATGGATTTATGCAACAGTGGAACTCTGTTCAGCATATACAATCATAACTGTTTTCCAAAGCCATATTTTATTATGAGAGAAACTAGACTTTAGATTAGCTAGTTTATCACCATACTAAGTGCAGTTTTCAACACCGAACATTTAAAAGTATGATTGGCATTAGAATAATGGATAAAACTCCCACACACAGTACAAAGGCTCATTGTAATGGTAGAGTCAGCATTTTGACATTTAACTTTTTTCATTATCATTGTTCACTGCAAAACCTTTGCTTCACACTTTCACCATTTCCCAATTTAGTGTGCCTTGCAGTTTCAGTAAGCAATGCCAACAATGTGAACAAGCCATTTTAACAGAACTGAGGGTCTATTTTCCTCCATGTTCCTACTGAAGAAGAACAACTTGTTAAAATCAGTAAAACTGGCCTTTTATATTATAAGTTTATGGGCGTCAATTTAAGTTTCATTTGTGCTGTCAAATGACAATCTGTCCTACAGAGACATGCAGATGAGTGACACAGTGTCAAGCCTCACCTACTTGTACTGTATGTGTTCTACATTTGTCAGTCTGTGAATGATCATGTGTATTTCTTACTGTCCCAGGGGTGACCCGCATAGGCCGAGAAGATGCCCCAGTTCCTCAAGATATCACTATTCAGGGACCTGGGGTAGAAGCAGAACACTGTCTCATCATCAATGAAGGCTGGTGTTTTACTTTCAAAGATTAATACCATTGATATTAATGTAGTTCTCAAACTTAAACCATAGGAAGCAAGTTGAAAATGGGTGACATCACCCTGAAAGTAATTTGTATTATTTCATACTAAATAATGAAAAGTACTTTTTTAAACTACTGAATCTATTCAAACAGTATTAGAGTTAAAGATAAAGGATCAGTATATGGAGGTGGTGCGTTATGGAGTGAATTATGATGTAACACATTTGGCAGTTTGTGATTTTAATGGAAAATATGACATGAAGGTTTGCTTAACCTTGACCTTCTTCTCATTACCAATATGACAGGAGGGGTGGTAACCTTGGACCCCTGTGGTCATCTCTGCAGTGTGGATGGAGTCCAGGTCACTGTGCCCACACCCCTCACACAGGGTAAGATACACAAGAACACACTAGTGAGATAGCGCATTCTGGAAGGGCCCATTTGTCATGGCAGTGCTAGAGTATACATGCTTTGAAATATTGCCACCTATTGGTCAACAGTAGTACAGCAGTGGAATAAATTTGATGTTACATAGACTGTAAATACTTAAGTGTTTCATAATATCTGTGTGTGTGTGTGTGTGTGTGTGTGTGTGTGTGTGTGTGTGTGTGTGTGTGTGTGTGTGTGTGTGTGTGTGTGTGTGTGTGTGTGAAAGAAATTGAGTGGTTAGTTTTGAGGATTGGTTAACTTGCATTCCTTTTAGTGTGTGCACAAGTCACATGTGCACAGTTAATGTTGCACTGACATTCTGCCTGGAAACAACGGGATGTACAATATTTTTGTGTGCCTGTGTTAAATCTACAGGTTCATGTTTGTGTGTGTGAGTATTTTCACGTTTCTGTATGAGTTTCTGAATGATGTACTGCTCTGGTTTGGTTTGATTCTTTGTGGTTTGGAAAAGCTAGCTGCTACAATGAGTCACAGCTTCCACCAACTGCACTGCATACATTACTCTTACAATTCTGCTATAGTATACTACTAGTAAAACACACACACACAAAATCTCCTATCTTTCTGTTCACCCCTGTCCAGGTGCCTGTATTTGTTTGTGTTCTTTTCCTCCTTTCTCTTCTTAATTTCTTTGTGTTTTCTTAGTTTCAAAGTTCATGCTGTTTTATGCTTTTTGCCTTCTGGAACAGTTTCTTTCATTTTTTTTTTCTTCACTGACTATTCCTCTGTCCTTTCTCTATATGTTTTTCTAATTTTCATTGAGTCCTATGTGGCCTGGTCATTCTAAGTTAAATATTGATAGGACTACTTATCTTCCTACTGTGGCTAGCTGATTCAAATATTGACAACATCTTGGTGCGTATACAGACATTTGGCCAGAGCATTGTAAAACAGCAAGGGTGCAGAACAGGACTGAAAGAGAAAAAATAGGTAAAAAGGCAAAAGTGGGCATGGTTTGGAAAACTGAGACAGAGACAGATAGAGAAAGAGAGAGTGCAAAAATCTTTCAGCAATACCCATGTGTCTCAGATGTTCTTGGCTTAAGTTAGTCTAACCACACACAAACACATATAAAGTGTAGTGCAGTCTGGAGATAATTAGCTATGCTTAGAAACTAAGCTGTTGTATATTTGGGCCTTCAAAGCTTGACCTGGAATCGCATCAGCTTCACTATTAACTAACTAAAAGTTGAATAGTTATTTGTTACTAATAGCAGAAATTATAATATTGTCAACTACTGTGTATCAATAACATTGACAAATACACATTAATTACTACTTGGCTCCTTATTCCATTTCTAATATAGTTAACAAAAGCTAGTATTGAGATGTCTATTTCTGCATGTTGTTGCCATTGCAGTTGGCAGTAATTTTTTCAGAATGGTTGTTCACAATGATAGTTCACATTTCAGTTGACTTTGAGCATAAAACTCCCAGCATTCACAGCGTTCTGAGGCAAATGCAAATTTAGCTGACTAACTAAGTACAGCTACTATAATAGCCACTCTCTCTCTCTCTCTCTGTGTATTACATAAACACATATACAATTTGCACACACAAGTAACGTCATGGATGATCATTTAAGAATGTCTGCAAATCACAAATAATTAGAAGAAAACAACAAACAGTAGGCAAACGGTGGGATAGAGCCCTCCATAGCTGTTTTATCACAGATGTTTTTCGGTGTGATATTTCCTATGAAGGGATTTTCTTTATGGCCAGTCTGACTGCGTCTGGCAATACCCCAAATCTCTGTAAAACCCCATCCCTGTTGCCTTAGAAGTCATCTTAAGTGGATTAATTTTGGTTTCAGTTGAATCAAACCACTACTTTTACACGGTTGATAAATCAGCCTCTGGGCTAACTTGTTTGAAGTTACACTGGTCCAAGTTATTTCACGGAAAAAGATCGTAAATATACGGCAGGTAGACAAAGAAAATCGGAGGGTGCGTCGGTGTAATGCCTCAGTCTCTAATAGCCTTTAGACCTACTTGCCACAGGTGGGGGGTTGACGGTGTACGTTTCTTTTAGTTTAGATACGTTTTAATTGTTGTCGCATCTGACTTTTTAAAATCATATTTCTGTTTTAAAATCATAAACCCGCAATAGTGAAATCGGGTTTCTCGAGTGTAATTACCAATATTTTCTCTCGTAAAACCTGAGCGTCGCACCCCTTTATGCAAACAGTTGGTACATTCTCGTGCTCAGACTTTGTGGATGGTAAATCAGAGAACTTTCTTCCAAACGGAGTCAAAGCGGCTGAGGAGGCGTTTCATCATTACAGAGAGACAACAAACAAGGCAAACGTCGGCAGGAATGCAGCTATAGATTTATTTCCCCCCCCTTTAATTCTCGAGGACGTTTGAGGACTTTTGAGGTCCTTGTCATTATGATTCATCCGACGTTAAAGCCAAGAAAATAGACATTCGTGTGATAAGTCTGCGGTGAATGGGAAGCAAAAGGTCTGTAACGGACTTTTTTTTTTGAACAATGCAACGTTAGCGTTTCATTTTCTCAAGCATTTTGACGCACTCCTACTTTACGTCTAACATCTTCTATTTTGCAAAATTAAATGTTTTTTTTTCTGAAACTAAGTGCTAAGCTAAATTTGTGTATGATTTTTGTGTATGCTCCTATTTCCTATTTCTCTCTCGCTGATGCTTATGATCTCTTATCACCCTACATACCTGTGTTATTAATCACTGTCTTTTGTAAACACACCGATTCCAAAGTAGCCTGGCGTGGTCACGTGAACAGTTGGGGGCAACGCTATCAGCCTAAATATGAGATATACTCATCACTCAGTTAATTTCTGTAAGGGTTGTTTTACTTTCCTTGTAAATAAGGAGTGTAAGCTACTTTTACTAGGCAGGATAAACAGCACCTGCTCAACATCTGACGATATTGATTTTCCTCTAAAAGCCTTTCTAAAGGACAATGAAAGCCAATAGAAGTGTTACTTTCCATCTGTTACCATGAAATTACTGAACTGATACATATGGCTCTTTCTGTGAGTGAGCATGAGGATCAGGGCTGCTGCTCAGTTCAGGCCAAACCACCAGCATGTGAAAATTACTTCATAATTTTCATCTACGTTTTTGGAGTAATTCATAACCTGCTGGTTGTAGACTATTGTGTGCACAATAAGGAGATAACCTTGGAGATAACCTTGGTGTGCTTACCATTGGATCTTAAATTAGCTGTAAAGTTCACAGACTGGTGTAAGTTCACGGGACAAAAGGAACTAGCCTAACGCTAAGGATCTGACACTTGAAGACAAAACCAATTCATTGTTCTGTTTGTTATTGTGTTCATAAATCGTTCTCCCACCTGCTGGTTGCACTTTTGGGCTTTTCATTAACTCATATAATATAAACCCGATTAATAAGAAAAACAATCTTTTGTTATCAGTTTGTAGTTACATTTTCTTTCTCATTAAGTTTTCAATTTTGTTTTTGGACCTGTCACTGTCCCCATACCAAGATGGCTACTGAGCCAGCAAGGAGCCAGATTGTGCATGTGATAGTGGTGTTTGTGCATGTGTGTGTGTGGTTAGGTAGGTGAGGGATTCAGCTAATCTATCCCAATTTCCCTGAGAAAGACCAGTCTGTTTTTTTATGATAATACTGCTTGACCCTTGTGCCTCAGAAAGTGTTAATTTGTGGTTTTGAGGCCAATTTACACTCCCACTGGGGCCTGTATGTGTATGCATCTTTTTTACGAATGAGTAAAATTCTGTTTTAGTGCAGATTGTATAAGTCCTAGCAACATTTCAAAGACCAGTTTTGATCAAAATAACTGGGACAATTTTCTGACATATCCCCACCAATTAGCACGTAACTGAGTTTTATTGTGGGTTGGATATGGCTTCATCTTATCTGAGTTGTATATATTTGGCAGTTCCTCTACTTATCTTAACCAAGTAGAAAACTGGTTTTGAGTTACCTCTCCCATACCATTGCGGTGAGAGTGTAGTTTAGTCCGCTCAGATCTACATGGGAACAGAAATTGGCTCCAGACGTAATACATCTCTTACATCTGTGCCTCAAAGACTCTGAGGTCTGACTTTGTAGATTGCAAACTTTAAATTATCCTTTAAATGTATACAGACTAATTTCAAGTAATGTTTTTGTTGCAGAGGGTCTGTTTTTATACGTTTTTGGGGGGGCTACTTGGAATGCTTTGAGAAGGCAAACTCAATTTTGTGGCAAACAAGTAAACATGGGAATAAGATTGGAGAGGAGGGCATGCGGTTTTGTGATTGGAAGCGAGGGATGCTGTGTAATACCTGGTACTTGTGTCACAAATGCATTTTAGGACTGGGGGCTAGACAGAAGCTGCGTCTTTTCTTTACATCCATAATAAATCAGCTATTTATGTGTCTGAGAGAGAGAGAGAGCGAGAGAGAGGGGAACTGAAATGTCTGATTCAACAGGTTAAAAATTTTTTCCACCAAATTTAATCTTTGTTTTACCCCTCTTTGTCTAATAGACAAACATACTTTTAATATTTGTTTATGCTGAGGTTAGAAAAGTAGGAGTATTTGTTAGCTAAGGAGTTGAGAGGAAATTAAAACAAGGGAGGAGAGAGGGGCTGTGAACAAATCAGGGCAACAAACATAACCCCCCACTTTAAAGGTTTTACATTGTGGGCCTACTGAGGGTAGGAAATTGGATTTTTACAAGAGCTGACTGCTTACTAAAAGTGTGTGTATTTGATAGAAATACTCTCCATTGCAATGAGTCATTAGGCACTGTAACAAGACACATACGGACATACAAAGTATGCACAATGTTTTGAAAATGCACACACATTACTCATGTCTAGCCACGAGAAACACATTATCAAATAATACTCACACTAGCTGGCACCGTGACTTATGTGTGTCTGCATGCATGTGTGTTTATCTCCTTTTTCACAGAACAGACACACACCATGATGCCACTTTCTCACATTTTTTCATCCAGACTTGCACGATTGTGTTTATGTCCAGTCGATCTTGGCAGACTAAATGTTTCTTGCACTGTGTCCATGTGTGTTGATAGCTCACCACTGCAGTCCAGTCTCCTCCTGTGCTCAGAAAGCTGCAGCTTTGAAATACAAAATATTCTGCTCTTTGGGTACTCTACATCAATGTTTACACAGATATGACCTTTTTTTTTATAGCAAAGCTATAATCTCAAAATGAACAATTGAAAAGACTTTCAGGTGGAAATATTCACGGAACTGGACATTAGATGAAAAAGGGGCAAAATAGAGATGATAATTTGAGAAGGGAACAAAAGAAAACGGGCTGACATTTTTCCATTCAGGCTTTTTCCACTTACCCTCTCGCCATCCCCACTTCTGCCTCAGCGGTTATGTCTGACTTTGGGTCCAAGAAATCTGACGTAACTGTAATGGAGCTATCAAGGAGGTGCTTATTTAACTTTATACACACACGCATATATTGTGGGGGTTTACTGTAATTCTTATCTGCCCTCGTGGATAGAGGTCAAAAGAACCAAAAGAGCCAGGAGATTGCATGTGAGAAAAAAGAGAAAGGAGGTGAAGCTGTCAGATTTTTATTTTAGCTTTATTATTTTCTGTCCTTTTGTCTGTTTACTGGTCCTCTCATTTCTTCTTACTTACCCGGCACCTCTTATGCTTGTCTCCCTCTCTTCCCTTCTGAAGTGTTTGGACAGCTGTCGCTGGCTGAGTGTATTACTGAGGTTGTGACCCTGACTTTTTGTTTAATACCTGGCCCTCTAAGCCTAATTGATGGCCAGAGCAAACACTGTGGCCTGGGATGGCTGGCTGTGCAACAGCGTGTGTCTAGCTGTGAATAAATATCCTACACTCTAAACTGCTGTATTAATGACATCCTGTGTCTTAGATACCTATTGCATGTCATCATGGTCTAGTTTGTTTTGTGCTTTAGTTTACCTTTAGTTTTTCTCCCAGTCCCTATGTGTCCCTACAATCCTCTGTCTTAGTAAATATGTATAGCTCTAATCTTACTTTCTGTGTCCGTATGTTTTCTCCTCAGGTTATTCCTTGTGTTTGGGTAAGTCCTATTTGTTCCGGTTCAACCACCCTGAGGAGGCAAGCAGAATGAAGAGCATGCTTCCACAAAAGAGCCCCGTGTCTGCTTTAGCCTACAACACAGGTACATACACACATGGGGGGAGGGGTAAACCTCTTCTGTGATCCCTGAACAGCACTTGATCCTTGTTGTTTTTTCCATTCTTTCTTCCCCTTTGCCTTTGTTCTTTCACATCAGCATTTCCTCATTCACCTCTTCTATTTTCATCCTGCTTTTTCACATTTTCTACACTTTTAGTACTTCCTTGGCTTCTTCTCAAGATGGAACATCTATCCCCACAATCTGTTCCCCAGTACCTTCAACAGAGATGTCAGGGTAAAGTTTCAGGGATACACAATCCTGACAGGTGTGTGTGATGTGGAACATGACTCTTGATTTTGTGCATTAGAGAGTGAAGGCCAGGGTGGGGGCCAGTTTTTCTTTCAGCCCTCTCATATGTCCTTCCCAAAGACACTCATACTGTCACACACACTAAAACTTAAATTCAAAGCATATTGGAATGTTTTTTGTCATCTGCTGCGTCTCCATTGCCATGGTGACACAGCAGCTGGACTCCCTTGTCTCCTTTGTGATTGATTGAGTTGTGAGCAAGGTTTGTGTGTGCTTGTGTGTGTGGTTGCCTTAATCATACTCCTTGCTTTTTAAACTCATGGACACAAGGAATTCATTCCTCACTCCCCCAACTTCACTGATGTTTTCATAAAAAAGAATTATATCCCTCCCACAAAGATATTCCCATACAAACTGAGAGAAATTATTATTACAGGCAGGTAATAGTAGTAAATCTTGTTATCTGCTGTTATCAGCCAGATTGCCAAGACTCACACTGTGACACATGCATCTCAAATGAATGCTCTCAGACAAAGAACGAGTTGCTGGGCATAGAATATTATAGTCATGATAGAGGACAGTTGAAGCATGCCAGGTCTGCAGTAATAATCTGCCCATGTATGGACACAAACACCCTGCATGTGTGTGTGTATTTCTAGGTCTTATGATGTCTTTCATTTTCTGCTCCATTTCTCTCGACCATGTAAGCTTTGACATTTTCTCACACTGGCTTACGTATGTTCAGCGATGACAAGCACTTTCACATACTTTGATACAACTAAGCTTGAATATTCTCACTACACTCCAGGCTTATGTACACATGGAATGTACACATTTGCATTTCTTTCTCAGGCAGAGCCACTTTTGGCAATTGAAGGAAAGTGTGTGGGTGTGCATAGCAGTTAAACACTGGGTGGTCTAAAGCTGTGCATTGTAATAGCTCCTTTTCCACATAAAACCACAGATGAATAAAAAATGGGCAGGTTTCTCACATATTACTTTTCCCTACTGCCAAGTATTTATACTCAAAATTTTAATGACAGGATAGTATTTAGGCCTTAGGCCTTTTAGAATTTTGTACTGGCCTACCTTTTGAACCTGCCTAGCTTTGCATTACATCCTTTTTTGCCTACAAGTGTCAAAGAAGTGGCATTTTTTTGTTTGTCCGTTTATTTTTTATGGCACTGTAAACAAAGAAAATAAAAATAATTTCATATCAGAAATGGTCACCTACAGGGTCAAAACCCATTCCTATTGTTTGTCTGTCTGTGAGACTGCTGCCACAATAGTCAGATCAGAATTCATGTAGTTCTTTATAATCATCAAGCGTCTGCACCCTAAAGCCTGGTAAAAAATAAACATGAAGGAAACTGACCACAGTGGTGGGGGTCAATGGAGCGACAAATTGAGAGATGAGGCAGGAAGATGAAAATTTAAACCTGTTATGAGTTTTGGGCATATTGGGTAGTAAGTGAACAGTCAGTTCTTCAAGTTTGTGCAACAGAAGGACAAAATTATAATTGTATGTATCTGAATGATTTTGCAAAGAACAAATTGCGGTGGCTAGATGGCTTGGTGAGAGCATTCCCATAACTGCAGGTCTTGTGGGGGAGTCCCACTATGAAGTAGTCTGTATCAACCAAAAGTGGTCCAGGAAACAAAAGCTGCAGAGTAAAAGTAAGCCTGGTTAGTCTGATCCCAAATGCTAATTGTTGAAAAAATTAAAAATAAAACAAATAAAAATTAATGCCCGCCATGATCAGCAGGTGTCGAAAGACATCTACATTGCAGTTTGCTGCAAATGGGACTGTGTAGATACAGACCAGTCAATGTGCCTATTCTGGTTTTAATGTTGTGGTTTATTGGTGTGTATTTTAGTTAAATTCAGCAAGAAGGACGTAAAATCAGACCTAGCTGAGGTTTGGAAAATGTTCCCCTCTCATACTAAAATGGATTAAATAAAAGGCTTTAGGAAGGATGGGTGGGGGGACCTCAAGAGTGTATGTGTTTTTCCCAAAATCCTATTCTAAGAAACGGAACTCTAGTTAGAATTACAAAGTTTGTCTTGGATCAGATGGTTAGGTTTGTACGAGCATGTGTGCTGACTCCTGTTCTGGGGGATTCGCTGCCAGTTGTGGATTGTTTGGGTTGGGATTGTTCTGCCAAGGGAGCCGTTTATGAATAGCTGCAACCTCAGGTACACATACAGTATCACTTGTTTCTTTTCTCTGCTACCATTTATGGTTCTTTTCACTTCCCTTAGTTTCTTTTTATTTCTTTTTATTTCTCTTTTATTGGTCTTTTCCTCTCAGTTTTCCACTAACTCACCAGAAAGCATGTAATGTTTATCCATCTCTTTAGGCATTAGCAGGGCATCGGGTATCCTTGTCATAAAGCTTTTATTTTCCTTTTATCTGCCCTGTTTTTCTTTCTCTTTTACACATAGTTTCCTTCCCTGTTAATCTACTTAAACAGTCAACAAACAGTAAACCTAAACTGAACATATAAGCTGCAGGAAGGGAGGTTTTTATTGCCTGGCTGTTGTATTAGACTGCATTAGTTTGGGTTTGATGTGCCTAATAAACTGCCATCTTAAGTGTTTGTTCGTTTGCTTTCTCTCTCTTTCTGTCCAGACTACCTGAAGTTTAGCAGTGACTATAGCCATGCTGTGGTGGGTGGCACCAGCAGCGCTAGGGGCATGCGATCAGCCTCTGAGCTGCGGGATTTGATGGACACCCTGCAACGCAAGAAGATTGCCCTGGAGAACAGCCTGCGAGCCAATGGGAATGCTAACCCCTCCTATTTCAGCGTGACACAGGTCGGTCATCATTTATCTTGACAACAAGGTTTATTATCCTGGTTTCTGCAGCATGCTTAGACAGGGTTTGTGTGGTTAGCCTTTGATGTTTGTTTGAGCCAGGGAATGTAGGGAAGGGTTTACACCCGGCCCACCTCCTTACAGTGTTGACCCATGTTTCTGAACTACACGTGTTCAAAACTCTAAACTGGCAACACTTGACTCAATCTCCATTATATTCTCTGTATATTCCTGTCTCCACTGTTGTACAAATACTATTTTGTGTGCAGGAGATATTACAATATTACAGTAGTACTACGTATCAATTATCAATTTTAAAAGGATTTTCTTCCTTTTATGTCTCAGTCACCCCCAACTACACCTATCAACAGTCCTGCCACATCCTCATCAGCCTATCAGGAACAAGCCAGGCGATACTATGGCTCAGACCGTCTGCCTTTGTCTTTAAAATCTGTTCCCCCTCATTCTCCTGGACGCCGATCCGACCCTTCTTCTTCACTTGCCTCTCGCACTTCAGTTGGCCGCAACCAGGATAACTTTGGCATTTGCGATAGCCGGCGTCTACACTCTCAGGGCTCATCTCCTTTACTGTCAACATGGAATGGTGGAGGCTCTTCAACATCTGTTGTTGGTAGTGACAGCTTCCTTCTCCCTCTTCCTCCCTCATCCTCATTATCCCGTATTCCATCAGCAGATGGTGCAGTCAGCATGCCCTCCAGTCCACGTCTTGGACGACGCAGCTACAGGAACCAAGACTCGTCATCCAGCAGTCGAACCAGGAAATATTCAGCAGGCTCACTGAGTGGGATGAGGGGAGGAGGGCACAGCCGCTCACTGCCACGCCTCTGCCCTTCCCCATTACCTCGTGACAACAATGGAGCACTGACCTTGTCAACGCTTCCTCCATGTCGAGCTGATTTTGCTGGAAGTTACAAATTTAGCAAAAACAATTTCAGCAACAACAGCCAGAATACCAGCTCTGACCTCAGTCACAACTCTAGTAACCCCAGCCACCAAGCCTCAAGGAATCAAAACCAGTCCACAATTCAGACAGAAGGTGTTGTGTCTATCTCCCTCTCCTCCCCTAAGAACCTACCCTCCACCACACCCTCCATCGCATCCGCAACTGCCCCACCTGATGTGACCATTCCTTCCAGAGCTGGGGGCTCCTCTTCTCCCCGTGTGGCAAAAAAACTCAGCCTGACTTCCACAAGCTCCATGGGTTCTATCAGCTCTGTGGGTTCTATTCCTTCAGAACCAGAACAGTTGGCCAACCAAGCATTCAACCAAGGAATTGAGTTCTCTGGGGTAGAGAAGGAGAGACAAGGGGTAGGCCTAGAAGTCCCTGTTACCACAGGGCTTGGACTCGGAGAGAGGAGAACTTCCTTTGGAAATGTGGGTATGGAACCTGGGGCGGGCTTAGGAGAGAGGAGGCAGTCATTTGGAAAGGCAGGAGTGACTCCACCAGGGGGTTTCAGGGAAAGAAGGGGGAGTATCAGCTCACTGAGTGGAAAAGAAGAACTGACAGACTACCACCAGCGCCAAAAAGAGGAGAGACTCCGTGAGCAGGAGGTTGAAAGACTGGTGAGTTGTGTGTGTTTGTGTGTGTCTCCATCTTTGTCTCCTTTTGTTCAGATTAGACATAATATTGACAGTATGTTTTTCAGCATCTTCCAGTTCACACTATGGCAACACTAGGGATTGGAATTTATTTTATTGAATTGTAATAAGGTAATCAGGTTCATCATTAATTTATTAAATTGTAATCCTTTTGAATCCTTTATCAAACAACTTTAAGTTTTTTTCAGAAACAAAAAAATATGTTTGTAGTTAACACACATTTTGTGGGTCTTTTGTGTGATTTATAAATCAGTTACCAGACAATCATGACAACGGATTGTAAAAACTTTTGTTAACTAATAATCCTAAACTGTGGACATGCTGCTTTATTTAGAGCCTTTCACCACATATGTGATCAATGCATTAAAACATCCCAAGCAACTAAGAACAAAGAAGCTGAAAATTCATAAGGAATTTGTTTAGCACCAGTCCCTAACAAATATGGTATTTTATTAAATTGGAATCTGACTTTCCTAAGGAGCTTTCACACACACACACACACACACACACACACACACACACACATACACACATACAGATGCTTCTGCCAGTTAGGCTATACTAATAAGACTATTCTTAGATTTTGTGTGTGTGCGTGTGTGTGTGTGTGTGTGTGTGTGTGTCTGTATATGTGTATGTGTGTTTATGTCACCTGGAGAACTGCCCACTGTGGTTCAGACCACTGAGGAGCCGCACAACACACCAGTCAGTTGAGGGTTAGCGAACCAATGATGATTACAGGGTAGCATTACTGTGTAGCAGGTGGATAAATACACGGATGTTCAACATATGACAAGTGGAATCATAATCCAGCAAACCTTCTCTTTTTATGTGTCGCTTTCACACAGCCATATTCTGCTTAGTGAAATAGTGTCTCTTTAACTGTGGGAACTTGTTTTCTGGATGCTGTATAAACCAAAATGTGTTTCACATGCTTTAAGCTTCTGATTGTAGTTACTACCAGGGTGGGATGTTGTGGACCTTTCTCTCCTGCTCTGAGCAGAGTCAATTTGCAGTTTCCCATTATCAAGGTTTGACTTACAAGCTGTTCTTTTTAGTTTGAGCCCTTATTGCAGCCTCCTATTAAGTACCAATATTATTAATCAAAAGTAATAAATTGTCAAAAAGCATTATTAATATTTAGTAGTTTGCAATAAATTATTAACTATGTATAGCAATTCTGATCATGTCAGTAAGCCCCTAGCAGCAGCTTAGTCACAGACTCAAACTGAAAGCATGTCTTAATGTTTGCTGCCATCTAGTGGTAGAACAGGAAACTGCATCCTGTCCATGCTAAGATGTGCAATGAAGTGGTTATATTTGTACCAACAAAATGAATAAAAAACGTTGTACAGCTTACATTTATTTGAGAATATAAAATAAAATTATGAAAATATTAGGAAATAAGATAACGGTTCCACAGAGGCTTTTGACCATTGGAATGGAACAAGGTGAAACACCGACACAGGCTTGTTTTATCTCGGCTCCTGGTTTACATTATATACTAAAAATGATGGTGTTTGTGTTTGTTTATATGTGTTCACATGCATATGCTGGATTATTATATCAGTGAACTATTTCAACTGTAATTATTTTTATTTGGACTTCAGTGTTCAGTGTCTTGCCAAAGTACACTGATATGGGGCCAGGAGGCAATGGGGGCCACAGACCCCTCTTCCCTGTCTGGTGCTATAAAAGGTTTATTCTTCATAATATTATACAATAATCCTAAAGAGGCAGATGAACATCTTAAGACTTTTATAGTTTAAACTTCTAATTGGTTCAGATTTTGTTCCTAGAGCACAATTTCATGGAAAATGTCTTGTTTCCTCAGTTGTAGTGCACGTAGACACATTCCTCTGTTTGGACTCCTGACTTATTCCCATGCACACTTCAGATCAGCTGACAGCTGTCCACCTTCTTATTAGCTTACTTGTTCTCTCTCTTTCAATCACACACACATAAACTTCTGTCCCACATTCTTTTTCTAGTTTCCTTCTTTCCTGCTCTAATAGTAATTACTCTCACTTCCTGTTACACTTGTGTAATTCTCACTTCAGAGAAGTCACTGCTGAACCTACAGTACAAGGAGCATTTTGACAGTTTGCAGCCTCCGTACTCCCCTATATAGCAGTGACTGGCAGGCAGAACTGTTGAAGGGGGTATTTTTGCTCCTGTCTCCTATCTAGACTATGCAAATGATATACTAAGCAAGAGTATGCAAATTTGTCAAGAAAGGATACCATTGAGTGTATTTTTGACTTCAGAGATGCTTCCACAGGTAACCTGAGCATTTGAATCTTAAGCTGAACTGATGTGATTCCAATGTGTGCATTTCTTTTACCCTATTAAACACACATGCATGTACACTATGTAAGGTAATAAAAAGGCAAAATGTATATAAAAAACTCTTTTTATTGTTTACTAGCTTGGAATACTTACTCTAAAATAATAAAATTGAACTTTTATCTAAGTTTATGTAACATCTGAAATGATTACCTTATTTGACATCAGCTTGATATATCTCACATTTTAAAAGTGTACATGTATAACACACGGAGTGCACTTTATCCAGCAAAATATTATTTAATAACACAGGGTTATACTGTATTTGTGCTGTACAGCACCATCCTGTAGAATGTTCTTTTAGAACCAGTAGAATAAAATGGTGGGGATTTCTACATTGGTTTTGCAAGGTAGATGCCACAACTGTGTACCTAGATCATTTAAATAAAATTATCCTGCCAACAAAACTCAAATTCACTTTTGAATTGACACTGCTGCATTTGCATGTACTGTAACTTGTGTGTCTGTATATGTGTGTGCTTAATCTCAGGAACGTCAGCGGCTAGAGACCATCTTGTCCCTGTGTTCAGAGATGGGCCGGACTGAGAGGGATGGAGGAGGCATGGCTACAAGTTCCACCTCAGCTGTGGCAGATCTGCAAAAGATCAACCAGGAGCTTGAGAAACTTCAACTGAATGATGACGATGATGACACACCTTCTGTCTTTTCAGACACGTTGGCTGTTATTGAAACAGAGAATGGACACATGACCTCCCCTGGGTCAGAGAATGGTTACTATGATGATGATTTACAAGTACGACAGAGACACAGAAGCGGTCACAGAGACAACAGGACAGAATCGCCTGCTGTCAATCTGCGAAGTTTTGCCCCATTACCTTCTCAACGTATGAGGACCAGTGAGGTATACCAGACAGTATGTTCGTTTTGATGCTTATTGGAAACTAAATGTACTCTTACAAATATTCCACCTTTAGCTGTTGTCAGTAGTAAAAGAGGGCACTGATGCCTGAATTAACTCAGAACACCAGCTATGGAAAGCAAAAAGTGATCATTTATTTACAAATATTTTCAAATAGCGCCGAGACCTCATCTAAAGTCAACTAAACTGCAACTTAAAACAGGTTGACTGAGACCCAAATGGGGTCGTGTGTGTGTGTGTGTGTGTGTATATATATAACACACACACACACACACACACATATATATATATATATATATATATATATATATAGAGGGGGGGCTGCTGGAGACACATATAGATGAAGCCTATCTTCACCACAGAACTAGTTACCATTAAGGATGATCATGACTAACACATGGGGATGTAACATTTAACATGTTGAACGTATGTAGAAGGAATTTTAACAACAGATCAAATGAATTTTAAGCCCACAATTAGCATCGTACACATCTGCTTTGTTTAAAAAGTATGGGACTGCAAGAAAAGCACCTTTGACCTTGATCTGCTTCTCTTTAAAATTAATCTGGATTAATGAGGGAAGTGTTAATGCACTATGTTCTTTCGTGACCAGGACCACTACTCTTAATAGTTGGAAATGATTGTCATACACAGCATTCACATGGAGAGATGGGGGATATTTACAGTAGATTTATTATATTATAGCATTCAAACCTTAAGAACTGACAGTTGGTTTTTTGGGGTTTGGGTGTATGAGTGTATATGTGTGCTAATCTCTGCCCACATTTGTTTGCTGTAAAAGAACAGAAACTTGCATTTTACAAATTGGTATAATAACGTCTGGTGTTTGTACACCTGTTATAACTACTACATAACATACTACCACAATATCCAGTTAGTGATGTCGGTGGTTATTATTACATCTCATCAACATAAATATACAAAATAGGCTCTCGAACAATGGTTTAATCTATTTCTGTTGATGATGTTTTTACCAGGGTCTAGATGATAAAGCTCATCATAGTGGACAGGAAGTGAAGCCTACAGAGGAGGAAGTGAGGTGTGTAGAAGAGGAGAGAATCCAGGCACTGAACAACATGGAGGAACTGGAGCAAAAAATCAAAGAGCTGGACAACCAAATGGAGGAATCTGCACGAGAGGTAGGGCCAGAGAGGACAGAATGGACAGATAATGATAAAGTTATGTGCAAAAGTTTGTACCCACCTACAATAAGTTATGTTACATGCCTGTCTTAACTATTTACAGTTTCAATGTAGGGGGATGAAACCTCAACCCTAGGACTAAATAGTACAAATGTTCTTGTAGAGAAAAAGAAAATAGGGGGTACTAACTTTGGTACATGATTGTATTTAAATTCAGGTTGACTGTAAAAGTCCTTTTTTAAAAGGAGAAAGAATTTAATTCAGGTTTTAATAAATGTAATGATTAATCAAATGGACAGGACCAATACAAAGGGCTTATTTGTGTGTGTTTTAACCAAGGTGGAGGTTGAGCAAGCTCTGGTGGAGGCTGAGCAGGAGTCGGAGGTAGCTGCTCTCCAGCAGGAAAAAGAGGCTCTGGAAGCACTTCACAACAAGATGGCTGAATTAGAGACCAAGTCCCAACAGGAAAAAGAAAAGGTATTTAACATGCTGTGTTTAGTTCTATTACAGCGAGAATGAGAGGGATGCTTGTCGTCAATTTATAGCACCTGACACTTGACACAGGTGATTATCATTATTATTAAAGGTCTCTTTATTTATGCTGCGTCTGCAACTTGTTTGCTAAGACTGCTAAGTTATATTATTACTACACAGAGGACAAAAAAATACTGTGTCTAATAGGAAACAAAGGTTTTTACTATTCTTCTACCATTTATTAAAAAAAATGCCCACTAAACACGGTTTTTACCCAGAAGCATGCAATACACTTCCCAAGGTGTCCGTGTGCTTTGGTAGTGAAAATATATACACTACTCAGAGACTCTTATACACAGGGGTCATGTGACTAACTGGTAGGTGTTAATGCCTCTCATGCTGTCTCAGGTCCAAATATACATCTGCTAATACTTCCCAGGATATAGCAGTCACCAAGCGTCTTACACACACTTCTGCAGGAGAAATGCGAATGTGTGTGTGCCTGTCTACATTTATACCCATATCTATATGGGTATAAATGTATGCAGTACAGCTAACAGATGACATCAGCTAACAGTCTACACGATAACACATCATGGTGCTACGTGAGACAGGAAAAGAGACAGAATTGTTAGACATGCAAGTGTTGCCCTGAGTGATCAAAACATTTGTGGAAGAGTAGGTAAAGACAAGTGCTTGTTCAGGTTTTGAGTGTCTGTGTATGTTGTGATATTTATAGAGAGGTTCATTAATGTAAGTTAACCCTCTCCTGAGCCGTTCCATACAGCATTAATCTCCATTCTAATTAATCATCACTTAATCATTTCTATTCAAAAAAACAAACAAAATGTTAAGAGACAGAGCTCCTTATTCTGTTCATATCACCTTCCTGCATTCACTTTTCCATCCATTTAGTAGATTTTCCCCCCCAGCTTCCTGTCCCTCCCTTCCAATAGGTTGACCTTGCTGACCTGGTTGACATAATAACTAACTGTGGCTCCCCAGTCCAACTAACGCTGGCATACTCTCTCTGTCCTGTGTGTGTGCGTGTGTGCATTTATATGTACACATAAATGGTGTACATGGTGTACGCCTGTGCGGACATACGCATGTGTCTGTGTATGTTCGTGTGTGTATGCCAGGCGTGTGAGTTGCTACAGGCAGAAAGGGACAGAGTAGAGAGGTTGGCTCAGATTGTGTGTGAGCAGCGCTCCCAGCTGGACAGCTGCCCTGAGGCCACCAAGGAGCCCCTGCAGGAGCAGCTAGCCAGGGTTAGTACACTCACACACACACTCACACACTACACATCAGCAAATATAACAAAGATACACAACATAACAGGGAAAAACAACAGCTTTACGTGCATACACTAAACAAACGCAGATGCAAATTCATTCTCAAACATATACAGGTGAATTCACATGAATTGTTATAATGCTCACAATGTGAAACTTGCATGTATGTGATCATGCATTCTTATTTTCCTGTCCACCCCATGGCTTCCATACATTGTTATTGACTATCTCTTCTGCCTGTGAACTCATTAGGTATCTATGTCTGTCTATCACTTTATTTAGTTTGAAGGCTTGGTTATATAGTTTGAATAAAAGACCGGTGTGACCGCATTTGATCATGGGCAGTGGGTCAAAGGTTACTATGTTTGATACATAAAAATATGTTGTTTAAAAAGAGATAGAAATCATCTTTACTTTGCAGCTATGCTTACATGTTACATGGTGCACGTTTGCTCACTGGCTATGCATTGGTGTGGTAGTCTGCATGTTTCTGAATAAGGGATCCGTGTTTACCAGATTTACTTTGTCTAAGTCAGTGTATTATGGGATGAGAAGGGGCCTTTGATGAACAATTGCGTGCTTATTTGTTTTTCTGAAAGTGTTTTTTTTAACAATAAGTTTAAACAACACCAAATTATGTTACCTAACAGAGAATGTGACGTTACATGAATGTGACGTTACATGAATGTGACGTTACATCATGTCCTGTTAACTGTTGGGGGACACAGGTGCCATCTTGTGATCTTTGCAGTTTGTTTACCTGTGTCTGCTACAGTGGTTCTATCTTTTGGCTAAAAAGCTGTTTAAATTGTTGTGATTTGACGGAGATGGGAAAACATGAAAAAGAAGAAAAGGGACCCTTTTGCTGACCCTTAAATTGCAAACAACAGTATATGAAAGAAATGTTTAAAAAAAAGACATTTTCTAGTACTCATAGATCTGCTAATTGTAGTATGTATGTATTTGCGAAGGTAAAATGACACCACTCTGCTGACCTACTATGAAAGCAGCACTGACCTAAACTTTGCAGAATCCCGACACAAAGTGACAACACAGCTTCCTGCTTACTTACAGAAAAGCAGGTCAATCTCACAAGATGGGTCCCATGTATTCAACAGATAGCACAGTGCGATGTCAACTTCACACTATGGGTCAAAATTATCATAATTTTAGATAATATAGTTGTTTCAGGTTTTATGTGCAAGATTATTGATTAACATCAGTGCACAATTTACATTGTCTTTCCTATATGTATGTTTATAAAAGTGTGTGTGGTTGTTTGCCCTGTACACAGCCATTGTTTCATCTCTTGCCAGTTGACTTGTGCATTATTTGTCTGTGTGTCTGTCTGTCAGGACTGTGAGATGCTTGAGGCAGAGACGAAGCATTTTGAGGACCTGGAGTTTCAGCAGCTGGAGAAAGAGAGTAGGTTGGATGAGGAGAAGGAGACTCATACACAGCAGCTTCTCCGTGAAATCGCAGACTACCAGCGCACCATGGTCTCTCGCAAAGTAAGGAAGAACCGAAGCACGCGTTACAATATCAGTGTGAAGCATTTGACACTTGTGAATTCAAATGCAATAAGAATAACTAACAGCATTGCTATGTATTTGCAGCCTTTTCATATTTTCTAATAGGGAAAGATTTTGTGTTAAAATAACTAAGTCCTGGCAACAGGTTTGCAGAATTGGCAACTAGTTGTGAGCCAGTTGTGTCTTTCTTTCAGGAGCGGCTGTTAACTCTGAAGAAGCAGGCTGCACAGATTACACAGCAGGCTCAGCGAGAGAAAGAAAGCTTCTTGAAAGAGAGGAGCAACCTTGAATTCATGCTGCAAAGGGTATGAGGATATCCATTTTTGCATGAGACCTTTACTTCTGTGATTAAGTTTATTTTCATTTTTGTTTTATCGTTTCTTCTCTTTCCTTTTCTGTCTATTAGGAGAAAGAAAACCTTTCGTCACTAGAAAAAAAATACGCTGACCTTACAGGTGGCCGGGGTTTCTCTCTGAGGGAGGTAGGTTTGGTTGACAGCAGACAACAAAATGAAAGCTATCATCCTCTTTGAACTCTTATTCTCTAGGATTCCTTAGGTGGACAGGACCCTCTTATTTTCCGAATGTTGGGGTTTCCTTCTCTACTTGCTAGGGTACAGCCTCTCTGGCTGATGTGTGTCAGTCTTTAAGTGATTGTTGCCTTGAAACCACTACTGCCACAATTTTTGCTTCTCCGGTCAACTTGTGCTCCCTCTCATCCCTCTTTTCCTCTATTTTTCTCAAGAATGCTGAGGTACTCTTGTGTTGTTCTGCCAATTTTCTTTTTTGTTTTTGTCAAGACGGTTTTCGTCTTAGTGCAGATGTTTTTAAATTTCTTTGTGGTTGCTTCTTTTTTTGTTTTCAGTTTATTGTGTCTGGCAAATGCAGGAGAACAAAGTCTTTGAATAATTTTATGCACAGCTATTACTCACATTGCTAACTTTTTAAGAATGTTGTCCACTGTACTACAGTAGATTCATGTTAACAGCTCTTTGTCTAAGTAACTTTTTAACTATGCTTCGTAACTGATGATTTTTACAAAATTCTGCATCATTCTAACAACCAATTCTCAAGTTTGTCATAATATCGTTAAATGGCTGACTCACTTTATGCTATGCCTCACTCCTTCTCTCTCCCACAATGCTTTTCAGGGCTATATGACAGTCAGTGAAATCAATGAGCTTTACTCACAGTTTGGGGGTGACCCTAAACCAATTCCTGTCCCCACTTTGGGTAATGCCCCTCCTGCATCCAAGGCAACCCCCTTCACTGAAGAAGACTCACCCATTCCAACGGAGAATGAGGTGTGTGTGTGTGTGTGTGTGTGTGTGTACGCGTGTGTGTTTACGATGTAAAGGGCTTGTGTGTGTAGGTTATTACAGAGATACAGAAAACGTGTGTATGAGACTATTACTTTTCCCAGTTTTCCTTTTTTCTATTCCAGTTTTCTGACAGAGTTCCTTTCTTATTTTTAAAGCTTTGTCATTCTTCCTCACCTGGCAACTGTCAGTCCTCTTCTTCCTCTTCTTTCTCCTCTGGCCCCCTTCCCAAAACACCCTCTGTGCATTGGCCAGACAATATGGTGTCATATCGAGACCCTTCTCCCCTCCCTGACTCTCACCCACCTCCCCTTCCTGTCATAAAACACTAATACGGGAACAGACAGGTAATGTGTGTGTCACACACACACAGTTTGTTTTAATGTAAAAGCATATTTTAAAACATAATGCATTATTCATATGTTGCACTTTATATAATGGTTTATATAATTTGTATGATGCATTCTTTGGTATTATTATGTCTACCAAATAACAGGTAATCGGTCATTTAAATTTTGTTATGGTGCATCGTTTAAATGTGACTTCTGTTAAGCTTTTCATCCTTCATTGTTAATACCACTGGGTGGCAATTTATTCTACAGAGTTTCCTTCTGAGGACAGTAGGGCAGTGTTACAGTTGCTTCAGCAAGTATTTAGACTTCTTGATTTCTTTCACACCAGGAATACTTTTGTAAAAGAACGATTTTGGTTTTTGATATTCAGCTCATTTGAAAAAAGCTCTCAAAAATATTTTTACATCAACATTGTAGTTTGAGTTCTGATCGACAACACTGTCAATTTTATCTCTTTGAAATTAAATTAAAAACAGTGTCACAGTTTACAAAACTTGAAAGGATCTAAGTAATTTCTGAAGGAGATGTTTATGACCCATGAATTAAACTATCATTATTATGATGCATTTTGATTGAAATTAATGTTAATCGTGAATAATCATTCAACTGTATAAATTTTTTCCCTCTCTTGTGCTGATGTGGGTGTGTGTGTGTGTGTGATCAGCATTTCCGTTTGCTTGAGGAGAGGAAGAGATCTGACAGAGAAGGTGGATCCCATCTAAGTGATACATTACCCAGAAAGAAAACCCCTCCGACCATGACCCCCCAGTTCACATGTGCAACACTCGGGCGTAGCTTCCCTACCAAGGTATGAATAAATACATAATGAATTTAAATAAAAAATGGCATAATAATACATTCGTAGTTTACAGATTACTGTAGTTTATTTTCTCAAATCTTACATTTTTTTAAATATATTATTTTATTGTATTATTTGAATATACAGTTTTTTGACTAAACCTGAGAAGTAAAAATGTTTTCTCTCATAGTCCCATCAACCTCTGGTACAGAGCACAAGTTGTAGCAGCATTCTTCCAAAAATACTTTCCTTATCCAACAAGGAAACTGATTCTCGCCGTCTACATAAAGGTACACACACATACATAAACACAAGCACAAACACAAACTCGAATACAGATCAGTGTAAGATAATACTTGTAATTTCAATTACAAACTCTTTTTATCTCTCAGTTTTCAATCTTATATGTATTTTTCGTGTGCCCATGCACACACACTTGTCTCTTGGTTGTCACATGAAAATACACCTTATATGGTAAAAGTATCCCTGTTTGAGGTTTCATGTGTGGGTGTGCACCTCATTGTGTTATGTTAGATTACACTGTTGCTCATTTGTTTATCTGTCAGTAGAGAATGGAATGTAAGTGAAGGAAGGCTTCTCTATGAAGTGGTGTGTGTGTGTGTGTAATTATTATTCAGCTGATGCTTTAAGAGCTTCGCTTCATTTTAAGTATGAACTTGAAAAAAGGGTTAAATTTTTTTTTGGGGGGGGGGGTTAAAATTATGAATATAAAAAGTTTTATATTCATTCATAATTTGCCACCAAAGTAAGTCCACTCACAGTTTAATCCTTTTGCCGTCTTTTTGCGTGTTTGACAATAGTTTCGAGACTAGATGTAGCAGATGAAAGATGAAGAATGCTCTGTTCCTTTAAGGGGGCTGTGCCATTTTTTTCTGTGTCCAGTTTGGGAAGGCTTTTTTTGTAAATACATGTATTTAAATTAGATCCAGATTACACGCAAGTATAAATCAGCGTTACCTAGAAACCACTATTATTGTCACATTTTAGAAAAATATCACAAAAATATTAGTATTCTGAAATATTTTTTAAAAATTGTATACTTTGTGGTGTCATCGTATTGCTTTTTTGTTTTTTGTTTTTTTGATGGATATCTTGTCCCTCAGTCCCTTTGGTCCCTTGATCTGGTTCCTCAGATGGGTGGTTCTGCTGCATTGGTCTGATAGTATGTTTTCCTTCCTGTACCCAAAAATTGGCGTGGTCCCTCTTCAAAGTATATTTGCCGTAATTGTCCTTCTTGTGCTCATCTCATTTTCTCTCCAGAAATCTTAGGATTGCCTAGACTAATCTTTTGGACTCTTGGACTCCATTTTCTCACAGGCCTATTGTTAGTTGCACCGTTTATGTGTGGATAAATTTTTCTCTGAATGTATAGAAGCGCGTTTTACAGTGGCGGGAAATTGTGAACCAAAATTGAAGCCATTTGGGCAAATTGTCCCAGAGGATGTGGGACAGACAGGTACAGCAGAGATGTGCTCACATTCAGAAGACGAGTATGTAGAGTCACTACTAATGCTGTTGTTCTTTTTGTCTGTGTTTTTGTGTCTTTCCAGGTCAGCCTGGTCCCCGGGCATCTTCCCAGACCAACATCTACCTCGATGCTTTCGGGTACCGTGACAACCAGGCTTATGATACAATAAGTGTGGACAGCACCGACTCCATTGAAACCAGCATCTCCGCTTGCTCGCCTGACAATATCTCCAGGTATATTTCACAGCCTTGTGTTGAAAGTAGATGCACACACGTGTTACAGTCAACATTAATAAAAGTAACAAAAACAAAACAAAAGTTAAAATATGATTTAGAGTCAGAAAGAAATAGAAAACTCAAAAACACAAAAATGTCTGCTTTGTTTAAAATATAAAATGCTGACACTATAAAGCAGATGTCGAACAAAGAAGGAGTAGAAAGAGAGTTAATGAAAAAAGTGTGTGGAGAGGTTTCCCGCCTTTTGTGGTCCTTCCTTGGAGAATAGGATATGTTGTGTGTGTGTGTGTGTGTGTGTGTGTGCGTGTGCGTGCTATGACTTAAGGGGAGCTCTTTTTTAGTGTTTTGGGGTTCAGGTTACGGAAGACAGAAAACAAGTTATGTGCGTGTTCATAGTCAACTTCTTCAGGTTCTGAAACACAATGAGTATAAAGGTGCATCTGGGGCCCCAGCCCCCTTGTCTGGACTAAACCATTTGTGCTTTTCTTCCCCCCTCCTTGTTGCTCTGAATGGTATGGTCTTTTTCTGCAGATTGATTTTGCATAGTCCCAAATCATTTGCAGACTGACCTTTCTGCATTTTAAGTTTTCCTGGAGCAGAGTCCTTCTGTGATCTTCAGTATGGCTGCAGTTGGACTGTGTAGTGCCAGCTTATACTGGGGTGGAACACAAGATTTGGAACCTGGATTAGCACTGGACAAAGTAGATTTATGATAAAAGTGAAATGTTTCCCATTTTCTGGAGATACCTGTTCTTCATAATACGTACAAATGAATGTTTAGATTTGAACTGGACTGGCTATGACCATGAGTGTGATCCCATCTAATCAGCTGAGGTAAGAGAATAGTGAGAGAGAGAAAAGGATGAATGTTACAGTGAGGCTGGAGATTGGATTCCTCTTTATGTGAGGGATGAAAGGAAAACATGATGCACGATGTTAGATGTGTTTTAAGAGTCTAAATGCAAGAGCTTGACTAAAATGTGTCACATGCGGCCACCAAAGGTACGTTTTTATTCAGTTCACCAATTTTATTTGTCATGTTAGATGACCTGCTGTTGTTAATCTTTGCAGTTTTTATGATAAATGTTAATGATAGTTTTATTTATCGCAAATTGGTGGCAAGAAAGACATCTGTGATTTTGACATGATATCAAACTGGAAGCTGAAAAACATGAAACATGAGAGCGGGATTTTTTTTTTTTTACCAGTTTGATGTTTTTTTTCCTCCCCAATTTTTTTAAACTCCTTGAAACACTCAGTTCTTTTTTCTTTTTAGCCTCACTCTCTCTCTTTTGCCCTCCTTTTCTTCCTGATTGTTTAGACTGGCTCTAATGTGTACCATTCATCTTACCAATGTTGTGACATCATCACAGAGCAGCTCTGGGTATCCATTTCCTTCTGGCTCTGGATAAGAGAGAAAGTGTGTGTGTGTCAAAGGGACAGAGAGCTAAATTAAGCTAGAAAAATTAGAGAGCAAGATACAAAATACAGTTTAACAAGACAAACATAGACACTATGATATCAGTAAGGAATTCATGTCATGTGTAGACCAGCTGTGGTCTGGGAGACCTGAAACAAAACTGGGTCTGCTGTTTTACACTGAAGACAGTGACACAAAAGAGCAACTAAGAGTCAGAAAGACTTCAGGAGATATTATCTCTGATTCAGCTTACTTACAACAATCAGGGCTTTTCTTTGGAAATCATAGCCTTGAGGCTAGAAAGAACACAACCTATTATTTATGACTGTGTTGTGTGTGAAAAATTACATTGTTTTTTTTTTTTTTTCATTGTTAACTACACTTAGTCTTGAAAGATACTCATAGTGTAGCACAAGATAAAAGACACCGATAAATCAGAATGAATTCATTACACTCTGCTGTGTAAAGGCTACTTATATTTCTTCTGTCCGCATGACAGAAATCCACAGTCCATTAGAAACTGGACAGACTCTCTGTGAATGACCATGTGCAGGCCAAAAATTTGTCCACATGGAAAATCTGTAGCCCTAGAATACCAACTGCGTATGTGCCAGAAAAACAATAAACAGTCACTCACTTTACATATGAAAGACTTGTATCATTTATTTTGTTTACTACTTTTTTCATGGTATCCAGTAACATAAGTGTGTGCAATATGTCCGTGTCCATATTCACATTTGTTGTATCAATAGTTGCATGTCCACTGTCTGTCTCACAAACCAGACAAGGCTTTATGGAAAATATGAAGTAGCCTTAACAGCCTTTGGCAGCTGCTCAGTTGCATTATGCTTTCACTGTTTTATTTATTTTTTTCATAATGACTATGCCAAGTGGTTGATTGTACATAAGGAATTGTGCTGATGTGTGTTGTATGACTTTATGTGCAGTGCCAGTACGTCAAATGTGGCCAAGTTAGAAGAGATGGAACGTCTGCTGAGAGAGGCCCATGCAGAGAAGAACCGTCTTCTTGAACACAAGGTCAGTAAGAGAGAAAATAATATCACAGTCATTTTTTTTTCTCTCTTTGTCATGTGGTATGTAGTGCAAGTCAGAAATATCAGCAATTTGAGTGTTTGTTTCTGACCAAATGATGTCCGTTGTCTTAGAATCAGAGACACTACTTAAAATCACACTTACAGGACTAAAACAGTCCTGTATTTCCCTAGTTTCCACATGTGTTTGTGTTTTAAGACTTTGTGTAACACACAATTATTCTTTAGGAGATAGAGATGGAAATGCGAAAGCAGGCACTGGAAGACGAGAGGAGACGAAGGGAGGAATTAGAAAAAAGGCTCCAGGAGGAGACAAGCAGACGGCAGAAACTCATCGACCGTGAGGTGAAACTGCGAGAGAAACAGAGGACACAGGTAGGGAGGAAAGAGGGGACAGGAGCATTTTAGACCTGGGTCTCACTCACATATACTGTTTGTCTTTAGCACAACATATTTTTAAGCACTTGCAGACTTATCTTCTAAATTGTGTGGTTTTCTTTAATTATGCCAACCGTGAACCTTTGTGATTACAGAAAAGTGCATATTTCCCTAATTATGTAGGGTTTACATACAACCACAGTTCTAAAGAAGTTTAGACGATGTGTAAAACATAAACATAAACAGAATGCAATGATTTGGAAATCTCCTCAAACCATATTTTATTCACATAAGAACATAAACAACATATCAACTCTTAAAACTGAGACAATTTAGCATTTCATGGAAAATATTAGCTCATTTTGAATTTGATGGCAGCAACACATCTCAAAAAAGATGAAATAGGGTGATGTTTACCATTGTGTAGCGTCCCCTCTTCTTTTAACAACGGTGTGTAAACATCTGGGGAGTGAGGAGACCAGTTTCTAGAGTTTTAGTAGAGGAATGTTGTCCCTTTCTTGTCTGATGCAGGAACACACAGCCCCATACCATCAGAGATGCAAGCTTTTGAACTGTCCACTGATAACAAGCTGGATGGTCCCTCCCCTTATGTCCGCAGCACACGGTGTCAATGGTTTCCAAAAATAATTTCAAATTTTGATTCATTTGACCACAAAACAGTTTTCATTTTGTATTAGACCATTTTAAATGAGCTTTGCTGAATGTCCTTCGGCCTTGTCTGTTGCGATTCCTTCTGATTCTCTGAATCTTTTGATGATATTATATACTGTAGTTCATGAAAGGCTTCACTATTTTACATTGAGGACATTTTTTATGAAATTGTTCAACAATTTTCTTTGCACAATTTGTAACAGATTGGTGAACCTCTGCTCACCTGAACGCTCCTTTTATACCCAGTCATGTTACTGACCTGTTGCCAATTAACCTAATAAGTTGGCAAATGCTCCTCCATTTGTTTTAGATTTACAGGAATTACTTTTCCAGCTCTTTTTCCAACTTTTTTGAGATGTGTTGCTGCCACCAAAATGAAAATGAGCTAATATTTTCCATCAAATCGTAAAATGTCTCCGTTTCAAAATATTTTTTGTTGTATGTTCTAGTTTCAGTAAAATGGGTTGATGCGATTTGCAGATCATTGCATTCTGTTTTCATTTAGGTTTTACACATCATCCCAACTTCTGTGGAATTGGGGTTGTGTATATTCATGCTGATAGTTCGTGATATAAGCTTCGGCCATCTTTTTTTTTCTTTTACCTGGACTATAATTTGCTGGCAGCAGATAAAAGAATCCTACACTAATCTATCTTTGCATGTTATATACACTACGTCTGCATATTTTTTGTTAATAATATAAACACAAAGGAAATTATACCTTAGCATCATTTACTTAAACTAGTTCCTTCTCTTTTCAATGAACCCATTCATTCTTTACTTTCCAGTCCCGACCATTAACACGGTACCTGCCGGTCAGAAAGGACGACTTTGACTTACGGGCTCATATTGAGTCAGCAGGCCACAGTGTAGACACGTGCTTTCACTTGTCCATCTCTGAAAAGACCTGCAGAGGCTACTTGGTCAAGATGGGAGGCAAAATCAAAACGTGGAAGAAACGCTGGTTTGTCTTTGACCGCAATCGACGCACATTCTCCTACTATGCTGGTAGGGCAGAAGATGCACTTCCCCACAGTCTTGCAATGACACAATATGCAATAGCAATAATTAGAATGCACATGTGTATATATAAGTTTATTTAATATTTATAATGTTTTGTAAATAAACCTGACTAAACATGCTACAGTGCATTTACACACATTTCTATTTTAATTTAGATATCTAACATCTATATATGTTTTATCTCCTGTAGACAAGCATGAAGCCAAGCTGAAAGGAGTCATTTACTTCCAAGCTATTGAGGAAGTGTATTATGATCATTTAAAGAATGCACATAAGGTATGAACACGTGTATATTTTGCCCCTATAATCACTCTCTCTTGAAAAGTATGATTTATTATTTTTAAATTGAATATCCTCAATCTTTACTCTAAATCCTTTGTTAATTATATCTGTTTTCCTTCCTTTATTTTTGTTTCAACCTACATCATTACTGCCTTCTTTTTCTCTCCCTCAGAGCCCAAACCCCTCGCTGACCTTCAGTGTGAAGACTCATGACAGAGTCTACTACATGGTTGCTCCATCTCCTGAGGCCATGAGGATCTGGATGGATGTAATAGTCACAGGTGCCGAGGGATACACCCAGTTCATGGTGTAGTGAAGGAGTTACTGTGGCAAGATGTTCTATCCATCCTATGGCAGTTTGTGGCTTTAAAGACCCTTCTCTGTTCCTTTTTAATGTTTGGACTTATTATATGTATAGATGGATATTGTTAGCATATATGCTAAGGAATAAACACAGTTTCTGTTGTGTTTAAGCAGCAGCCTTGAGTTACTCAACATATGTTATAACATTTTATCAGCATCATTTGCAGGATGCACAAGGATTATAATCATATGTGGAGCATTCTTAGAAATTGTCATAATATACAAGACAGTGGTTTTAATATTTTTAGCCACATTCAACTCAGATGAAGTAATGAAGTTCAAGAGATGTTATCGTACACCACAGTGCCTTGCAGTGGGTTCAGGTGGGAAACAATTTAAAAATGTCATTGAAGTAATTGCAGTCATTTTTTTCTTTCTCTAATCCATGATTATCGTAATTGTGAGGTAATCATTATCACACCAAATTCCTATGAATATAGGAAACACATTGTGTGTGTGTGTTTGTGTGTGTGTGTGTGTGTGTGTGTGTGTGTGTGTGCGCATTACTGCGAGCATCTAATGTAGCTCCGAGGTGCTATTCTTACATGGTGAATGACTCTTAATAGCCCAAGCCACAACCTTTACACAGAAATGTAAATGTGGTATAATTATATATTTAACATGGGGATTATTACTATCATTAAGAAAAAGATTATTGTGCTCTGTCATAACCAGAAGATGAGAAACATGTAAGGCATAAGTGTTGATAAACTTGTATTTCAAAGGAGATGAATTGTTAATTTGGCAAAATAAGTATTTTTTTTATACATTTTGTTTTTAAGTTCTAGTTAGTTTTAAAACGGTTATGATCCATTATCAACTCATTTTATTGACTCCACTTTGTGCCTTTTTAATAATATTTTATGTGACAGTATTCTGACATACATAGTATCTATTTTTAAGGGCAATATATATATCTATATGAAAAATGCTAAACTGTCTGTTATAAGAAATGTGGAAAATATGGTTCTGTGTGGTTAGAAAAAAACTTAATTTGACCTTTTAAACAAAGTCTGTGGTACGTGTACACACTTAAGAGGACTTTAGTAATCAAATCTGACTGATTGTGTGCTGCTTTGGTCCGCTGGCTTTCATTACAGTGCATTTCACTATATTAACACTTATTTACACAGGAGCTGTTACAGTGGAAGTTTCCATGTTCACCTATTTTATAAACGGTTTTGAACTTGATCTTACTGTATTTATGACATTACCAATGCATGTATCTTAATTTTGTATTTACATATGAATAATAAAAATTCATATATTTTACTTTTTATATTGTGCATAAATTTGGGTTTGTGGAGGTCTTCCTAAGTCCTAAAATAAATGATGCTGACACTTACAGGGATGGAACTATGCTTTAACCACATAGGTGCTACCATGTAATGTGGGCATGGATGCTTTTCACAAGCAGGTCAAACGTAAAGCAGTATGTTCATCCTATATGACAGTCAACAAATTAATCCTTACAGTCTGTCAAACGTCTCAGTAATAGGGAAAACAATTTCAGAAAAAAATGAACTAAGTCCATGTTTATTCTATGGAAATTAAATGTCTTATTTTCACATTACATTCTTACTTGTTGTTAAATTGGTGTTTTTTATTGTCCTAATTGAAGGAAACAGCAATCTAACATATTCACCAAGATCATCTTTATAGTAAACTAAACTCCACTGACTGTGGTACAGGAGTCCTCCATAACTGAGTCATCTTTCACAAGTCAACCAGTAGGATTAGTCGTCTACATGGAGATGGAGCGCCACCACATGGAAGCCGTACAGCATGCTAAGCTACAGAGAAATGCAGTGGGTGACAGTAAATACATGATAAATGCAGTCTAAATTTGTCTGACTCCCCCTTGGATAGATCACCAATCCGGTGCTGTATCTCGTTCTGATTTGCGGTTTCTGTAGTTTAAAGTATTTATTTGAAAGTAAAGGGTTACGGTCCATCTATACAGTATATAACCTAAACCATTATTCAAATTAATTTAAATAGACAACAAACGACACACCTTTGATTTGCTTCGAAATAAGTCATATTACCACAACAAAAAGGCTCAGATGACTATAGGTGGATTCCTTCTGTGGGTGAGGTGGTGGTTGGGGGTTGTTTCTGCACAAGCTCATCAGAATCACCGCAACAATGTTGCTCACTTTATTACTAGTTTCCCTCAGCAAAATGTCACTGGCACAAGTCAACTAATCAGCTTAGCTTCACTGTACCAAAAGCGGTGAGTCTCTTTCAATTAACCAAAATGTACAGGAATGTGTTGTTGTCTTTGTGGTCACCAGTTATCTTAGGTGTCACAGTAGATTGTGTTGCCTCTTGTTCCTAGGGGTCGTGCACAACCCCATCACTTCAAAAAACATGTTGACAGTGTTGTACATGCTGCAACTGAAAACTCTCAGAGCTGAAGGTTTCAAGCAGAAAGGAGGTACGTGGCAAAGTGAGTAAAAAAAACTCTTGAAAAAGAATCTTATCAATGACGTGCTTCCAATTTATATATTATCTGTGTTCAGTTGTGAATAGATTTTTGTGCGTGTGTGTGACATAACCACAAACAAGGGCATGTAGAGATGATATGTCACTGATGCCTGCAAATCAGGTCACAATGATTTAGGCCATACTGCGTCGCCATGCTGCAAATATACTGACCCAGCTCATTCAATTTACAGGAAGTGTACTTTAATATTGCACCCACTAGTCGTTTAATCTGTCATCTGCCCTCTGGTAATTTGTATGGGTGGATGCTCCCCAATGCTGACATCTGAGAAAAAGCAGGAGACCATTACACTGATGGATAAATGTGACATGGCAAGTTTACACATTGCTAATATGTTCCCCCACGCTCCCTTTTGTACTGCCCACTGTTCCTCATGTCCTGGGGTCTTTGTGGAGTGGATGAGCTGTGAATGTAGGATTAAAAGCCAGTCAGAGTGAGCAGACCATGTTTACAGCCTCCCGTGCTTTCTCACCAGTTCTTATATAGAAACCTAATTATGTGGGTCTCAGTGGGCCACTGAGGAAACCGTATAATACTGCAAAATGAGATTGGTGTAAACGCTTTAAAGGTTCATCACGTTAAAGGGATAGATTTAAAAGCCTTAGGGGATTTGCTGATGTAAAGATCAGTAAGGCTGGAGCTGCAGTTGCTTTACTGGCCATCCTGTCTGATTTACACCGGATCAGTTCGACAAATCTTGGCTATAAATAGACACAGCGAGTGTTCTTGGGCAGACCGCTGCTGGCGCCCGTGTGTGTGTGTGTGTGTGTGTGTCTTTAAGAATTCAGCTGTAGGTGCCCTGTAGGAGGCAGGGAGAAAGAGAAAGTGTGTGTGACTTCACACAGCGCCACTGCCCTCTCGTTACTGTAACCGAGCATCGAGCTGCAGGATGCGCGCTTCTGCGATGGTGTGCGCTTGGTTTTGGACGGGATCCTCGGTAAACACCCCCCTGGTACGGTGCTCCGACTCTGCCGCGTTCTTCACGCGTCGTTAGCGGCTGCGTGGAGCACGAGGCGGGCTGCTGTGTGTCAAAAATGACTCGACATGGCTGTTGGTTTGACTTCGCATACGAGGCTTTGCGAGCGACCCTGAAAACCATACGCGATTAAAGGGAGCGAGGCGCAAATCATCTTAATGAGAGTCATAAGGTAAGACCGTGTGTGATCTTTGATCTTTGTTTTCATATTTTGGGCTTGATACACAGAAAACGACTAGGCCAGTGTTATTTTTCCTCCGCACATTACAGCAGCTGGTCTCTTCTGCTCACTGTCAATTAACTGTTGCTTCAGTGTTTCTGTGTAACAGGTGAATAACCTCAGTATAATTAAAATGATTTACTTGATTTGAAACTACGTCAGGTTATTTATGACACTAATTCATAGTACAATTGCACATAAAAAGGGAAGAAACAAAAGACATAGATATTCATTATTAATCTCTCATAGTTAGACTACTACACTCATTGAATAACACTGACAAATAATGCAGAGGTATTTCAAAAGTTTTTAAAGAGGGGTTCAATCCTTTAACCCCTTTAGAGAATTGCATTTATTTCTCCGTTATAGTATAATTTCTACCTGAAGCACTGAGCAGTGTGTGGTGGAGTGTAGCAGAGCAGAAGGGATTGATCATCAGTCTAATGCTACAGCTAGCTTTCACATAGCTTTGATAGAATTACATCATGTTTGCGTGACGGGACACAAAATGGCAGGTAAGAAATGGCAGTGGGGATTCTCTGGTTGTGCCCCTGGCAAAGAAGCCCGTAGATGCCCCCCCAGTAGCTAAAAGGGGCTCCACTTTTGGGGCAGTGACATAGTGTCAAATTGTTTCGAGGGCCAGCAAAGGAGGCTGGTTTGCCTTTCCTGAAGATATGTCTCTGAATGCTCAGATAATGATGACGTAATAAGAAACTTTACTGCATATGATGTAGCACTTTATTTGGCAGCGCTCAAAAGGTTCTTCCCCATGCAGTAAATATAGACATCGCTCGCCACCGAAGTTAGACCAGGCCTGTTGTAGAGGCAGGCTTACATGTGTCCGGTGGTCCGAAGATTATACACTTCAGAGATCGTTGTATGACAAACACTGAACACGCACAATTGAGCAAATAGCAAAGTAATTTTGCAGAAGTTTCTCAAAGTAAATCCACAGAAACCATGTACCTCCACAGCTACACACTCAGGTTTCCACTACTACCTTACGCTCCCCCACTACCTAGTATCTCCAATACCTTGAAGCCCCAATCTGTCAACGAAACATTGTTTCCTTAACAACTGGTTTAGTAAGTCAAAGGTGAACACTTCAAAAGCAACCATGTGAAATCATTGATGACATCATCAGTACACCTATACATACTAATCTAACTAACCTTACAACACGTGAGCAAACAACAAAGGAAACCCTGGTTGGCTCAAACACCTGTAAGGCAGGTGTGAACATCCCGTTCTCTCTCCTATTAGCTGAGACCACGATAAATCTGTGGGGGTCTGAAGAACTCTGATGGATTTTGTTGAGGTGAAGCCTCTGAAAACAGGCTGATGTATCCGATATTATGCCTTGTAAAGACAATATGTTGATGGAGCAAAAGGCGAATTTAGGAAAGTTTTAAAAAAATAGCCGCTGTGATTCCTTGCATGGCACTTGATCGGAGGTCTACCTGAGTTAAAACCAATAAAAGTAGCCCTTAAGGGCACAGCATAACTGAGGCAGAGGTGTAGAAGCTACTTTCTGTCCTTTATCTTAAAAAGCCTGTTTGTGACTCTCCCATATAGTTTGCATTTAAACACATGTTTACTGTTTATTAATGAAAACATCTATGGAGAAGAAACATATCTGACTATAAATGCAATTGTTGAAAATGTAAAAAAATATAAAATATTTTGTAAGAGGCAAAATATATAAATATAAAGTATATACTTCATGATATGTTTTTATGGTTTTTCATCTGTTTCCCTTCTGTATCCTGCGTTAACCCTTGCAGCTATCGCCTTTGGCAGAGTACTGCATGCAACTTACAAGACGCAGCTACACCAGTCCGTCTTCTGTGACAGAAAGTCTTATGTAGCCATGCAGATATCTTCTGTCAGAATCACTCTTTCGTTTCCTCAGCTGCCCCTGTAATAACAAAGAGTCTCTCTGCCTTGCAGCATGCTGCATTCAAGTATTGGTGCCTGCTGTCCATTAATGCATTATAGGCAGGCAGAAGGAAAAGAATCCATGGAATTGGCCTTTCAGTTCCCTGATGGCTTTTTTCTTGGCTACAGTGATTCAGCGAGGCCCTCTGTCTGTCTCCAAGCATTTATTTTGCGTAATGCAGGAACAAAGGCAGGTTTAAAATCACCAAGGCCGGAGCTCCAGGGAATGAGAAGTGTGTTTTTGTGTGCCTGCGCTGGGAGATCTGTTTTGTTCTATTGGTTGAGATGTACACACATCCATAAAGTTAAGCAGACATTACAGACTGTACCAGGCCTTGGCAATGGCCAAAGAAGTCTGCATGCAAATAACCGACTGCAGCACCTATAAAACAGTTCAGTGATCTGCAGTCAAAGTGTCAGCAGTGAGTGTCAGTCACTGATATACATTCACTGGCTACAAGCCCGAATGCATATATAGCTGCTAATTTTGGATCTTTATGGAGAATACCCACTTTTAATTTAAATGTAGACAGAGTCAATAGATTTTTGAGTTTAACAGTCTCTTGCAGGGTACTGTTGCAGTGCATTATACATCAGGGTCTAGATTTTGAATTATGTACAAATATTAAATGTATGTAGCTCAGTTGGTAAAGGCAGTCGTCCACGGACCACAGGGTCAGTGGTTCGATCCCCAGCCCTGGCTATATGTAGAAGTGTCTCTGGGCAAGACCCCTAACAGCCCATTCCCCTCCCCAGCTGTGCAGTGCCGGTCCAAATTGGGGAGGGTTGCGTCAGGAAGGGCATCCGGCATAAAAACTGTGCCAAATCAATATGCAGACAATGATCCGCTGTGGCGACCCTGAACTCACGGGATAAGCCGAAAGGACAAAAAAAAACAAAAACAAATTTAAATGTATTTTTAAAATCAGAAGTGTATCAACATTCCTTTGTAATGTTCCAACATAAGGCTGACCAGACCAGTGTTCATTTGTGGTCCTGATACAACCCTTAACAATAAAAGACAACTGAAGGATTAGCCCCCAACAGGGATAATGTGAAATGTGAAATGTAATGATGATATTAGAGATGGGGAAAGAACGAGAAAGCGCAGATGAATCACACTTGAACTGCACTGACATAGTGCTTTTCTACCACACTGAACAACCACTTCACATTTTGCAAGTATTTCAAATGTTCACTGACACACTGATGACAGGCGAGAACCAGCGCTTCTCAGGTCAGCATCCTGGATTCATCAGCCAGTTACAGAGCAGTCCTGCATGGTTAAGCCAGCAAAGACCTTGGTCATCAGATTGGGTCATTTGGAAGCCGGGGACAATGTATTTATATGGTAGAAGGTGCCATTAAACAGTTAAGACTTTAATGTCTCAGACTGTTCACAGAGCTACTAGTAATCATCATCTTCATTCATAAAAAATGTTTTAACGTGGATAGAGTTTCACATTGCTAAACATTATTTAGCAAATGTGATCTATGAATGGATCCGTCTACCGTTTGGGTCCAGAGTGAAATCTTAACTGGATGGATTGCTAAGACATTGTTCACAAATGTTCTTGGTCTTCAAAGGATAAATTCTTTGTCTTTCGTAATCCAAGGATTGTTTAAGACCCAAAAAAGCTTTTATGTGTCTTAAAACAGGCGGTTGCTAAGAAGTGGCCTTAATGAAACTGCAGAGGTTGCTGGGAACATTTTAGTCATCATGCTGAACATGGAGACGCGTGTACTCACTAACCTATCTTTACAGCCTTGTTGGGTTTATAACTCACAATTAGCAGCTGTACCAGGGCATTATGACAGGAAAGGCCTCTGTAGATGAGTTAAGTGTGCAAAATCATCTGGGTTGGTATAACAGAAGAGAAACATCATTCCTAAGGTACAAAATTAGGTGCAGAAAGTCCATTCCTGTCCACCGGAGGATGTAATCCTGTAATCACTCATCACTATGTAAGAAGTGGTGTGACACCGTATGGGGTGAATTAGGCAATGTTTCCTCTGTGTGGCTCCACCTTAATACACACAGATCAGCAAAACAAATGAAGCAAGTTGTAAGCAAATCACTGTTTCACAGTTATTTTTCATCAGCTGCTCCTCAGCAGATAGCGCTGGTCGTCCTTTAACCGCAGAGTCGGCGGATTGATCCTGCTGTTCACGTGTGGAAAGAAGGAAAAAGTAATTCCTAAAATTTGTTACACGCAGTAATATTAATTGTCCATTGATTTTTGTAATCTCAAAATATAGTTAAAGTAGTAAACGTACTGTAGAAACAGGTTACTGCTGTGTGTGTGTGTGGGCATTTACAAGTTACCTGTTTTTTTTCCCCTCTGGTTATCAGCATAAGTAGCCATTTTGTTGTTGAGCTTTCTGGCAAAGACGTGTGTGCAGAAACCACAGTAGAGTAACTGGTTTCAACATGTACTAACCATGGCTTGATGCGATTGACTGAAGAGACACACTTCCTCTTTCTACTACAGACCCAGGAACAACAACATTTGATTTTAGACTTTATACATTTTATTAAGTTTTAGTTTTTTAAGTTTTTGTAGAGACTGATGATGTAGAAGAGCTGACCACTCGTTTCTGTCCAAAGCTCATTGTTATTTTTGACACTTTGCCTTTGCTTTTTCACTGTATCTGTTAAAGGTCAATGGCAGCTTGCCTACTGGAGCTTGATAAAAATTAACTGGACCACTACTGTCCTTGGACTAGATTCAACAGCTGCCTTATTCCAGCTGGCTTTAGACTGGTTACTGAGGTAAAGTACACGCCCACACTGCAGAGAGTCTGGACTCTGAGCCCCACCTATGTTAGATCACTTATATGGGGGTCATTGCTTGGTGCAATACATGACTATAGGTTGCAATACTAGTACTATTTTCCCTCCTCACTGTTAATGTATTTATATACCAGTGACAGCAAGGAGAGGTTCCAGCCCCCTGCAACAGTATTTAAGCAGTTAATGTCATGGATGAATGAATAGATGGATGGACATGTGTATCTGTGTACAGAGTACAGAGCGATGGCAACAGACGTTGACTTGACACTGAACCCCCAAGCAGTAGTGCCTTAAATGGCACCTCTCCTCAACGACAATCTCCTCATTTGATTTATTGTCACGAACAAACAAAATCCCACCTTGTTTCCTTTAGCCTTTCTGTGTGTCTACGTCTAAGCACCTCTCACTGACTGCTGCTGCTAGACACCTCAGCACTTGTCTTCACCCTCGAGACAGGATTTCTTTACACGCTGATATAATGTGCTGAAGTGGAGTTGCAGCTTAACCCAAAACACTTACTGGGTTTCATACCTATTTACTTGCAAAGATTCGGGGGAGATTGAAGCCTGTCATAAGTGGTTCCTAGAATTTTTCCTGCTTTCATGTCCGAAAGTTCAGTGACAGTGTCAGTGTCCTGGTAGCCAGGTTGTAGAGACATCCAGGCCACTAATAAACTGGTAGAGTATTCTCGCTACCAATCTGCAGCTTTGAACTCATCAGACCATTGTTAACCCTCCAAGTCTTCTCTCTCCATTCTACTACAGTGAGGTCGGGTGGCCATGGACCCATTCAGCCAGCTTATCCTCGCCATCTCGGTGACCAGTTTCATCACCTTCCAGTGGCTCTTCCACAAAGTCAGCCCCTGGATATCCACGTGCATCAGCCCCGGTTTCCTCTGCCTCAGTGATAAACAGAAGGTGGAATGGAACTCAAGGTGACCTGAATTGAGGATCATAATGAATCTGAAAATGTACTTGCTTTGCAACAAGAGAGTGTGACGCCACATTTAGCCTTGGCGTTGAGTATTTCTGTGAGTCCACAGATAAGCACTGACAGTCAACCCATATATTTCTTGTGACACTGTGTCTGACTCACTCTTAAGGAGGCTTTGTGTATTTTGCAGTGTTTGCTCTACATGTCACTTCTTCAAGGTCACATGGTATTTTAGTAGTATCTTTCTTCAGCTCTGCGTTTTGTGAATTTTTTTCTCAGCATTTTAACATTTAACAAATTGCTATCTTTTGACATAGTCAAACCTTAGTTTTTACAAATTGTAAAGCAGAAAGGCATAAAATACTAGAATTCTTCACAGGTGTTCAACACCTAGCAGGTTTGTTTTTTTCTACAATCCTTAATATTTAGGCCTTTTTCCATTAGTGTAATGCATTTTACTCACCTAATTTATTGCACACATGCAGCACACTAAAGGATTCACTACGTTACAGTTGCCACCCTTTAAATTAGGGATATTTGTGTCATGATTTTAAATGTTGCATAATAATTTCAGCCAGAACGTACACAATAAACATCCATTACACTTTGACCTACTACAGTTTGAATAGTTGTACGCAGACTTTTACTGTGCAGTGGGTGGTTAATTTTGTTCGTTTGTGGCTCATCGACTTATGTGTCTTGTTCTAATTGACTTCATTGCAGACATTTAGCTGTATGACTACATCCCTCAGGTTGTAGCTTTAATTCAGTAAATAAGATGCAGAAAACTGTCAAATCCCTCGTCACATTTATTCAAATACTGTTGAACCGGATCATCTTCAGTTCACCAGTCAAAATGAACATAGAGTAGGAGTAAGAATTCCGGGTCAATGCTTGGTGGTTTGGTGGGATTCAGGCTGGTCCAGCTTGCACGAATCGTCTGTTTTAATTTTCTATCATACTCATACTTCTGTCTTTCTCACGAGAGCACTTGTGAAATTGAAAAGGTCACATGGGCCGTGTCTGAAATCATCCTCCACTAACTATATAGTTTGTTTGCTATTTTGTAGTAGTGTCCACATGTTGAGTGTGTAAATCAATTCACTATATAGTGGACTCACAGTCACATAGTGCATTGTGGGATAAGTGCAGTGGCATGAACGCTACTCTTTGTTAACAATCCCACAATGCAATGCTCCACATTTTAGAGATGAGCTCACTATTGAGTGAACTACTTAGTGTAGGACATGAGTGAGTAGGGGGTAATTTTGGAAACAGCCATGGTTTATGAGCAAAGAGAAATGAATGATTAGCAGAGATGTATCCAGACTATGAAGATCCCTGTGAATTTAAAGTCTTACAGTCTGTGTGGCTGTCGGTTTGCCTTACTGAGAGATTGCTGGGAACTGTGAAGACTGTCTCACTGCTTGAATGACTGACTGCAACTGTGCACAGCTCTGCCCAACCCTTCAGCTGCAGTTAATCTCTTAGTCTGAATGGTCTGAATCTGTGTAGCCCTGACAGGCGATTCCACTGATTCACTGATTCAAGTACCAGAAAGTCATTGTTCTAAACCACAGAGCAGCTCCAGTGCTCATTTAAATTTTATTGATTAATATATACTATTTTTTTTGGCAAGCTTATCGAACAGAACATTCATGACATTTGTCAGCATTTTGCCCTGTCAGACAGAAATCCAGTCACGACTGTGTGCGTTTTCGTTTTCATTTCAGGACAGTGTCAACACTTCATGCACTGTTGGTGGGAATCTTCTGTCTCTACATCTTCTTCTTTGATGATGCTGTCAATGAAGACCCAGTCTGGTGAGTATGTTGCATCTAATTGTAGTGCTTTTAAGTGTGTGTGTGTTTGTGTGTGTGTGTGTGTTTTATTTTTTGTCTCATTTTGCAATTCTTTGTAGTTTTGTGTTTCTTAATGGACGTCTTGGATTTGTTTGTTCCATGCCTCTTTGCGGTGGTTTTGTATTGTTTGCGTCCCTGCAGTTGCATCTCTTACTAGTTGTTTGCAAGTTCTTAACTTATTAAGTGCTGTCTTTGTCCTTTATTGATCCTACTGCAGACGTCTTTCATGTATTTATAAAAGCCAGTCAAGACATACGTGTTTTCTCAACAGGGGAGACCCTACTCTGGTGAAGACTAATGTTGCCATCACAACAGGCTACCTCATATCTGGTAAGAGAACTTCACAGTTTAATCAGATAATGTTTGCAAAAGGGAGGCCGTGCATGTCTTAGTAATTAGATGAGATAGACTTGATGCTTAACAGTCTATCTTAAGTTTGGGAAGTACTGTGCGTGTGTGTGGTGATATTTAAATCTAAATATGTCAATTCTTAAAGTAATTTAAGTTTACAGTGTTTCTATTACTTTTTTTGTATTTATCCGTTATACTTGCACTATTGACATGGTACTTCTTCTTTTTCCCCTGTACTTCTGTTTTCCAGATCTGCTGTTAATATTTTACTATTGGAAGGCGATAGGGGACAAGTTTTTTGTAATTCACCATCTGGCAGCATTGTATGCTTACTACTATGTACTGGTGAGTGCCCTATTGTCCAATAGCAGAACGTGCAGGCAAGATGGGAAGGAGACAACCAAGGGTGAAGAGCTGTGTCCTCACAAGCTGGATGCTTAAACTTATTTAGCCAACTTTCACACGTCCTTGTGCAGCCAGGGAGCTCATTTAGGTCAGTTACATTTGCACAGGGCAAGGTCAACTTAAGCAGCTATGTAAATAAGTTATGTACCCAAAAGTGTACAAATACATCAAAGGAGGAGAACTTATGGATGGGAAAATATACCTCATGGTGTTTTCTGACTAGTGTGTTGCTTTTTAGTGTTTGTAGTTATTATGTTACCTGGAACTGACCTATTTTTAGACTTTATAGTTGTAAAGACGTGACAATTTGAATTGAATAAACATCTCATTGATTTGGGTGTATGACCCCTGGACCTTGAGGATCAAAGAAACAACTTTGATAAGAAGACTCTGAGTTGGTTTAACATTTCGGTCAGGTTTAGCAAGTGACCCTCACTGTAAAAGCTCTCTTACTAAAGAAAATAATGGTTGATAATGGCACGGTCTACCAACTCAGCTATATTTGTCATGAAAGCTGTATTGTGTCATTTTTGTGAACTCAGCTGTGGGCTCAGACATTAGCCTGATAATAATTTCACAACTCATCTGAAGTACTAATTAGTGACCCATTGGTTATTGCCGCACTCCTGTTATATAGTTGGCTGTTATCTAGATAGGTAGATAGTCAAGTGTACTCAGCATTTATGGGCAGTGCCTGTTCACTCTTGGTTCAATCTGAAACCCACTAGGTTGCCAGGATCAGTTGCATAATTATTATGGAAATGCATTACTATGGTATTTTTTGCATGGAATGCTCATTGATGGTACTGGCTGATGACTCCCTTCCCCCATCACCTTGCTCTTATAATTTCTGTGCTTTGTGTTTGTTTTACTGACTCTCTTCAATGTTGTGTGGAACTGACGTAATTTTCTGGAGATTAGCGCAGCTGAATGTTAAACTGTAACCACTGTTTGCATGCTAGCAGTTCTGAGCCATTCTACACAGGCAGGGTTCCTTTCTAATTACTGTGCATGCTAACAAACGATACTTAACCCATGTTATTACTTACCTGCCTATCAACAGTACCCCTGGATTGTGTGTTTTTGTGCCTAAGCCTAGTTCTGATTCCTTTTTCTCTTTCTTACGCTCCTCTTGAGTCTTCCTGATCAGGGGAAACTGACAAAAGCCACTGAATAACTCATGCATGACTCCAGACAATGCATTTCAAAAGAGCTATGCCCCTTTTCTAATATCATGTTGAGTGTATTATGTCAGGTGGAAGCTGTGAGTTTGAAACAGTTACAGAATGAGTGTTGTGATTAAACTAAAAAGTAATTATTTTTCTTCCTACCCAAATTATTTTAGATATGTTTAGTTCCTTTCTTCAGTTTCCCCCCTACAATAATTGTTCTGACAAAAAGGACAGTAGTTTAAATATGAGCTGTCATATTTAAACTATTTTGATAAAACAATATATTTTACATTTTAACCACATATAAACATATAAACCCTGTTATTCAGATTGATAACTTACCCCATCTGCATCCAGCTATCCTAATAGTTGGGTGTACAGCTAATTCCCTTAATGTGACACACCTCACATTTGCATGTGTTTTATTATTGTCAGATCAAATTGCATTGTTAGTGACGATTATAGTTTTATAGTATCTGTGTAGTAATTTGTGTAGTAAAGTACAGTAAATCATTAGATTACAGTGTAATGCAGAATAAATAAGAACTCTTAGACATGCTGTAAATCCAGCCTTTCATTTGAAAACCAGCAAGCGCCTGTGTCTAAAACAATCGGGCAAATAAGTTGAAGTAGGCCATACTGTTACTGGACACTCATGTTATGTGGGGACATGCTTCACATTAGTCAGAAGTCAAACGTTAGCTTTATTACAGTACATTTGGAACAACAACGTCAACTAAATTGGCTGAATTGGCAACTCTGATGTCATTTTCATTTATTTAGTTTTTTACTCTGTTTTGTCATATGTTGTCAAGTTTTATTAGTTAATGTGTTAAGTGTATTTATGTGGAAGTGTTCATGTCACATCCAACAACTACTTCCTCAATACAAATATAAACCTAAATGACATTGAACCCAAGTTGTTTGTATTTTTTATTGTTTATTAGTCAGTCACTTATGTCTTGTTAAAAAAAGTGTTCAAGTCTTTATGATTTTGTTAATACCAACATGATCTGTCTCTTGTTTCTATTAACAACTGAGTATTGCTAAATCAGTGGATGGAATAATCTCATAACAAGAGTGAAAATATTACATGCATTTTTCTTCTTTGTGTTGTAAGTGTTGCTTCCTATTTGCTTCCAATTGTGGTGGCATCTTCTTTTCATCTAATACACTCTGTCTGTCTGTCTAATTGTCTGTGTTCTCTGCTAACTGATCATAAATAGCCCCTCTTTAAACCCTACATGCAAAAACTACCAACATCGTGTTGGGCTGTGTCATCCATGTATGTACATGCAAAAACTACCAAAAGGATTGTGTTTCATTTAGAAATACAGAACAGGTTTTGGTATAGATGGGGACTCTTTTATTCCTGTCTTGTCTGCTGTTATTGCTGTTGTGTTGAACTGAGCAGATATGATGCCCAGTCACAGTATGGACTTACCAGTTCCTAGAGGTACTAGCATGTTTATGCTGGATGGAAACATGACATTATCTGGTACAAAAACTGCAAAGCAGTTATTGTTATTTCATCATAAGTGTGTTTTAATGACCAGCTTTTCTTTCAGCTCTTACAGTAAGTCTCCTTTTACATGCTCCAAAGGTCAGGCCACTAGCCAAATAATACTAAACTATTAACTTTGCAGGTGTTTTAGTAAAACTGAATACTGTGTTTTTATCTTGATTTTGAGTTGGACCTTTTTTGAATTTGTATGGTCGTAAATTTAACAAAAATGCAATTTTAGAATCCAGTCAGTCTCACTTATGCACTTATTGAGGTAGAACACATAATTCTTATTTGGCTAATGGCACAATTTAACAGCATCATTTCAATTGGAGTGGTCAGTATTCAAAGGCCTTAGCTGATTTGCTAAGGTAGGCCAGGTCAACGGTTTTTAAGATCAGGTATCCTAAAAGCATTTGTGGTTTTAAGATCATCTTCATTTTTCAATTTTGTAAAGAGGAATAAGAAGAATCCCTCTCAAGCAGATGTTATTGCAGGATAACTTCATAGCAACTTCTGTTCCAATCAAAACCACTGTGTATTTTAAAATTATCAGACATTATATAGTTTAAGAGTTTTCTCATGTACAAAGGGAGTAAAAACCTGCAGAAGATGATCTCATACCTATGATGACATAGAGGATCAGGCCCTGATCCTTTAAAACATGTTGCTTTTATGTTACTCTGCATGGCTTTGACTTTGGCTCCTTCAACTAGTGGCTGGCCAAGTGTATCTATGTATGGTTGTACAGTATGTATATAAGTTTTGTTAATATTTGCTCAATATGTTTAAATGTAGAGATGTCATTTTCACAAGTTGGCTTTGCTATATGGTCTTGTTTCGTTGTCTTCCCGCTATTATTGTGTTCTTCCAGGGCCAAGGAATGTTGCCTTATTTTGCTAACTTCCGACTGCTTGCTGAGTTTTCTACACCATGTGTGAACCAGCGGTAGGTACCTGCTTACTATAATGACTGGGCTTTAGGTCTTTACAGTTTTAGTGTACAAAATTCATTTCCATAAAGGTTGGGACAGTTTATGCTTGACTTGCCTGATCTGTTTCCTATTTGAAATTAATGAAAACAACAACCAGTCAAATGCAGCCATGGACTGTTGTCTTGTATCTGGCAAGATATGGCCAAGTATTCTGTGCCAAACTACTTCACAAAAAGTGAAGTTAAAAGCAAAGAGAGTGTGACACGGGTGATTATATGTATATCTGAGTTGTGTTATATATATTATCAGAAGTATTAAATCTATGTAGCCAATCAACTGCGTGTTCTTTGAGATTATAGTCGTTTTCTATTTTCAAAGCATTTTTTTTAAACTTATCTGTTCAAATTTCAAATCACAGCTAACATAGTCAAACAGCCATGCAGCTATTTACTCAGAATGGTCCCAACCTGTGTCGTGTTTATGTCTATACCCTTTAGACAGTATTTCTTAATTGCGTGTTGTGTTTCAGCTGGTTCTTTGAGGTACTAGGTTATCCCAAGTCCTCCCGGCCCAACATGGCAAATGGTGTTGCCATGGCTGTTGTCTTTTTCATGGTCCGCATTGCCGTCATGCCAATCTACTACAGTCGTATGTATGCGGTCTATGGCACTAAGGCCTTCTACCTGGTGCCCTGGGGTGGCCGAGTAGCCTGGATCTGCTCCAGTATCTGCTTGGACATAATGAACATTATGTGGATGCATAAGATTGCCCGTGGATGCTACAAGGTGCTGCGTTTGTCACACTGGAGAAAAGCCTGCGCACCTCAGGAGAATGGGAAGACGGATTAAAGGAACCAGGGCATCAGTGGTGAGAAACACTCTAAAAGAGACAACATCGTTCTCAGTGCATTGACAAGAAGCGGTTTGGACCCTCACGTGTCAGGCTGCTTCATTAGCAGCAAACCTGGGACTAGTGACATTAGAGGAATGAATGTACAGAGGGAAACCTTTTTGTTTTTGTTTTTTTAAGCAGACACATTCACTGAGATGTACTGATGGACCATTTTTAAGGCCATCCCAAAGCCATCAAATGACCTCTTAGCAATACTCTTGTTTGCATGACCAGTTATGTTTCACATGAACTATTTATCTCTACACAAAAGAGGTCATCCTGGGATGGTGGACTGTTAGCCCGAACACAAATTGTCAAAAGTTCTATACAAAGACTTTAAAATGTTTCTTTTTGTATTATTACTACTACTGCCAGAGTCACGGGACAAAAATGAAAAAAATGACATTAAAGTTGATGATAAAGGAAAGATTTGAGGGAACCCCAAAAACATGTTTTTATGACAAAACATTAGTCTCTGCCGTAAAAATGTTGCCAGATTGTTTTTTTAGGGAAACAGTTTATGTATCTTTTTGACATAATGGAGATGCCAGTTCTTGATCAAGATTGAATCAGATCAGATCGAGTGCAACCGTTTAGAATAAGAATAAATATAAAAAAATATATCGACCCACTTTTGAATAAAGTAGGGTTTAAAGGGCATTGGTGGACTATGGGAACTCGATTTCTTCAGTCAAGGCAAATGGGTTTCTAAAGATACAGTTTTTAGTGAATAAAGATTAATTATACGAGCATAAATGGTAAAAGGGAATCGACATGTCAACGCGGTCATTGTACAGTGACATTAAGCGAACATTATACATTATTCACATGATTTTAAGTGTAGGTTTAAGTTATTTACCAAAGTGGGAATAATGGTTGACATTGCTGGAGTGATGATATGGAATCAGTGTCATAGACAAACTTCAAATTAAGCTAAACACAGATTACAGTGACTCAAGAGTCTTGGTGGGACATGTTAGCAATGACACTGACAGTTTTTTAGTCATCAGGCGTTGACTTAAAGTTTATTTGCGATAATATTCATACTTCTTATTTACAATATCTATTTAGGCACAAACTATTATTTTTACCCTGCTGATAGGATTTCAAATCCAATCAGTACATACTTTTTATTTTATTTCTGAGGATCTTGGTTTATGTAAAATCAAAGACAAGAATCAGTGTTTCATAGGGTAAAAGTTCTGTTTATGTCAGAAATATTTTGAAATAGTCTGAGAATTGTGATGAAATAGCTAATGCCTCATGTTAATGAGTTTCAATCAGCCGTTAAGCATAATGTGCACTTACATATTCATTCAGAAAATGGACACAAGGATTTTGCTTTTTCAGTGGATATACAGTAAATATGGGGGAAAGTTGTGAGGATGCACATTATAATTTTCTTGCTACTCATTTTACTGAGCGAGCAGTTTCATATTACTCATCACACGCCACTGAACACAGGAACCAATTCAGTTCAGAGCTTTTTATGACAAATGAAAATGTTCAAATGTCCAAATGAAAAGTTACTGTTCATTGATTTACAAACATGTACTTGAATCTCCATTGTTAATGTATCTTTATATGAGCTGTAGATCAAATGTTTTGTGCAGCCGAAACAGGGATTGCTAGTTTTCAAAGTATGCCTCACCATGTTCAGCATTTGAGTTTGTTGCCTTTTTTTAAAAACAATTTATGATTGCACAGTGAATATTTTATTTTAATCAGTTCCTCACAAAACTGAAAATGGATTTTCAGTGACTTTGTATGTTTTCCATGTCTGGTGCCTGTCTAATGTGATTAGCCTTTTTCATATAATGGTTTTAAATGTAAAAGTGTTTAATCTTTTTATCTTTTTTTTTTTTTTTGCATTTTTAAACTTTTACTTTTTTGTATATGAGCCATTTCTGCTCCATTGTGAAGACTTAAAGTGACAGCATTAGTTGATGCTCCTTTTTTCCCCTTCCATGAGCATTTTCATACAGTTGTGCCACCTTGAAACTGTGATTTGATGGCTCAGGTCAGTTCCGTTCACACTGCATGATCTGGCTGGTCACAGTGGTTCAGTGTGGTTGGTTGTGGTAAAGCCTTTTCCAGACAACCAGTGGGCTTGTTAAAAAGTATGGGTGGATGTCATCTATCTTACTTCTGAAAGGAGTCAGGATGTGGTGTCTATCAATATTTAATAAGAACTAATTCAAAATCATGCAAGCGTTCCATAATAGCAGACCATGACTAGTAGAAAAGGGACGACTCTGTATGCAAGATTATGCATGATCAATATGGTCTTCATGCTCCCTCAGTAACTGCATGTGGTTTTTGCATGGGGATTGCACTCTAAACACAATCTGACAAATGTGGACACTTTTTGTTTTCATGTTCTTACTACATGTACATAATGTTTACTTAAATGTTATACTCTGCCACCTAATGTAGTCAACAGATGTTGATGATGGTAATAATATAATGAGATTATCATAAGGCAAATATTGAGTATAATATCCAGCACAGAAATAATCATTGAAGGAAAACTTGAAAACTATAGTCAGTACAGATTCTAACAACTTGGGTAGTGCAAATAATCATTAATCATTAATTAAATTAATTAAAATAATAGGAGCTTGCATTTGATGTGGACCATTGTCTTTAATTGACTGATCCAAGAAAACTACATGTAAAAGCAAGCAGATGTCAGGGTAGTAGGAAGCACCGTGCTGCTATCAGTCAGGTATATTGGTGTTGGTATTTGTGCTCTGAATGCTGTATGGGGGAGATGTGAGTAGATGAAGTGTTCAGTGATAAACTATGAATGTATTAGGGATGAGAAAATATTCGGTGGGGTTGCTAAGCAGATTTGGATTTACATTTTCATTTGTTCTTTACAATAAATACCAAATTAACAGATGTGAAGTGTATCATTAAAAAACCCAGATCACCCCCAAATCAAAAACATGGGGTGATATTGTTTATCATCCTAAATTATCTTATTTATAGACATCTGTGTTTACTGTGGCTTTGCATTTACCCTGAAAGAAACCAACATTCATAAATAAAAGGTGAGTGATTCTACGTATTTATTCAAGTATTTTTGACCAAGCAATGGAGCCAGCAGGGGCTCGGCTCTAACTGGATATATTGTATGACTAACCTTACATATGAACCTTAAACCGGATTTGTGTCCTAAACCCTCTCAAACAGTGAGTAAGTATCCAGAAGATTGGCCCAATCTTCCAGAGTATTTACACTTTCTATTTAAACTGGCTAAGTTCAATCTCCAGCCCTTTTTCCTACTTTAGGTTCAGTGTAATCGTACTTTTCTGGATTGAGTAAAATTCTCGATTGTCTCAGTTTCCATTGCAATGATGTTCTTTAATAAACACTAACACAGCAAGACTCTGGGTACACTCTCCTCCCTTGTCACACATACAACCGTCCCCTCTGTAACCCAGGGCAGGTAGGAACTATAGTTACCCTCAACCAAGGTGACATATTAAGCAATTCAAAATAATAAAGCCTGTTCAACCTGTTCAACATTGTTATGAACTTAAAATTCATGGCTGCGTACAGGGAAGTTTAATACATATCAATACAGTAAACGATTCAAGAAAATAATGTGTACAGTAACTAAGATTACAGAAAATGAGAAGATCATATTCCTGTCCTCACCCACTACAGAAACCGGACTTACTTCAGATGGTTTTTTTTTAGCGTTACTGCCCCAGAGAACCAGGCCTACACAGTCCAACCACCATCACAGTAAAATCCAGCTAATAATTCTGGCAGATAGGCCACATATTTGACATTATTATAGTACATTGGTGACACACACCATCTCTGTCTGATTCAGCTCTAACTTTATTCTTTATTACTACACCTGCTGCCACATGGAACAGTGGTGCTCGTATCAGGTCCCCCAGAGTTGCTGTGCTGCTTGTTTTCCCAACTATCCCTGCGCTACCCACCACCGATCACCTGGATCAGGTGTGTTCAATCACCAATGGGTAGAGCTGGGATAAATGGAAAACAAGCCGATGGGTCTGGACTGATTTTCCCTGATGTAGAGTCTTCCATGAACCACCAGAGGACAATGTTTTCCTGTATTTCCATTTCCCTTGGGCTCTCTTAAGAAATCCCTGTTCTTGCAGCACGACTGCAATTGAATGAATGCGTTTTGGATGGATGATGGAGCTAAACAAAGTAATCATTTTGGACGGACAAAGCGAAGGTTTTCAAACCATATCTCTTTATCTGTTTAATGAAAACAACCATTTAAGATCAAGCTTCTCATTTGACAGGGTAAGAGACAAAAACGCCTTACAAGAGAGGATTAAATTGTCATAACGTCAAGGCATAAACAGAATAAAAGCTCTACAAACAGTCATTATGGGGACAGTGAGCAAGAATTTCCTCACACACTGTTGCAAAAGGTGAACATCTGTTTTCTGGTTTTGTTGTAAGATTTAAACAAGACCGTCACAGCATCCAAAGCTTTCAATTAAGATCAGGAAATTCCTGTCTTATCCCATTTGGCTCCAAAGTGTGATCAAAGTGCAGAATCATAATCAAGATAGATGTTTGCTCTCTGGAAGTTGGTCCTCAAGACTCTCTTATCACCCTGCAAACACACACAGACACACACACGCACGCACACACAAGCCAAACTTGATGATCGGGTTTTGAAAGCAGCCATGGAATGTAACTCTGCACTCATACGACTTACATAAGTATAATTGAAGCAAATTTCAACTCCATTTCAAACTGCAATATTTTACATTGTGCAGGCAAAATTGATTTATTGTTTGTTTTGTTATTTAAAATGTAGGATGTCACATGTATTAACTGCCAAAAGAATATGACATTATTTATTGTTAAGCTATAAAAAAGAGGGAAATTGTGAAAATGAAGAATTACTTACTTACTTTAACTCTGCATATGTAATATTATAACAACATTGTCAAAAATATAACTAGTTATTTTGCATAATAAGCAGTTTTTTGATATTGTTCAGCTAATACTGATGCACCTTTGGTTTTATAGGACTTCTTGCTAATATTACTAAAACATTTAGGTATTTCTTCTAACTCATCTTGTAACTAGTTTTAAGACGTAAAGTTAAAGCTTTAATTAAATCATTATTTATTTAGATATTTATTTTGCCTATGAAGACTCGCAAAAATGTTTGGATGCCACCTTGTTGTATTTTCTCCTGATCTCGTTGTGTTTGTCCAGGGGACACAAGACCTTAGCATAGCACAACGCTGAAAGATTAATTATGGAGAAAGTCAGAACTGAATAACTTTCTCATAATTTGATGTGGGGCATTTGTTGCTGTGACATATTGACAATAATTCAACACAAACTAAGATCTACTCAGTCTTGAACAATCTGCTGCTGCATATGTCATGTCTCATGATAAGTCATAAAAATGTGAACAGCTCAATTAACAGTTCAATTAAAATGCAATTTAGATGAAATGTGACCAGTTTTTCTTGGTAACTACAGTAGTGGAGACATTCATTCTTCAAAGTTCTGCTGATATTAGTCAGTGTTTAAAGTTTGAGAAAAACAACAAAGTCATCACTTCACCCATTGTAGGTTATCTAAGCACCTACAGTTATGTCAGCAGCTGGCTGTTCTTGGAAATAGCCATACATATGCCATAAAAATAATAATAATAATATTACTCAATGGGAAGTGATGGTGATTTGGACTAAGCAACCCAGAGATCAAGAACAGCATAACAGCCTTGAAGCTGGTAATGGTTCACACGGTGGCTTTGAGACTTTGCCTGCTGCTTTCCAAGAACCAAAAGAACAGCCCAGGTAGCCTCTGCCCCGTGTGATAGCGAAGGGTATGCTATCATGTGATGTAAGACCATAAAGCATAATCAAAGCAGATAAAATAAGTTACTTGTAGCTCTGATAGAACTCCCTGGAGTGTTATTACTTTAGACTGTTTTGATTATTTTAATTACTGGGATAAACCAAAATACAATAAACCATCTGTCCAGAAGTCTACTCAAAATGTCTCAGACATATCAGGAATAAAAAACAAGTAAGGTGGACTGCAGGCACATAAGGTGCCAAAGGTGCAGTTTAAAGATCTAGATACTGACAGGATTTCATCTTAATTCATATGATAAGATAACACGCTCTATACCAGCCCCTAGCAGGAGAGTCCCGGGTCTTAAAGGGAGGGGTTTGCACTGTTGTCGGACTGCAGTGTTATCCGGACACCCCCGTGTTCACTCCGTCAACGACCATGTTCGCAGTCTTTCCGAAAAACGCGGTGGAGGCGCCGGAACCTTCGAAGGCAGAAGTAAAAGGTAGCTGGAGTTGTTCCTCTTTTATAGAACTTACTGAAAGTGTGGCGTTGATGGCTTTCGTTTTTTTCGCGTTTCTCTTTTTAAAACAGGATGCATTCCCAGCTGGCTGCAGGGCACACTGCTGCGCAACGGTCCCGGCATCTTCTCGGTGGGAGACACCAGCTACAACCACTGGTTTGATGGCATGGCCATTATGCACAGCTTCACCTTTAAACATGGTTGGTGTTAACACCTTTTACTTTCATTTGTTTTCCACGCGTTGATCTGTGACGTGGGGAGAAGCTACCAGGGGCAAACAAATGTGAACCAACACAAATAATAATAATTATTTTTTAATTAATTGCAGGTGAAATGACCCACAGAAGCAGATTCCTGAGAGGTGACACCTATAAAGCGAACATGGCTGCAAACAGAATAGCTGTGTCTGAAATGGGCACAATGGCGTATCCAGATCCAAGCAAGAGTGTAATTGTCAAGTAAGCACATACTCTTAATGTTATTCAGACCAAATTAGTGCTTTCTCCCTCTGTAGATGTTTATTTCTTTACAATTTCAAAACATATAAACTGTAACTGCAATTCATACAGTTCTGTAATATGGTCTGATTTGTCTAGTTGCAATCAATTAACTAATTTCTAAAGAAAGTCTATTAAGGGAATAATGAGACTTTTGTGTTGGAGAAAACCCCCATCTGTTCTTCAAAAACAAGCCCTAAAAACCATAACCGTCTGTGCGCTCAGTGTGAGAGGGTTACTCAAGGTCTTTTGTGTTGGATGAATCTTATCTTTCAACTACAATTTCACAAAAATGTCTCTTTTTTTTTTACTTTTCAGGGTGGTTACCTTTCTCAACCACACAGTACCTGATTTTACTGACAACGGGGCCAGCAATATCATCAAATATGGAAACGAATACCACGCCACCTCTGAAACTAACTACATCCGCAAGATTGACCCAGTGACCCTGGACACCCAGGACAAAGTAACCTAATTTACTGATTTTTAGTCACCCTTATCATGCAGCCAGATTAATAATTTGTTTCAGAGCTGACGAGGTGCCAAATTATTTCACACAGGTGGACTATCTGAAGTACCTGCCTGTAAATCTAGCTACATCCCATCCGCACTATGACAAGGAGGGCAATGCCTATAACATTGGAACTTCAATAGCAGAGAAAGGCAAGACTAAATACATCCTGTTCAAAGTCCCTGCTGTGCCAGAGAAAGGTAAATGAACCTCGTAACCTGCTCTACTTTTTCCTGCCACCAGCTGTATTTGATGACCTAGATGTCGATAATATTGAACCATGAAATGTCCCTATTTCTTCACTTGTCATAATATCCCTATAGGTGTATAAGTGATGATGGTTGATCTTTTTTCTGCTTATTTTTTTGTTTTGTTTTTCGATTATTTTAGACAAAGGCAAAAACTGCCATGCACTGAAGAATGCGAGGGTTCTTTGCACAGTTCCCTGTCGCTCTTTACTCACACCCAGCTACTACCACAGCTTTGGCATGACGGACAACTACTTTATCTTCATCGAGCAGCCCTTCAAACTGGACATCATCAGGATGGCCACAGCGTACATGAGGGGAGTCAACTGGGCGAGCTGCCTGAAGTTCTGCCCTGAGGAAAATGTAAGAGAGCACTGCTGTCCGTCTCTTTAGCCTTTTATGTAAGTCATATTCATAAAGCTGAACCCATTATGAAGCAGCTGTAGCTACAAGGGGGGAGGGGGGTATTCTTTATCAGTGACCTGGAGAAGTTGGGTAATGTTTTCCTAAATGTTTGTTTCTTCATCAGACTCTGATCCACCTGATAGACAGAAACACTGGCAAAGAAGTTGAGACAAAGTACTATACTGGAGCAATGGTCGTCTACCATCACATTAACGCTTTTGAGGATGATGGTCATGTGATCTTTGACGTTATCGCATACAGTGATAACAAGCTTTATGATATGTTCTACCTGAAGAAAAAAACTGACGCCAGTGATGTGAGCTTTGCCAAATCCAGCTACAGGAGATTTGCACTTCCCGTACAGGCAGACAAGGTGCGATTTTTAAGAATATGTACAGATGATTTTTATCCAAACATTTAGAAACTGTCCTCTAACAAATAGGCTCAACTTTTTGAGCGATTTTTGCAGAGCATTCCATCAGCAGAAAACCTGGTGACTCTCAAATACACGACTGCCACTGCTGTGAAGGAGAAAGAAGGAAAACTTATCTGCCAGGCAGAGGTACTTAATGAAGGTAAAACCAGACAAACCCTTTCTTATTTGTTACATTGTGTGAGCGTAATGACTTCTCCATTCAAATACCAAAAACTAACTTTATTTCTGTTAGGCTTTGATTTACCCAGAATTAATTACGATATCAACGGCAAGAGGCACAGGTTTGTCTATGGGACCTGTGTAGAGGAGTCTACCCTGAAAACAAAGGTAACATTCCTCTTTTTTTTTCTTTTTATGCTGCAGAACAGAACTAGCATTTGTGATTTCTTTACAGAAAGTGTCATTTGCCACGAGAGACTTGAAGCTAGCAGTTATCAGTTACGTGGAAACAGATTGTTCCTGTTAGCCGTGTTATCACAGAAGGAAGAAGCAAACTGCAGGACTGAGACTTGGGCACGTCGAAAGGATGGAAATACTGTCTGTCTCAACAAATGCTTTACCGTTTTTGTGGCTCTACAGTAGGCGCGATGCCCACTTGTCTTATCCATTGGGTATGCTTGCATGTCAAAGTACCAGAAACAATTAAAGGAAGAAGCAAACTCAGCAGGACTTCAAAGTATTGAGTTTTAAAGTTCTTAAGAAGGAGCTACCCTTGTGTGTCACTGCATATGGAAATGGGTACAAACAGGAAACATCTTGGTTTAAACCACAGTTTTTATTAATTCCTACTTTGCCGGACATAGCTGTGGTAACACTTGAGGTCTTCTGTAAACAATGACACTGCAGCCAATTAAAATACACAATCTAGTTACAAACCCATTTCAACCTCCTTTTCTTCAATGAACTGAAGAAATAAACCTGCAGTCAAAAATGCCTTTGTCTATTAGTTCACTCATTTAATCAGAATGTTCTCAGATGGATGCTTTAAAACATCATTGCATGTTATTATAAAACAAAACCTTGACTGAATTAATTCATTATTATTTTTGCGCCAATGAACAATTTTAGCTGAATTGCTAATCTAAGGTTCTCAGGTGTTATCACTGCTTGTCATTCACATAAGGAGATACTGTGAAGGTAAATCCTGCGTCTATTTGTACAGCACTCTGATTTCTCACTGAATCTGTCACGCAGTGATAACACGACATGCTGTATACTGCATATACATAACTTTTACAGATACAAAATTATAAAGCTGTGCTTTAATTATTGTTCTCAAAATATTCCATTTATGCAGATTGGGAAATTTGACACAGAAACCAAGGAAATGATGTACTGGTATGAAGAAAACTGCTCGCCATCAGAGCCAGTGTTCATTCCCAGACCAACTGGAGAGTCAGAGGATGATGGTGAGAATACTATGTGGTGTACATGCACAATTTATGATATGTACTATTTATTCCTTGTATTAACCTGCCACAGAGGTATGGAAAAGAGGACTTTAAATGTGCAAAGGTACATTGTAGAGCAGGTACAGTGTGGGTTTTGTGGGAGCCTACTTGCAACAAAGCAACAGCAGCTGTCAGGAGGGAACTGGTTGTGGAGAAACTTTAGAGGCAAGAGGGGCCTGAGACTGGAAACTTAGGAAGAGAAAAAACATAATTAGATGGAGGCTAGGAGCTAGTTAGGATGTCCTTCCATCTCCGAAAAGTCTCATCAAGGTGAAGACCCAACATGATGATTTTGTTCAGGTTTGGCTTCATCACCTGGCTAGTGGCTAGATCAGAGATGATTGATCAAGGATACTGCAATTAGATAGAACCATTCAGTTTTGATAACAGTAACCTGTATATGTTACTGTATGCATATCAGCTAGAGTATGAATGAATAGGAATACCTGCCTAAGTAAAGTTAAAAACCTGCTGCCATTCAAACAAGTCCCTTTTCTTTTCCCTTTGCAGGTGTAGTCATAACATCAGTTATCAGCTCCAACCCAGACCAGTCTGGTTTCATCCTGATTCTTGATGGCCAAACATTCAAAGAAGTAGCTCGAGCATATGTGAACGCTGAGCTTCAAATGGACATGCATGGATATTTTATCCCACAAGAATGTTAGTCCGTTCTGGATAAACAGAATTCCTTTGGGCAACTAAACACTGGAGAACAAAAAACAAAAACCTTCCCACATTGTATGGCACAGGGATCTATTTAACCATTAAAAACCAAATTCTGTGTGTGTTATGTTTCTGACTAAAGTGTAGTGAGGATGCACATGGTTTCTTGGATTGTCTCATCTACATCACATATCATTTATGTTATATACTTTCTCACAAAAATGTTGCTTATAAAGTATTACTCTTATGTAGTATTACTCATTATGCTGTTGTTCTGCACTTATGTTTATTTTAACAAAAAATAAAATGTATAGAAACCAAATTTTTCTGGGTGAGTTACGGTGATTTAATCATGGCTGGTTTTATATATATATAAATAGACACAATCTCTTTTGGTGCAATGTACCATGTGTAAACAAGGCTTCTCATATATATTTAGTGTGAGTCAGGCACGATATGTCAGAAAGGACAGACAAACTCAGACAAACGAGGTAGAGATCAGCAAGCAAATTCCATACACAAGATCATACAATCGGTCCAGAGACAAAACTGGGAATGACAATGGAAAGCTACTGTACTCCAAGGACTGTGGAGAATGGGTGGGTGTGTGTGTGTGTGTGTGTGTGTGTGTGTGTGTGTGTGCTGCGCTGCGTAGCCAAAGGTGTGGTGAGAAGCAGGTTGGAAGGGGAGGCTGGCAGGAAAGCAGGAAGAGTAAATGTGCCAGGTTTCATTGTATTTATTAGTTATAATTGTCAACAAGATAATAAAGCAGCAGTCTCAGAGGAAGTCATATAAAAATAGATATCAGGGCTTAACAGTTACTTGGAAACATTATGGCACATTTGAAAGTTACTATCGTAAAATGATATTTGCATTTTTCTTTAAAGTACATTTTTAGAAATGTTTGCAAATATGTTAGAAAAGTAAAAAATGTTGTATTGCATTTATTCAGGCCGTTCAAAAGAAGCGGAAAGAAACACTGCAAACATTCTCAAAGATAGTAAGTCATTATAGAACAATACAGGGCTTTTATTGTGAATGTATTGTGTGTGTGTGAGAGAGAGAGAGAAAACAAGAGGTCTTGTGATGAAGAGACATTTGCTGTAGTCTCATTGCATCAAGCTGTGAATTACTCCATTCAACAAACATGTGCTCAATATGCTAAATTGGGAATTTCCGAGTGTTTGATCTGTGCAAGTGTTTGAGCAAAAAAAAAAAAAGCAACAAGAACAGACACTAGTTAAGTTGTTCAAGACCTGATGTCAGTTATATTAATAGCACTACAAGTTTTAGCAGGCTTTTCTTTATAAATGGAACAAAACAGAAGTAAAAAAAAATGCACAGTTGAGTCTTTGAGGCATCGGTGCTTTGGCTCCTTCAGAAATGCAGGCATTTTTTTTTAAAACCTTTGTTTATTTAGGGAAGATTGGCCAAGAGGGCACATTTTCAGGATCACTCTGACCACATTCACAGAAGCTGTCCAGTACAACATTCTGACCTGTGTGAGCACTGAGCTTTTTATTTTGTTTTCACCATGGTTTGTACTTGTCCCTCTCAAATTTTACCCTGCAGGTCCAGGAATTGAACATATGACATTCCAGTCACAAGCTCCTTTTTCCAAACAAATACATTTGGGCCTTTACACCACCAATGCCTGGTAAAAAGGCTACAGTGGACATCAGCCAAACAAACAATGTTGACTGTTTGTCCCATTAAAAGTGGGAAAGCAACTCAGAAGGAAGTGCTGCAAGTGTCTCCCACATATTAGACATTCTAAAAACAGTTTTTCCACCATCAGCAGATTAAGTCAGTCAGTTTAATGAGTTTTTTGAGTCCCCCAATCTGGACTGGATAAACTCAAGTGTTGCATTTTGAACCATAGATGGCGGCCACACCAAATGAATGACGCAAGTTATTCAAATCACAGGCGAACACTAATCATTTATTTATAATGAAATAAAACGTATTTATTTATGCTAATATTTTATTTTACAAATACACAGAAGTCGTGGTGTTTGTCACGCAAAGCATTGTCAGTGCGTTTTTATTTATTTTAGACCCAGCATACCCTAAAGAACGTTTCTAGAACAACGTTTAGGTCATCAAATAGGAACCAGGAAAGGTTTCCGGAGGAAAGGTTCCTGGATGTTACCTGTTAGCGTGGTGCACCCTGCATTAGCCATGCAGTAACAACCAATCAAATGCATGGATGAAGAGGCATCAGACAAGCCAATTGCTTTTGTTATCCAAAGATCAGTAACGTCAAGATAGTTCCCACCCTAAAAAGTATTCAAAACGCTGTCAGAAAAGAATAATATTGTATCGTGTTGAAGCCGATCAGTAAGTTACCGTGACCCAGAAGTCCCTCTTTTAAGCATTTCGAGGCGCATGTTTAATTTTGTCAAAAACGCTAATGCCGCTAATTTCAGGACAATTTTCGCTGTGGTCAGCTAAACCGGAATTGAGAAGGAGGGAATCCTTTCACTTCCTCTGGCTGCGGCTGGGCGTTTGTAATAACAGCGGCAGCACCCACAGACAACGGATAACCTAATGATGGAAGAATTTGAAGGTGAGACAAATTGACGTTCTTGTTGGCGGTTTGGTGGTAGAGCCGAGCCCACGGCTTCTTCGTTTGGATTTTTGGTAAATTAGAGACGCAAAGACGCGTTTGCTTGCCTGTTTCTTCCAGCGACCTTTTTTTTTTGTTTGGATTGTAGCCCATGCAATGCTAGGTAACGCCAGTGCCAAAGATGAAGCTAGCTGCTTACTGTCTCTGAAGGGCTTTGATACCGACAGTAGCCATAGTGGCTACAGTGTTAGCATGCTGCTTCCTAGCTAAATTAATCTTTAAATAATGACGTTACTGCTTTGCAAGAAACAGTCAGACGTTGATTGTACTGAATAATACTCAGCACCTTAAGCCTAATCCAAATGTGGATAGTTCTGGTGGTATTTCTGTAAAATCAACAAATGATAGCAGTAATATCCTTATCCTTTTTTTTTTTTTCAAAGCGTGTCGAAAACACTCTGTGTTGTCATAGCAAAACTCCAAAGGGTATCAGATAATGATTGTGTGATAAGAAACAGGTGTTATTCACATCAGTATTCCATAAGTAAATCAAGGGGGACCCATTTTGTGTGTTCTCCCTGACGCTTAATGACCTCATTATTGTTGTTCTTGCAGATTTTGACCCTCCTCCTGTTGAGGATCTGGTTCAGTGCAACATCTGTAAAAGATCCTTCTTACCTAAAGTCCTGGTAAAAACTGCTCCCTGGCCATCGTGTCTAACATACTAAAAAAGATATCAGAAGGAAAATGCTGTGCCGTGATGGGAGACATGACAAGATACAGTATATTTCATTCACTTTAACCCACATCCATATTTGGGCCTATGGTCAACATGTTGTTCCAATTATCATACACCATTTGTATTTGACATGTTGAGGTTGCTGTGGAAACAGTATTTTCCACAGAACAGTCATTATCAGCTGACAGGATATAGGCTGTTCGGATAATGTGATCTCATTGGCCAAGAAGATGCTGTGATGGACTGAAAAATGTTTTTTACAAAGCATTAAAAGTATTTGTTAAAGCAAATGTACACCACACGTGGTTGCTACCTAATGGAACTCGCTGGGAATGAATCAATGCAGATTTTTAAACTTGAAACTACTTCAAAACTATATCAAGGATGTGAGTTTTATAGAATACATTTGCTGACATACAACACTTACTGTATAATTGAATTACAAAATACTTTACACATTGTACTGTGACCTTTCTTTATAGTAATTTCACAAAAAGATATAGACAGTTGTGCATTATTGTAATAGCACTGCTTGGATGAAAAAAAACCATGAACCCTAACATGTAAACAAAGTAGGGCTTTTCCATTTTATAGTTTCCAATTTCAAGTAGTCATTGCAACATGTTTCCTAGTAATAACAATAAAGTAAATGTACTAGTAAAAGGAAAGTAATTTCCCAAATGTCAGAACCATTTGTGGTGTTTTATTGTGTAATTGTAAATCTTTTTCTCTCCTTGCAGGAAAAGCATACTAAAATCTGCCAAAAGTCAGCAGCCAAAAAGAGGAAGGTTTTTGACTCCAGTAGACAGAGAGCTGAGGGCACAGACATCCCTGTACTCAAACCTATCAAACCAAAGGTAAAAGGGTGCAACTGATGATGATGGGATGGAAAAATCACAATATATTTACATTTAGTCATTTAGCAGATGCCTTTATTCAAAGCGATTTACAAGGCAAGCAAAAATCTTAAGTCAAAGAGAAAACATCAAAGCAAAGTTCTATCAGAAAAGTGTTCACATTTCATGAGATGCAAGTGCAATAAAGAGCAGAAGGTAGTTTTTTTTTTGTTTGTTTGTTTTTTAAGTGCATAGGAAGGTGCGGAGGAGTTCTGTTCTCAGCCGTTTTTTGAATATTGTGAGTGAGTTTGCTGAGCGTGCAGAGTTTGGTAGCTCGTTCCACCATCGTTCGATCACTGAGCTAAAGAGTTGTGCTTGATGTCTATATATTCAGTTCATTTTGGTTAGAAATATATACTGCTCTAAGGGAAGGAAGTGCTCTAAGCTGTAAATCTTGGAGAATATGCAACTTAACTAATGCAAATTTAAACAGAATTTGTTGTTAAAAACAATGTTATTAGTTTACATGCAAAATATTACATAAAGTTATATTCATATACATTCATGACCATTTATTTTTTGTTAATCATTCAGATTGTCCATTTAACTGTTTGAACAGCACTAGTGGAAATGAAAAACATAAAAATAAAAGTTTATATGACAAGTCAAGACGCTGTATGATGATCAGGTCGCACAGCTCAAAAAAAATCTGCTGCCATACCCGAAGCCCGGTTTACTTTGACTCGTGAACAATATTTTTAACACTAAGATCATTACTGTGGTCAACAGCTCATGTTTTGAGTTTTTGCTTTTTTTGTAGGACGTTCAGTGTTTTGTGTTGCTAGATTATTTTCAACTACTTTTAATTGTGTTTCAGTCACAAAGTTCATCTGCTACTGATAAAGTAAGTTGATTTGTCTTTTTATGTTTTTTTCTTTTTTTTTTTCTCTGTATATATGATTTTTAGATTCAGGACCCTTTTACCGCTTCTCGCTACAAATACTGGTTCTTTTCCCACATACAATCTTAAACTGACAATATTATCAAAGTTATCAAAATTAATTTTTGTTTTCTTCTATAATTACCATCTTAGTGCTAGCTTTTCTGGCTGTGCAACTAAGATTCTTTCAAACCTGATGTAGGTGCAAGTTACTGTTTGACAGCGCTCTTATAGAGTTTGGTTTATAGCTCTACCATAGTAAAGATTTCATGAGGTCTCAATACAGTGCATCCAGAAAGTATTTCACTCTTAACTTTTTCCACATTTTGCAATATTACACCCGTATTCCAAAATTGATTTTCTTCAAACAATACCCTATAATGACTAAATGAAAGTGAATTTGTTTGAAATCTTTGACAATTTATAAAAAATAAAAACCATCACATGCACATAAGTATTCACCTCCTTTGCTTAATACTTTGTAGAAGCACCGTTCGCACCACTTACAGCCTCAAATCTTTTTTGAGTATGATGCTATAAGCTTGACACACCTGTTTTGGGGCAGTTTCTCCCAGTCTTCTTTGCAGTTCCTATCAACCTCCATCAGGTTGGATGGGTAGCATGGGTGCACAGCTATTTTCAGATCTCTCCAGAGATGTCCTTGAGTGGCTGGGCCAGGAGCAGACATTCACAGATTTGTCCCGTAGCCACTCCTTTGTTATCTTGGCTGTGTGCTTAGGGTCGTTGGCCTGTTAAAAGATGAACCGCAGCCACAGTCGGAGGTCCAGAGTGCTCTGGAAAAGGTTTTTATCAAGGATGTCTCTGTACATTGCAGCATTCATCTTTCTCTCAATCCTGACTAGTCTTCCAGTTCCTGCCGCTGAAAAACATCCCCACACCAAGATACTGTTACCACCATGCTTTACTGTAGGGATGGTATTGGCCAGGAGGTGAGCAGTGCCTAGTTTCCTCCAGACATGACACTTGGCATTCAGGTCAACGAAATCAATCTTTGTTTCATCAGACCCGAGGATTTTGTTTCTCATGGTCCGAGAGTCCTTCAGGCGGGCTGTCATGTGCCTTTTACTGAGAAGTGGTTTCCACTAGAATACAGGCCTGATTGGTGGAGTGCTGCAGAGATTGTGGTTCTTCTGGAAGGTTCTCCTCTCTCCACAGAGAAACACTGGAGGTCTTTCAGAGTGACCATCTTGTTCTTGGTCACCTCCCTGACTAGGGTCCTACTCTCTCGATTGGTCAGTTTGGGCGAGGATCCTGCTTTAGGAAGAGTCCTGGTGGTTCTAAACTTCTTCTGTTTACGGATGATGGAGGCCACTGTGCTCATTGGGACCTTCAGTGCTACAGAAACGTATCTGTGACTCGATACAATCCTGTTTCGGAGATCTACAGACCTTCCTTGGACTTCATGAGTTGGTTTGTGAGCTCAATTTTGAGTGTCATGGCCAAGACTGTGAATAATTTTAATTCTTTCTACATTTTCAAAGATTTCATGAACTACTTTCATGATTTCATTATGGGATGAATTTGATTCATTTGGGAATAAGGCTGTAACATATCAAAATGTGGAATAGGTTAAGTGCTGTCAATACTTTCTTGAAGCACTGTATACGTCCAGAAGAAACTTTAACATTACTGCTGCAAACTCACTCTATCATTCTACTAAAATGTCACTAATCTTAGTTTTTGTGGCATCTAGGAAATATGTTAAATGTTAAATGATTCTCTTTGTATCCCATTCTGGCAGTTTGGGAGTTTGGAATGAGATGTATACTTGTATATCTCAATCCAGTACATTTTTAAAGTCAGTTCTCTCCCAGTCATCTGTCTTCATCAGACAAGCACTTGAGGACTTGTAACAGGATACTTGAGAACTGTAACAGGATAGGTTGTAGGAACACAGCAGGGTTATCATGTTTCTACAGAAGCAGCTCTCAGGATGCTTAGTGAACAACTTCTGTCAGAAATCATCAGCTTTTGATAAGGCTCAGACTTCCGTTGTAAAAAATTTGCTTTTCCACTGAATAGAAATAAATTTCTTTTTTATTTATTGGTTACAAGAATCAGAAGCTGGAAGAAGTCGGAAGCCTAACCCTGCTTGCTTTGTAAGATTTCTTCCTAAGTTAAATAATAAATAGAGACACTAAAAGAGGGGGGAAATAATGTCCACAGTGACTCATTGAGGTCAATACTCAGTAGCATGTTTTAATGGCATGTTGGATGTGGTGCAAATAGCATCTGTATACATCTTGCTAGGCAGAACCCCCGAAGAAACCGTCCAACTGGCGCAAGAAACATGAGGACTTCATCTCTACCATCCGGGCTGCCAAGGCCCTCACTCAGGTCATAAAAGATGGTGGACCATTACCCCCACCTCCTCCTCCTACGTATGACCCAGGTAACAGTTTGTAACCAAAATAAAAAAGTCTAACAACAAAGGAGCTGATTACAACAGCTGATGGTTCCATTGTAGACTAATTATTGCTCAACAAATAATTATGAAAATCTTGTTAAAGCAACATAGGGTATGTAACATTACTGACAAAATCAGAAATATGGGGTAGAAATTGTTTTGTATACCAGTTAAGATTTGTCATGCTGCCAAAATTATCATAAATATGTACTTTATTATATGATGTAAAATCTTCCTACAATTCAAAGGTTGACACAACTATTGGCTTCTGCAGTTGCAGCGGCAGTTTAGGAGAATTAAAAAAAAGTGAAATTTGTCTTAGATCCATCTCTGATGTAGCTCAATGCGACCACTTAAGTTTTATGAGTCTCAAGTGAACTTTGAAGTTCTTTTTCTAATATTTTAGTATTTAATTTATTTATTTATTGATTGATTGATTGATTGCATGAAAACGGGCTGTGAACAGTGTAGACTTACAGTGAGTTTAAAAAAAAAACCTTCAGGGACACAAAACAAAGAAAGCACAAAGGAGGACACTTTTATTGTCCAAAAACCGTGATCAGATGCCAAATATCTTATACGTTTTTAAGACCTGCTTAAAAAATTCAGAAATATTCCTTTTCTCTTTTTACGTTCATAATTTACATGATTGTGGCGAGTACAGTGACGTCTGGTGGCATGTAAAACCTACAGCAGCCTCTAAAGACCAGGGTATTTCAACACTTAAAATCCCAATTAGTTGTTTAGAAGATGCTTTTATCCAAAGTGAGTGACAACTAAGGAGCAGACATTAGGGACAACTTGGGGGTTTAGTGTCTTGCCCAGAGAGACTTCGACTTGAAGCTAGTAGCTAGAAACCAGGAGACGAACCAATGTGGTTTGTGAACGACTGCTCTACCAACTGAGCTACAGCCCCCACCGATTTGTTAATTTTAGTGTAAATTTTAGTTTTTAAAAAACCTAAAGTTCTAGTTTTATAGTATTTCATTAAATGAATGTGCCACTGCATTAAAGCGTTATGTGACATTAATATTAATAAAATAAAATGAACTAAAGCTTCAGTCATCATTAGCCACACCGGTTTCTCAATTTAATAAGCTTCGATATAATATATTCCAACACTGCAAAACATTATCTGCCCATCCTGAATGATAGATATATTTATTTCCACCACCTCTTCCGTTTCCAGACTATATCCAGTGCCCTCACTGTCAGCGGAGGTTTAACGAGAGTGCAGCTGACAGACACATCAAGTTCTGCCAGGAGCAGGCTGCCCGTATGCCCAACAAGGGCAAATTGGTTGAGTCCAAGAAGCCTCCTGTTCGCACACAGGTATGTACACATTTTGGAAAATATTATTTTCATTTTCATATGTCCAACTGTATTTAATATGCGTATATGAGCCAATGTAAATCTGGTGTACAGTGTTTTCAAACATACATCATTAAAACATGCCCTGAAAAAAAATAGTGTTTTGAGACAGGGATTAGGTGAAAGTGTCTGTGATTGTAGTGTATGTGTACATGCCTACGCCATTGCTCCTGCTTGGGCAGGCAATTCTTAATTCTGTGTTGTTGCCAATTCTATGATTAAGAAGGGTTGTTTGTTACTCCATAACAATTCCTTGCCTTTCATTACCATGGTGATTTTTCCACTTTGCACCAGGTTGTGCAGCTACCAGTCACTTGGCAACAATTAGGCAACATCACTAAGGAGTTGAACTGTCAGCCAATAAAAGCAGCAGGGTCCAATAAATTCTATTAAGAGCTCTGCTTTTTTCCGTCATAATGAGTAACCCTTAGCCATTAATTATTATGTCGTTTAGGTTTCACACTTTGTTATGGTGAAGTACGTGTTTATATTTTTACAGGTTTTTGTAGTTTGTAGCACCAAGCTATCACAAATATTTGGATATTTGCACTTGACACAAATCATGGTTATCTACTGTAAAGAAAGATACAGGACAGTGAACATAAACTATAGCTTCTATGTCTACAAGTAGAGCAAGTATATTGTTCTGCAAGCCATTTTTATTATGATTTTTTTTTTTTTCCAATCAGTACAAGGCTCCTGCTCCTGTAAAGAAAGTCAACAGTCCTGCTTCCAGTATCCCTTCAGTGGCCTCTCGTTTACCTCAGAGACCAGGCGTTGGACAGCCCACTGGTAAAACAGCTGTGTATATCCGGCCTCACAGAGTGTTGTTTGATTCGGAGAGTTCTGTTTATGTGTGATTGGTTTGCAAATTAAATGATTTGAAAAACCGCCTTTCTCATAGGCTACCAGGCTATGGTTATTACATGGACTACAGTACCACGCATATTCTGTATGACTTTCTCATTATTTGTCTCCCTCTTTCCTGCTAGGAATCCCCTCTAGTAAGGTCTGTTCAGGTTTATTGAAGAGTAATGCCTCTGGTCTTACGAGCCCTCCATCAGGGTGAGAACACACACACAATAGTGTCTTTTTTTTTTCTTTTCTTTTTTTTTTTTTATATATATAGGTTCACGTATAGGCTTGTACATGTGTACAAACCTATATGTGCCACTGAAATTTATGTTACAATGTGCAGCTTTGGGGACTGGAGGTAGTGGTAGCAAGAGACTCTGTATCATTTCGCTTCACTCTGACTTGCCCTTTGTTTCTGAGGAAAACAAGGTAACCGGAATTGGAGGATCTCAGCATCACTCCATTAGATGGAATGCAGTGTAACTGCACTGCTGCTATTCTGTTCAGTAAATCTAGGTCATAAAAGCATTTGACAGCACCTCTGCACATTAAGATTTGTTTAGGAATTTAGTTCCTGCCAAAACATATTTGATCTACCGTATCTTTAACTGAGGCTACCTGATAAATAATTAAGGATATCAACACTGACTGACTGGTGGCCTCGTAAACATAAAAGGTCAGTATAACTGTGATCATAGCATATCAGTAGCAGCTTAAAACTCCATTTGAACCCAGCCCTTAAAGGGATGTGCATTTGACACAACTCTCTCTTTTCTCTCTTTATTCTTTAAACAATATAAGCGTGGGGAGTAAGACCCAAGCAGTGAGCACCGGCTGTGGCTCAGTGAAGAACACCCAGTCTTTATTAGGATTCAACAAGAAGAAAGTAGACACCTACATATCTCGGTGAGCTAACACTTGAGCAGATTTCCACCACAGAAGGCCACGTTAAAAGGGATGGAAAATCAACGAGATTACAACCAGCATGTAGATTTGCTGACTATCCTGATGCCTTATTATCCTGATGCCACTCATGTGGCTTATTACAGCTGAAATATCTATTTTCTTTCTAATGTGTGAGTCTGAACAATGTCTTTTTTGCATTTCTTCTGATATATGCATATTCTAGAAGAATGGAGCCTTGAACAAAAGAATCTTCATATTTTTTAAATGTTTAAGCACCCAACAAAACTGCCTATTTAAATTTAATCAGTTTAAGTTGAAATATGTCGTCGAACAGCAGCTTGGAGTTATGCTTGCAGGAAAGGTATTCAAGGTTATTGTGATTTACACACATACTACACATGCCATTTGTATGAGGAAATGAAATGGTTTTCCTTGTGGACAATAGTGCTACATAAAACTTAAGATTTTGTGTAATAAAACAATATATGGATCACCAGAAATTAAAAAACGTAGACATATGATATACAAATGCTACGCAGTATTAAGGGTAGGAGTGAGTACTCTCACATCAGCAGCAACATGTTTTTGTAGCAAATGTGAAAAACGCTTGGGGTGTGCAGTTTTTTGATCACCAATGCTGCTGTCTGTACACCTCTCACATCAACATACAGGTTAGACTCTCTCTGCAGACAGTCTGACCTTTCATACGTTCCACCGCTAACTCCTCCCGACAGGAAGAAATTGGAAAAATTGGCAGCATTCCTTGTTGAACACTCAGTCCACCACAAGTGACTGAATGTTTCCTTGTCTGCACCTTATCCATTTTTGCAGGATGAATGTGTCCTGAGTGTTCTGCAGCAATGTTTTGTTGAAAACAAAGCTGCAAGAATTTATTTCATGCTCATTCTTGCTCTGATATTTGGTAGCTGTGACCAAAGCACTGACATATTTAGCCTACGTGAAGCTGCTGCCTCTTCACCAACGTGGAAACCAGTAAAAAAAAAAAAAAAAAAACATGTCCAAAATAACTCATATTTAGGTCCATACATTATTGAAATGTTTAAAAATCTGTTAACAACATGAACAGTGTTTCCAGCTCTGAATAGAAGAGATGTGCTCAATATGATCTACATATATATATTGCACATAGAATAGAACAATGAAATTCTTCCTCTGCACTTAGCCAATCCCCCTGGGGGGGAGCAGTGGGCAGCCACCGGGGGGCGCCCAGGTGCTTGCCCTCAGCTGGCTTGCTCAGGGACACACCTGGTGGTTAGGCTGGGATTTGATCCCACTGACATCTGCACCCCATCCTGCTGCTCTACCCATAGAGCTACCAGGCAACCAGGAATAGAAGTCTACCTGAGGAATAACAATGTATGTAGATTCTAACCTAGCTGCTTGGCCATCTTTGTAACATTTCTCAGGAACAATGTCGATGGCAGGAACGAAGTTGGCAATGGATCAATGAAGAGCAAGTTCTGTCATGCTTGTGGGACCAAGTACCCGGTTGAATCTGCCAAATTCTGCTGCGAGTGTGGGGTCCGAAGGATGGGTATATGATGGAGGTTGGAAGAAGGAGGTAGAAGAGGAAAGCAGCAATGCATTGGTTCTCAAGTTAGAATTTGAGAGATTCATCTGAGCTGATATGAATTTTACATCCCCATGTATTTTCACAGCAGTAAAGTGGTGTAATTGGCAGAAAATAGTTTTAAAGTTGAGGCTGATTGGTGTAAATCCAAATAAACCTATCAAGGCTATGGGAAGCACTGATGCATAAAATTGGATTGTTATGCAATGCTCCTGGATTCTTTGCAGTTTGTAAGTGATACATAATTAGCCCCTTTTCAACACAAAAATATTTTAATTTTATAACATTTGACTATAGGCTGATAGATCTCAATGCTTAACTGATTTGGCATAAACTAGAAACAGCGATAACTTATGGGATATTGTAACTGTCTTTCACACAGAAAAATCCCACCAGTCATTACACGTAATGTTTTTTCTTATGATGCATTTTCCCACAGCGTTGCGCTGTTTCCACATACCATTTCTGATTAAGATTATTGTTTTTGTCACGGAACATAATGTAACATGAGTCATCTTCTATTGTGATAAAATCTTGAGTTAATGTCAACTGACAGTGATGAAGAAGTGACTCAGTACACTAATGAGCAGGGTCCCTATCAGCAATTATTGCGGCATCCTTAGATTTGAGATGATTTGAATTTTTTTTTTTTTTTTTTTTTTTTAGTTTTGGGTGACTCAATTCACACAGTGACACAATTTGAATTAAATTTCCTTAAAGCCATCTACTTCTGCTGCCACACACTGTGTCTATTAAAGTGCAATATCATTGACTACTGAGGAAAACAATGACTTTCCAATGAAGTTTTAGAATATTGGACAGACGGGGGCCACTCTGAGCCCAGTTTCTATTCAGTGCTATTTTACACTTTTGTCTTCATCTCCTATAATGGTACCATTAGAAACACATGTTTGAAGAAAAATGTAGCATTTGCTCAGTCTCTTTTGTTCCCTCTCATTTTATGCAATGAAATTAGTCATTTTGTTATTCCCCTGCATTTTTACTGAAAACATTCATATCATCTTTTTTAATGCTCTGCAGAATTCATTTATTTCATTTAAATTTATATGAAACCTAACTGCACCCAAAACTGCAGTTGCTTTTTCGTTGATGATGTTTGTCGAGTCAGTATTCAGTGCATTAAGCAATTTAGGTTAAAACACAGTAACACTACAGGTATTTTAAAGGCTCCGTGACTTCTGCCCAATTTACAGACACTATGTATTTATGACCCCACACACTTTGTTGTAGGACACAAAGAGGGTTTACTTGAGGTGCATATTTAATGTTCATTAGCAACAAACTCAGTCATGTGACAGTGATTTGAAATTGTAAGAAGCTGACTATTTATGCCGCATGACAGAAAAAGTTAAAAACAGACTGGACAGGTTTGTTTCCATGTACTGAATACAACACTTGTTAGACCTGGATACGGTTGTGCACTTAATGCAATGTATAGCCACCAATATCAATAAACTTCTATGAAGACACTTGCGATACAGTTGTGAGTGTGTCTGTTGGACAGAGGTAGCAGAGAAATCTAGGTGCTGCAGGTTGTTTCACATTGACTACAAAAAAGCCCAAGCATTGTTTTAGCTATAAATATATTAAGAATATACTATATTAGTGGCTTTATTTGCACAATAACAAACGTACATATTACAAACTGAATATACAGTAGCTACATTATAATGCATTGTGTATGGTCCCTGACAAGAAAAGAAAGCAGTTGCTGGACTGATGTGGTAGCTGGAACTAAGGGCAAAGGCTGCATGCTTATGTTTACTTGTTTAGCATTTCTGATACACACGCCAATAAATTCCATATTTTTAATGATCAAAAACGAAATTAGCTTTTTGGTCCTTCCTGGCTACATTTGCTTCCTACTATGTTTTCTTTTCTTCATTAGGCAGACGCCATCAGTCAAAGTACTAATGACTGTGACAAGAACACTTTGTATATGTATCCTAGAACAGACTGAACTGAACTCACTCATCTGTGGCAGGACCAGCTTTTTAAATATCAATCATACTGAATAATTAATCCACACAGTGTCATTTTAGGGAGAGTACCAATGACTTGACATATTGCCTAAAACAACTCCCTAGACCAAAACAACAAAGGAGCTTTAGATAACTGAGATGACAATGATGTGCCAGGGCTCGTCATTCTAATTTAAAGTGAAAGGAAAACTGTATCTGTGCACCTTTAATATGTCTCAGTCATGCTTGAGCGGTCATCACTAAGTGCAAGTAGATGTCATAGCATTTTCTTTACAATGAAGTTGCTTGTAGCTGCACGTGAGCAATTTTAAATTGATCTTACACTTTAGTTTTCTCTTTTGAATGCGCCTTAACCCACCGAAGATCTTCTTTTTTCAGTGCATCATACGCCTATGCAGTGCGCGTTAAGCTCACCGCGTGTGTGATGGTCCATTATGTTGGACGCCTTGGGAATTTCTTCTCCAGCTGTCTTAATAGCTTGTTTCTCTGTAGCATGGAAACTTAGTTGAAGAGTCAGTAGTCATACCACACCCAAAACAACCGCAAGAGAGAGAGACACTGACAAGATAGCTTACATGACATAGGAGCTTTCTCTTGCATAATCCAATGTAGGACTGAAGAGCAACAAGTTTTTCTTTTTGCTTCATAATGTGCTTGAGCTTGGTTTCATGGTTGCATTAGAAGAGAATTGAGCATCTCATAGCAATCAGTCATGGTAGACAGAAATAGGCTGGCTCTGCACAGTTTTTTTGTATCATTCTCTTTTGTTTCATTCCTCCTTCGTCTTCTCCTGTTCCTCCTCTTCGCATGGGGTTCTTGAGTCTAGTTACCAGAGGTCACACAGATACAATGTTTTAATTAGTATTGTCATTTGAATTGAATGAGTTTAGTCCTATAATTGATAGACCTTCAGTAACTTCAGAAATTATTCAGACCCCTGCATTTTCACACACTTTTCTGTGTTTTGAATCTACCCAAAAAAAAAACAAATTACCAAACCAAAAATCAGACTTGAAATCTCAAGACCCTTTCCTGTCAAGGTTGATCTGTGGCTAAACGTCATTCAGGTTTTCATCACTTTGGCTCTGTGAAGCACCACCGTAGATTAAAAATGAAACCATCAAGATGTCCGAAGTGTTGACTGTCCGCTTTAATTTAAGCGTTTGGTCGAAACTCTTGGAGGAAGCGTAAGAATTACAGCCATTTAAATTTATAGACCCCCATTTTGGTTCACACAGCACACAATTTACTAATCGACTGGAATTTGTCTAACAACATTACTAGAACTACCATCCTTGCATTGAAGCATAGTGGTGGCGCCTTTATGTTATGGGTGGGCTTCTTGGTAGCAGGCAAATTGAAACTGGTCAGAATTGAGAGAAGAGCCAAAGCTGTTAAACACAGGGTTCTTCAAACCTGCTCTGCGTGAGACCTAAGACCTGAGGCTGGTGTGATGATTCACCAAGACAATTCTGGAGTGACTTCAACACAAGTATTTGACAGCCCTTGAGTGGTGCAGCCAAAACCCAGATTTAAACATCATAGAACATGTGTAGAGAAACTTGGAGATTGTAGTTTACACACATTTCTCATCCAGTTGGGGACGGAGCTTGAGAGGATTTGTTATGAGGATCTGCCAGCAAGAATGGGATAAAGTGCAAAAATCCATGTGTGAGAAGCTTGTAAACCTTTGCAGACTCAAAGCTGTAATTTATTTAAAAGGGGCTTTAATGAAGTACTGAATAAAGGATCTGAGAGATTTCAGGTTTTGATTTTGAATTTAGTTGCAAAGTCATCCATCCATCTTTCTGTTTTAAAATAAATTTACAACACAGTTAAATGTGCATAAAGCGAGTGGGTAAGAATATTTTCTGAACGCTATATATAATGCTAAACTGTAATGTGCATTTTCAATATTCTCTGTAACTGCAAGTATAACTACAGTATAACTTACGTAAACTGAACCAAGGTCAGTAAATCAAAGTCTGACTCTCAACTGCTACGGGCAGATACTATTGTGCTTTGATCAAAGTACACTTCAGGTATCAAAAGTGTGGGAGTTTCTGAAAAAAGTTCAAAAGCAACCATGTTCCAATGTGAGCCAGGGTTTTTAACCTGTGCCAGTCTGGTGAGGCCTGAGGCTCTCAGGAGGCTCTGATTTGCATTGCTGTATGAGTCAGTCTCTGAGTCATCAAATTTTATTTTGATACTCCACTGTTCCAAACAAAGGACAGGTAAACAGTACATAATTAGTACGGAGGCCATGGTTTCTTACAAGCTTTTAGGAAAATACGTATTCAGTTCTGATTTGTGCTTCATGATCCTGAATTTTGGGGATATTATTATGAATGGTGTCTCCTACCATTTGGCCTTGTGTTGAAAATGCAACTCTGCATGTACAGTTTGAACTTTGTTCAACTTGCCTGGCACCAAGTTAATTTAAAAAAATCAAAGAAATGGACTCATGTTTGGTTATACCTACATCGCCAAGCAGCTATGTACGCTATCAGTGAGTCACCCACTATGTGGCAGAAGGAAATGGTTCAGCTTGCCAACATTCCTATGTCTTGGTCAATTAAAGAATATCCCAAATCACATACAGAGAAACTGAAAGAAGAACTTTCTTAACCAATAAAAGTGCCTAAACTTACCGGTTTCTCAGGACAAGTACAACGTACTGAGGCTAGGAGAGAGCTGACCAATCTCTTTGTGTGGAAAAGATCTAATTTCCTCATTTTGCAGGTTAGGCTGTGCAAGTTGCCCACAACATTCTGCAGAGTAGAGGTATATTAGTTCTCAGGAACAGTTGGCAAAAATTGAGACTGCTTTCTGTAGCCACTTAACAGCTGATTGTGCAGAAAACAAAGCATTCCACAGTTGGCCAAAGGCTGCTGGGTAGATATTCCTATTGCTACTTTATGCTACTTTAGGGCAGTTCACCTTCAAATACAAAGTAATACTTACTGTGATGTTCAACGTGCAGTTACGTGGCTTGCGAATTTTTGTGCAGGATGAGTTTTGCAGCAAGGCCGTGATATGTTCTCTCTTGAATGAATGAGAACACGACAGCAGTCAGTATTAGTGATACATGTAAAGATTTTACAAAAGGACCCAATTAGGCCATCATCTTGCAGCTTGTTTTTTTTTTTTTTTTTTTGTGATATGTCCAAGGAAATATTTGTTGAGTATCCAGTGTGTCTTAAGGCATTTAGGATCAAACACAGTACCATTACCATTTCAAATGCTCTGGGAAATCTGCCTAAATGCCAGAACCTATTTATTTTCCAAAGCTAGCTCCAGTTTATTAGCGTGTAGTTTGTAGGTTTCAGAGGGTCTTTTTGGTTTCCAATATAAATAAAATAATGTGCATCTTTAATAATTTACTTAAAAGAGCTGAAGCCTCCAAACATTTTTACACAATATCAAAAAAAATGACTTGATCAAATGTCATTTTGTAATCTCCATTATGGTTATACTGGAATCTTTTGAGCAACTGCCTGAACTTGTAGGTACAGTATATAGTGATATGTTTCCAAATACATCGGATTCAGTTCCCGGCACTGACAGGAAATGTAAGCTGCCAGCTACAAGGTTTACAAGGAAATCTTTGGCAATATACTAGTAAAAATAATTTTCTGTTGCAGCTGCGATCCACATCTCCTGTGTCTTAGTGCTTTGAAGAACTGCTCTAACTTGTCTGCTTCTCTTTGCAGCATTTCCATCTCCTTGGCAATAGGATTTCATATCAGGAATAATTAAGGGATTACTGGCTCTTACCTGGGTTGAACTTATCAGTGTAATTCATGAAAAAGTCATTTTGTACAGCTTGTACTTCCACTCAGAGGTAGATAAGATTGAGCCCTTAAGTTGTCATTGCCGAGTTACTATGCTTGATTCTCACTGGATGACAGTAAAGGTGTGCAGTGTGTGGGCGAAAAGGAAAAGCAGAATTGGTGGCTTACGGTGTTATCCAGATCAGTTTGCACAATTGCCATGTATTCGTCTTTGATTTCGTCAGGGGGCCTTTTGCTGTCACAGGACAGAGATTGAGGTAGAAGCAGAAGAGCAAGGAGACTAATGCAAAGAAGAGGCTGAGAGTTTAAGGACAGTGTGAAGGAAACCGGGAGAGAAGAGGAGGGAGGGGTCAGTCATCTAATCCAAAACATTAGTTATTTAGTATGGAAATAACACCAATACAAAAACTATAATATCATATATAAATCTACATTTATTTATTAAAGCCTGTATCTTACTGCTTGAACATTCACCACATTTCAGATGTAAATAGAGCAGTTCTCACTCCAGTACACATCATGGCAAAAGCAAATAATAAAAAAATAATATAGGGCTATAGTTTCATACAGTGTATAAAGTCAATAAAAATAACTACACTTTGACCAACCACAAGATTATTGTGCTGCGTATACGTGAACCCCTCAGCAAATAAAACCCACAGTCTAAAAACGTTTTTTATTTTTTTTATATATCCTATGTCTATTCACCTAAGTCAAAAATACTTCCAGTGAAGTATCTAACACTGGGGTACGAGTACTGTCACACACATCATGGGTTATGTAAAAATAACCTGGGTGTAAACATTGACTTAGGTGCAACTTCCATGACTCTCAATTCCACCTAAATCAGGAGTCGCTTCCCGTAAATCCTAAAACCTATTTCAGTTTCCTTCTGACTGGCAAATGGGAAGTTATTAACACGGAATTCCCCTCTTTGGAAAACAAACGCATACAGTCTCCAACGTACAGTAAATCCGGCAGTCGCTCGGCGGAGAAGCCAGAGGAGCGGATGCGCGTGTAGTCTCTCGACTCCCGGTAAGTTTTGAATACACTACACTACGGCTGCTTCCCACTGCTACACACTTGGCGTGTATCACTCCAGCTCTGGCGATCACCGAATTCGGATTTAATTCGACTCCGATTTGGTGACTTTAAGCTCCCTTCAACTCAGTGCGTCACCACTTCAGGCAACTTTTCGGGGCTTCCATGCACTACGCTCTGTCTACTTACCATTGGTCATTCTTCATTCATCTGCACCGCGGGCTGGGGCTGGAAACGGGCCGTGGGTCTTCATTTCTGCTCACATGCTCACGTTCTGGCCTTAAACTGTGAAAAGCCTACGGATCCCGCGGTTCTCGTGGCTTTTACAGTCCTTTCCCACGTCCTGCCTTAACGCAGCTCCGCAACCGCAGCATGTGATTTTACTTCCGTCCTCACTAGCTGAGGTTTCACTTTACTCACAAATGAATTAAGAGTATTAAAACGTGAGGGGTGAACTTTGCAGGCATCACGATAATGGATGGAGAGAGAAAGAGAGAGAGAGAGAGAGCGTGCGTTAAATGTTGTGCGACTGATGTTATGGACACTTTTGTTTTTACAGTCTCAGCAGCAGGACATAACTCTTGGCTGGTTGTTTGCTGGAAACAGTTATTCTTTTCAAACGGATCTGGTTCAGAAAAACAAAAATCGTCTTTACAGTAAATGCTTCTGTAGAACAAATGCGTATGAAGGCGCTTTCTCTATTCCTGTGGTCATTTAGTTTCCTGTCCACAGCATGTCTGCCTGTCTGACATTCACTGTTCTGGTCAAACACGTTGACGTTTCATTTTTTTTCATCCTCACCGCCCACATCTTTACTTAGTTGCTGATAAACAAGATTCCAGTCAGTTTCCTCCTTAGCTTATAGTGATTCAAGTTATCTGAATGAGAATCACCATGGTGACAGATTTCTTGAATTTTGGGAAGCGTGACTGACAGGACTTGCTATCTCTCATTAAAACATGTTATTTCATATGGCAGAGCTTATGAAATAACAGTGACAAAGGATGTTGCATTGTCAGCTACTTCTGTCAATGAGTTTTATTGTGTTTTCTCAAAATCTCTGTAGAAGTGAAAGCCCACTTTACTGGAAATACTGCAGCACTGTAAATATTATTTCAATAAACACACACACACGCACACGCACGCACACTGATCAGGGTCAGGGTCAGGGTCAGGGTCAGCATGGCCACTCTGAGCAGCCCCCTACACAGCAAAATTCGATACACTGTGTAAGAAGGTGTACGTAAATAAACTCACTACTCAAGTGAAAGATTGGGTTTTGACCTAAAAAAAACTGTCCACTACAAGTACGACTTCAAGTCTTTTACTTTAATAGCGGAAAAGTGCTCTACTAAGGAAACAATCTGCATAATAGATTGTGCTAAACAGGTACAGGCATTTAAAACATTTGGGTCAAAGATCACTGTTTGAAATAGTGAGGCTAATTTTAACCGTGCTGACAAGTGGAAAGATGACAATGTGTATATGTGTCGCTGGGTACACACACACATATATCTATCTATCTATCTATACATTTGGTCTGATAGTTCTAACTTGTTTCTCCTATTATTTTTGATTTATTAACTACGTGGTGGTGGATAGTGCAATTTTGGCTCTCCACCAACATCAACATTTGGACTTGACAGTTTAGACCAAAACCTTGTTGTTATTTACTTATTTCTTATAAGGCCTGAAGTTAGGGTGTAGGTGTTGATGCATTAGTAAATAGGCCTACCAGTTACAGACCCAGGGGCTCAAGAGATTAGGGGGCACATGGGCCAGATTTTCTGAAAGTTACTATTTATATTACTTGTTTGAAAGACTTCAGTTCAGTACAAGAACTCACAAAATAACAAAAAGAGACACAACATGTTCAAAAGTGGCCCATTTTCTTACTGATGTCATTTAATATAGTTCAGCACCTAAACAATGTATTTATAAATTAAAATCTTTCTTTAAATCCTAAGGGTTGTAGGGATACAATACATGTGAACACTGTAGATCAGTTTTAAAAAGAAAAACGGAAAAATAGTAAATGGAAATTGTTTCAACCTTTGGGCAAACATGAAAGAAAACAGCTTTAGTCTTTATTTTTGCATGGAAACAGTTAAAACCTTTTTGTTTGCCAATCTAGGACTATGCACATAAGGAGATAACAACTCTGAAAATTAAGCCAAAGCAATAAATAGCTTGTAATCAGTCTTTATGGCCATCCATGTGTACACACACACACACACACACACACACACACACACACATATATATATATATATACGTTGTGATATGTTGTGAGATGTGACATTTTCTTACATAGCAGAAAAAATATGATAGTACTATATTGATCCTCCAATGGTTTAATTTCAGTTTTTCAGCAGTGAAAAAAACTAGGGCTACAGACTTTTTGGATGCTTCGGCTCTTTTAGGTAAATTATGAAAGATGCATATTATTTTATTTGTATTGGAAACCAGACTTTCTACTGAAAAGATGTTTTTACTGTATATTAGACTTAATCCTCCTTCTGCAAAGCTGCATATCTGGATCAACTAGAAGGAGAAGTCACACAGATAAACTTATACTGTAAAAATGTCAATTTGTGAATTTGTTCAAACTTTTGGACAGCAAATATTTGAAAAACTAACAGCAACAACTGTCTGTAGAAAATGGCTGCAAAAATCCTTTTATTTTTATCCTTTATTGAGGATACAGTTAACAGAATTACCTAGTATTGATATTCTGCTTGCTTATTAAAATCGTGCACATAAAGTATTAAAATGTGTGCTACAGTGTTGTAGTCTGCAGTAATTGAAGACATCCATCAGGTTATGACAGTGCTGCGGGGAATCATTGCTTCGTGGGACCCAGGATAAGACCAGGGTAACCATGACAACAGCAATAAAACACAGAGATTAGATTTCACAGCAAGATTCTTCTTGTTTCCTGGTGCGTTGTGATTCACATTTCAAACTCTTTGTGGGGTGCACAACATCAAAGGGTCTTAAATAATTTCTTTTCTATGTATGATGTTGATACAAACCTTGCCTGTCTTTCACTTGTTATTTATAATTTTTGAAAGGAGATTACTTTGGATCGAGTGCATGAAGTGCTCCAAACGATAGTCGATGTTGTGCTCACTTTGTGCTTTAGATGGGTGAGGTTTGGCACATGCTGACAGTCAAGAATTTCTGGGTTGTCCTGATGCCTCATACAAGCATGTATGATGCATGGGTTCTCTTCAGTTACATTTTAAAAGACATTTGCTGTATATAACATAGACCAAACACGGGAATTTATTTTTAATCCAGGCATTACATTTTTTTCTGTAAACAATGTTGATAACATGCTTCAGTGACAATGAGAGAAACCCCACAATAGCCCACACAATGACAAAACATTTTGCATTTTTGGCTCAGGGTCTTGTGCAGGAGAAAACTCTAAAAAAAATGAATTAAATGTAGTGTTACAGAAACCACACCTGAGCTAATACTTATTGCAGGAATGTTGGTGGTTTGGGTTTTTACAGCAGCTGATAGCAAATAGGTATTTTGAAATCGAATTATGGGAGGAAATTATGGGAGGAAAACTAGGAAGAATTAGGGATAGAAATGAGATATACAGTGACAAATCACATTTTTATTACATTCTTGTGGGAGTTTTGGGATTTTGTACAGGATCACTAACTGACCACAACAGTGTTTTGACTAATTTAGTAGAAAACACTGTATACTTAATGGAACATGCTGTGACCTTGATAAATTAAGTTTCCCACCATCCAGATAGTCACTGGTTTATTTGTCAGTTTTTGCATTTCCTGTTTTGCTTTGTTGCAGAGTTGCTTTTCCATTGTGTTAATAATCCACTGGAATTTAATTTTATACTGGAATGAGACAACAGCGACGTGAGAGCCATTCATCGAACAGCAACCCTGTTGCAGGTGTGAAACATTTCTACTTTTTTGGTAAGTAATTTGTGGAATCTTCAAACATGTAAGATTAGGTTCACAATATCCTCTCTTCATCATTTCCCCAGCCACTCAAATAATCTTCATCACAATAAGCCTATACCTTGCAATAATGTAACTGTATCTGCAGCTATCGCATGTATTATTACTGTCATTTTAATTCTTCAATAAAAGTTATTGTTATGTTATTATTGGGTGTGTTCTTTATTTGAAGGGCTGTTAAACACATTTTTAAGTTCCGTGTCTTCTCCCAAACATTAGCATTGTATAGTATTATGGATATGGATAGACTGTCTGTGATTTTCTGACTGTATTTTTACTGATAAAATGTTGTGACAAATTTGTTGTCAGCAGAACACAGATGAACTCAACAGATAGTCTTAGAAGTAGACACCATGACATTCATTCATTTCTTCGGTATTGCTTTTGCAGTAAAAATTGGTCTGATGCACACACCCAAATGCCTCATGACACTTTTCATAGTGACAGACTGACATGAGGATGTTACTTTGAAACACGTCCCGGAACAGAGTGTTGCTTAATATACTTGGGTGAAAATGACATTTCCCATGACCATTTCCTATAAATGGTGTTGCAATTTGTTTTGTGAATGGAAAGGTTTTATGAAACGTCTGGGCGTGGAATCAAAAAATTTGTTGAAAATCAGAATTTGCTATAACTTGTGCAATATCAAACACTCATCGAAAGCATTATTGGTCATATTTTTCGTACGAGTTTGTTCATTCTTAGAGATGTCTTCTCGTAATACTACTTCACTGGTAGCGGCTTCTGCATTTTTATATTGACACAGTTTTCAAACTTTTCACTCTGGATGCCACCACAGCGAAGTTGAAATTAAACAGTAGTCCACCAAAGTTAGAACTTATACTTACACAGAGTGTGTAGGTCAACAATTAAAAACTAATTTTAAATACTTTAAGTCCCAAAACAGTTTCTTGATTACCAGTAGAGCATAGGTCATTGGTAGTTTTCTTTTTCCCACACTTACAGTTTTTTTCCATCACTCTGATTGAGTTGTTTTTAAATTTTTTAGCTTCATTGATGGTTTGCTTCTTATCCATTTGCAAATGCCACATTGAAATCAACTCTAGATGTAGATCTAAACACACCTGAGCATGGAGCAGGTGAACTGCCAAGAGTCCCATAGACCCCTAAATTTATGGCTCTATGTAATAAACATGTTTTTATCAATTGTTCAAATATGAGGTATTTGTTGCAGTTTTTTTTTTTCAGTTTCAATATGACTGTTTCTCCCTGCACAAAGCAAGGTCAAGAAACCTTTTCCAAGTGTGGTTTGAGTGAGATTTTCCTGGCTTCCACAGAACCATGAGTGGAAGGACATTTATGAAACTATATTCAAAATAAATCTGGTGGAAAGTCTGAAAAAAAAAGCAGTAGAATAATAACCAGCATACTGGACTGAGCTGTTTAAAAAAATCGCATATGGACGTAATGTTACATTCTCTGTGCACAGTCTCTAGGTTTCAACATACAATCTTGACTTTATTATGTAAAGTGCCCTGAGATGACTTTTTTGTGAATTAGTGCTATATAAATAAAGTTGAATTGAATTGAATGGAATTTGACCACAAAGTGTATTACTGGAACCCTTAGAATTTTCTGTAAAGACATTCTCTGATCGTACTTCTTTACTTCCCTGCTTTGCTGAATCCATTTGTATTTACTTTCAAGTACCTACCAGTGGGCTTCCTCCAAACCCTGAGGTGAAAACTGCACAGATCTAAAATTAGACCGGATGCTGTTTGAACAAACATCATTGTAGGAGAACTACAATATTTCATCTAAATTAGAAACATAATGCACTTTGACTTTCTTTATATTCACAAATTCATTGTTAAAGGAAGAGCAGCAATGGATGCAATTTCCATCATCATATGTGATTGAGTATATTTGACTTTGAGTAGTCCCCAGGCTGTTTTTCTAGTACGTAATCAAAGTCATAGGTCAACCATATTCCAGCAACATAGGCACCGAATGGCTCTTTAAGCAGGCATCTCTAACAACAGTATGTGCATTAAAATAAAGATTATATTATTTGCAGTTCTTTCAGAATCATCCAGTGATCGTTACATAAAACGCAGCAAGACCAAATTTGGTTTTCACTGTCACTGAAAATGCTCACAGACATGCCAAGGAAAACGATGCCAGCCAAATGAAAGAGCACTTACATAATGCATAAAGGTCATGGGACCTTTTATGTTTCTTCTGTTACAGCATAGAGTAAATATGTCTTCTATTTATACAACTCTGTAATAACTGGAACTTGCAACGTGTAGGAACCATGGGAGCTTAAGCCTGTTTGCAATGAATAACATGCAAACACAATATAATAAATGAATAAACATCGAGTTGTTGTGAATAAACTATATAAACATGATGAGTTCTGAATAGGAAAAGGGAAAAGTTAAGGCTAGAATCTGGTAGGTTTTATCACATATGAGGTGGCGTCTCAGTTTAGTGGCACCATCTAGTGGTTTCCCCTCTACTATGTTGTTCTAATTTAGTTTCACCGACTTTTATACATTTTATAGAAACCAGTACCCTGTCTATAAACAAGCTAAAACAGCTGGTAGATATATAGAAGAATAAACGAAACTAATTTGCATTATGGGAATGATTTCAGTATTTTTCAGGGCTAATTACCTTTCCACTGTAAAGCAATTACATTTTGGGAAGATAATCAACCAAAAAATATCTGCTTTTATCCATATGTGCATGATTAGAATAACAAACAAAAACAATTCCACATGCTACAATGTATGTGCAGTATATACAGAAGGGTGTTAGTTGCGTTTGAGTGTCTTTTTTTCTCATGAAATTGTTATTTTTGGTAATATGCTGCTGTTTTTAAATTACAAATTATGTATCTGTCACACATTTGCCAAAATAGAAATAGAACATGGTTAAACATGCAAATTTAACTTGTTAACACATGGTACATTACCAGTACTACAGTACCAACTGTGTTGGCAAAAGTGAAATGGAAGTGAAATGATAAGCATCACACAATACACCGAGCCTACTAGTCTCATTTGAAACTAAATTAGTGCTAATCCATGTTCTCTCCCTGCCTATTTGGATACTGAAAATAACTATATTTAGTATCTACAAATGTGGACATTGACGACCCAATTTCCAATTTCTTAGCCTGCACTCTGCAGCGGATCATTAGGTTCTTTTCTTTGTTTGGTTTCATTCAGCAAAGAATTTCTTTTATCTTACCACCTTAATAAGAAAACCCATTTTCAGAAAAGTTGGGACATTGTGTAAAATATAAATGAAAACAGAAAGCAATGTATTGCAAATCATTTGCAACCAATTACTGATTGAACACCTGTTGGAACATCTAAGGTAAACTGTCAACAGGTCATAATCAAAAAGAATATCCCAGAGATGCTGACCCTCTCAGAACTAAGAGTTAAACACTTTGTGCAATAAATGCTTGTTCAACGTATTGAGAATAACAATACACAAAGCAAAAGTGTAAAGATTTGGGGGATTTCATTATCTACATAATGTTCATGTTATCAAAACATTCAGAGAATCAAGAGATATTTAAGTAAACAAGGGTCAACATCCAGTCCTGATTGGCCCTCAACAGTTAAACCAGACATGATAGTGTAGTGGAAATCAGTGAGCTTGCATGTAATCTTATGTAATCTACAGTCCTGAAACACTGTCATCTTCTTTGAGCCTGAGGTCCTGACTGTCCTGTAAAAACCTTATTTTAGATATTATAAAAATTGCGTCCTCCATGCTAAAGAGGAGACTTATCGGTTTCTACTTCTAAAAGCAACATCTGTGCCAGCATTAATGCAGCTTTAATGCACACAGCGGGACTAACTTGCACATCTGCGAAGGCACCATTAATGCTAAACAATATATATACAGGGTTTGGAACAACAGATGCTGCCATTCATACAACATTCAGGTAAGGTCTGGCTTATTCAAGCATGACAAAGTCAAACCACATTCTGCAACATGGCAGCGTGATTCCATAATAACAGAGAACAAGTGCTAATCTGGCCTGTCTGCAGCCCAGTCCTGTCAGCCATTGAAAACATTTGGAGCATTATAAAATGAAAATTTAACAAAAAAAGCTGTGTTAACTGTTAAGCTGCTGGAAACCTATTAAGAATGGGTTGTTTAAAGAAGAAGTGATGCTATACAGTGGTAAACTTGCTCAGGTCCCAAATATTTGTGTTAATTGTTTTCAAAATTAGCAAAGATCTACAAAAAAAGTAAATCAAACTTGATACACTGCATTAAATGATGTGTAAATCATTGCATTCTCTGTACATTTACACAGTAAATAACTTTCTGACTCTAAGCAATTTCTACTAAACAGAATCTAAAGCCTTTTATTTAAATGGAAATTTACATTTTTCTTTTAAAAATCCCAAACAGCAAGGATAGAAGAAGAATGATATATTTATACACATTGAAGTAAAAGGTTATTGAAAGAAAGATAATGGATTCTCCTACTATACTTACAGTAATCGTAAATGTTGCTATGGTATATTGTATGGTACATAGTATTAGTGCTATAAAAAGTACAATTTACACATTATAATATAACATAATCAGACAAAGACAAAGGCCAGTCACTTAAAACAGGACTGATGTGCAGAACATGTAATAGAGCCACATATTTGAAATACTGTGCAATTCTTAACCTTAGGGAACCTGGATACAGAGAAGGGGGGTAGAGAGATGATGGAGTATAGGTTGTGTGATTTTATCATCATCATGACTCCATAGGGATCTGGTTACCATGGAGTGTGTAGGAGTGAAGAGGGGTTGTGTGTTGGGAGGGTATGTTAACTTGGGTGGAGGTGGTAGCAGAAGATATTGGATTGGAGAAAATATTATCGGATTTTTGGATTGAGTCGTTTTTCTTAAATTCAGGTTTAAGCATTGGTTCACGCTTAGAGCTGGTGTTAGCATCTGGTGATTGGGGGGATTGTTACGGTTTGGGTATGTCTCAGGGGAAAACATGTTTACGTTTGAAGGGTGGGGGCGGGGCGGGGCGGGGGGGTAACAAGGGACTAATTAGTGCCATGGATGACTTTCTGTATGACACTAAGCCATGACATGCACACAGCAGCTTTAGACCTGACGGTGTCCTGTGGAGCTGCACTGACGCCCTCCAGCGCTCTAACATACCAACCTAAGAAATCACGGCGTGAATTTGCGGGCTTGATGCACATTGACTGTGGGCAGCTCCCCATTTCCTCCTCCCCGACATGTCACCTTAAGGTGGCGCTCCTCATCTTTCCAAGTTTGCGATTGCCGCACGTGCTCGCGTACGTGCGCGAGCGAGCGCGAGACAGAGCGGCTGTCTGCCTCCTCACCGGTGCTGTTGCCTCCCCGTCGCTGCAGTGCTTTGCTGCTCTCCTCTCTCTTCCTCTCTCTTTCTTTCTTTCTCGCTTTCATACCCAGTGCCTCGCCTCTTCCTCCTCCACCTGTGCTCACCCCTCCCTCTCATCCGTCTCTTACACATCCCTCTCCTCTTCCCCGCGGATGCCTCAGCCTCGCACCCCCGGTCCAGCATCCCGGCAAATGGTCGCTCTATTCCCGGCAACTCTGGACGCAGGACGCAGCGACAAGGCGCACCGCTCCGTTCCGATCTGATCTGTGAACACAGCGGATTGACTTGAAAGAGAGAGAGAGAGACCCGGGGCAGAAGGGAAACGAGGAGAAGCCGGTCGCGGACATTGGCCAGGACCTCATTTTCGGTAAGTTATCGCCTCCACTTACCTGATGTAGACGTCCTGAAGGGCCTGTGCGTTCAGGCGGTTATTGTTAGTGGAATCAGAGTGCTAGGAGCACAGAAGGACTTCCGGATAACGCACGCGGGATAATTTTTGGATCATTCTTTTTTAGTACAAGCTTTCTGCGAAGCGTGTGTCAGAAACAGGCGTGCTGCTGTGCACAGATCACGAAACGCTCAACAGATGTGTTTGGCTCTTGCTGACTTGAAATCGTTGTGCGTGAAAGTGTCCAAAAGGGTGAAAACACCATGTAAACAAAAGGTGTGCAGTTTCTCCTCCTGGCCACAATACTAATAGTTTTTGCTTTGACAACTCCCAGAACTTAAGCTCTCTTTATTTACACCAGATGGTATAATACACCGTGGTTCACATTTATTATTAGAGCAAAACTCTGTGCCCTGTACAGTGTCCACTTCTGAGTTGCCTTATGTCTGTGGCTGGTCTGTGCTGTGACAGGTGACGGGAATAGATAAAGATAGGAATGTCAGGTACAGACTCCATACCTCTCCCAGAGCCGTGCCTGTGAGTGATCAGTAGCCCTTTGGATGAGTGGAATTGTGCACCGGCAGTTTGTCAAGGGCGTGCAATATATCCAGCAGATGATGTGGGGGAGAAAGAGGAGGAGGAGGAGGAGCGGGGCTGGGCTGGACTGCTGTTATGCATGCTGTGGGTACACGGGCAGCCTACTGCACGTCAGATTTAGACAAGTACTATGGACAGCAGAGGCACAGATGTACAAAATGGGAAGGGTATTACTGTATGTACTGTATACTGTATGCTTAAAACCTGTGTCTTTGGTCTGTGGGTAGCTTTTGTAAGTTTAAAACTTTACATTTAGTGGGTTTAAATTTGCAGGTTAGGCAGCTTCCTTGGTGGCCAGGTAAGCAACTGAAAAGCAAGGCAAATACAACCCCATGTAATTCCCCTTGAACTGACCTCTGGTGCATCAGTATAGTGATATAGATTTTCTCTTCCTCCCTTGTCTTCCACTGACAACCACTGCTCAGTGTTTTATCCACTTTTCCAGTACTTTAAGTGATTACAGTACAACACTGTACTTGCACACACATCTTTAAAATCCTCACTTCTTTTGGTTTAACATTTGATGGATATGCAGCACATAAAAAACTGACCTATCACTGTGAGAACTGTCTCAGCCATTCTTGTGCAATCACTGTTACACACACACACACACACACACTTTCTAAATTTCCTAAAGATTAGCTCCTTTTATATCCAGTGAATGTCTCCAGTGGGCAAGAAAAGCCTCGTCCTTCATCGCGGACACAGATTAAGCTAATTCACACATCTGTGCAGGCCTAATGCCTAATCACTGTGCTGCGCCGGCAGAACAGAACAGTCTTTATACTGTGGTAGCCAGGAGACGGAGAGAGAAAGCTAGCCGCCGGTGCCGATTGATCGGATGGAGGGGCCACTGGCAGGCGTCCACAGGATAGAGTGCTGACGACAGTCCAAAGAGCTGCTGGGATGAGCTGGCCTGGCTATAGCCTCACAGAGTAATGCTGATGAGAAGGGAAGAGTTTGAATTATAATTATCCTCCCTGTGGCAGAGCAGGGTCAGAGAGGATTTAAAAATACTGTTAGGAATTAGATTTTTGTATAATCAGAAAGTGAAAGTTGGTTATGGTTTAGTGCATCGGAGGCAGATCAAATACCATTCTGTGACTGTCAGACTGTGTCATTCGTGCATGAGTGACATGCTTATGATAGATGGAAAAGGCTGTGTCTACTTTCTGTTCTGTATCAAAAACAATTCTTGACATGTGAAATGAGTAAAAATTGGAATCAAGGTACAAGGTGGGACCTCCCCTGTCAAATGTGTGTTTTGATGTTTGGGTATTTGGTCAATTGCGTGGACACATTGGCTTCAGAATAATTTATTCATGCTGTAAACTAGGATCGTTCTGTTTGACAACGCTTTTGTAATTGGGCTACCGAAGCCTGGCAGTGAGAACAATAATTTCATAGAAATCAATGACATCTGATCTGGCTGGCTTAATTTTAATTTGATAACGAGACAGGAATCTTTGAGTGGGATGAGACTTCTGCTAAAGACGCCCTAATGATGAGCACAGAGACTGTAGAACACCTGCAATACCTGGAGTGGTGTGACTCTTCCCGTGGTGTCACACTATACATTCAGATAACATGTAACAACTCAACTGTCCCTGAAATAAGAGTGTAATCTATGGCTCATCAAAAGCAGGTTGTCTTCATTTGTTTTTAAGAAAATAAACAGATTAGATCTAGATGACTGTGGAAAACACGAAAGACTTTCCTACGGGGGGACTACGGGACCCAGTGGCAAAAGATGGTCCCTCTTTGATGTGTGACAAAAGCCGAGGGGCAACATCTGATGTTCCTCATTAGTCAATATGAGGTGAGGAAAAGCTATTGTTAGTGTTATTGTTGGCACAAGAATCGAGGGTCTTTCATTTGACATCTATTGATAACGTTAGGTGAAGCTCTTCCTCTGACTTTTTCTCCTTATATACACAAAAACAATTTTATGAACGTAGGCTATACACATCCTTTTATAGTGATTACGTCTACGTGATAATGCTGAACATGCTCACGCTGGTGAGTAGATACTTATGAGCTTGTTTAATGACATAAAAAATACTGATGTGCTACTGCTAATGGGCAATTTTACAATGTTCCCATTACAGTGGAATTGTCACAAAATTACAGACAGGTTACACAACATTAAACTTATAATATTACTCTTCTCTCCCTCTGTTCAGTGCACACAACATGACTTTATTATAGGGATATGTCCGCATGTCCAGAGGAGTTAAACTAATTATCCTTTTTTTCTTTACTAATATTAACAAGAATGAAATAAATTTGCTGTTTGCCCAATCACTGCTGCCAGCGAGATGATCGGTGGGTTTATTTCATATCCAGCACCTTTTAAGAGAAGTCCTTACATTCTCTCTTTAAACAAAATGCAGACTTATCTGGAATATGAACTAAACTAAAAGTAAAAGATAAAAAAATTAATCATATAAATATGAGAAATTCCTGGTTAACTGGTTGTTAGCAGTGCTATTCCTCACCAGAGTACTAGTTACATTACTTTTGTTACCCAGTGGGACCTTTTTAACAACTCCAAGTCCTTCACACCCACAAGCTGCCTCAATATTTAACGTTCAAAAACTAAAAACAATAGGTTGTGCTTAAACAATAAGCTCACCTGTGGTTTGAAGTTTTCTGGCAGTTATCCACAGCTAGCATGTCCCTGGTGACTGCAGGTCCTTAACCAGTCTGTTCCTTGAACACTTGAGTTCATTAGCAGCCTTTCCTAAAACTCCAAATACAACAGCAATAAGCTGACCCCCAAAATAACAAAGCAATGAAGTTTTGGGATTAGTAACTGCAATGCAATAATGGCTGACAATAATGACTTTACTACCCAACGGGCGTTTCAACACACCACATGCTTAGATCATGTCATTGCATATTAATTCAGTTCATGTGAAACTAATACATAATCTTTTTCCACCTTTCATCATTAGACACATCTGACTGAGCATGATTGACGGGGTTGATTGATTCCCACTTGACAGGCAATTGTTGTGTTCGTATGTGGCCATCTTAGAATAAGCCAATCTTCAACTCAATGAGTTAGTCAAGGCCCCATTTTATCACTCCAGTGTCCTTGAGTCGGACACGAAATTCTTCATGGCTCAACAAATGTTGGTTTGTCACTGATCCTTTGACCTCTATGAAGGCAAGTGAGGCAGTACGACAAAGTTTACCTTTTGGCAACCCAGAAAATCCATGCACATCAAACTGGTTGATTGTAGTAGCTTCTCTTTCATTGTAAAGCGAGAGAGAGAGAGGAAGGAAAGTTGTTGAATTTTAACAACCCATTGGATTTATGACTCAATTTTCCCTAATGCCACATGTAGTAAAAATATATGGCATCATAGTACTGTAGGGTGGTGATAGGTGAAGCCATTCACCAATTTCTTTGTATTGTATAGTGCAGTGATTAATGTAAGTGAGTCTGAGGAGTTCAGGGGGAAGACGAAACGGACTAAGAGGAGGTAGTCATGTCAGCTAGATGAGTCAGTGTTGGAATGAGTCCATTAAGGCAGCAATATGTGTGTATGAAAAGGACAGACATGCAGACAGACAGAGAGAGAGAGGTGTGTGTATATGTGTGTGTGTGTGTGTGTGAGTGTGTCGATGTCTACTAGTGTTTTTTTACCACAGATTCTCTCCCACCGTCTAATGAGCTCGCTGCAGATGGGACTCCCTCTGTCAGCCCACTGCCCTTCTCCTCTCCCCTCACTCCATTATCCTCCCTCTTTCCTTTCAGCCTTTAAAGTGGGGGGAAACAAAGGAAGGTAGAAGGGTAGAAATAAGGAGAGAAAGGGAAACACGTGATGTAACAAATTGCACACAGAGGAAGAAAAGAAGGGCTATAGTGAAAAAGATGCAGGAGATGGGGTGTAAAGTGAAAGATGTAGGAGTGAAAAATGAAGAAGTAGTGACAGAGCTTAACGGGGAGCGAGGGAGTCTTATTACTAGTTGTGAGAAGAAGAAGAAGCAGGGAGACTGAGCGTGAGACTCAGAATCATCAAATGCAAGAAGTGGCAGAGATGTGTGAAGAACATACAGCACAGCAGCATGTGATGAGGAATTTTACCATGTTATATTTTCTAGTGTCAGAGATTAAGATCTTCCATATTAAAACCTAATGGTATGTGTTTAGTTCAAGACCTACAGGGAGAGCAGTATGTCTATGGTTGCTTAGCCATGACATCACGTCTGTGCCTGCCACACTGTACTTGCTAAGCTGAATTAATAACTGGCTCAGCTAGCTTGGTCTGCCAGAGTTAATTGAGCATCAAAGAGAAGCCATAGCTGCAGCACAGATCATCTTGATTTCCCTGTGCGAAAAATCAGCTTAGAGTTGGCTCGTGCATGTAGGACTGAGTGTGAAAGCGTGCACGTTTGTTCATCTGTGTAGTGTGTATGCGTGCGCGGACGCGACTGTTATTATGAGTATGAGGTTTCTTCATGAAAATTCACATGTTAAGTGGAAGTGTGATAGAAAAAGAAAAAAAAGATGTGGCATAATGACATGATAGGTGGCAAGAAGAAAGGAGGTACAGTATCTTTGTCTGTCTGCACGGCAACATAGAATTTTCTTTCTGGCTGGTCAAGTGGAAAACGATGTGTTTGATGTTTGAAGACACAAACACCTGCGACTGATGTGTATGTCAGAATGTGCAAGTATGTCTGTGTTTATGTCATGTTTGCTCTTTTAATGCACATATCATGCTATTGTGTGTCCTTAAAAGGACACATGGTATCATTGATGTGAAACACCTGAAATCTTGTCCAGCCAAATATCCAATTGTGGAATCGCAGCCAGCACTTTTCAGACCTGCTGTTCTGCAGCTCCTGCCAATGTACTCCACCTACCGACCAGGAAAGTAATGGCTGCTGTTTGTTGCATCCTGTCCCTGCAAAAAGACCAAAGTTGGCTTTTCGAAGATTTGATTATGAGAGAAATAGAGAAATTTAATTCTGAGAACTTTAACACCACTGAAATCTGATATAACAATTATAACAATGTTACAATTGAAGCAACAGCTTGATAACAAGTCACTGCTCAAGTCTTTAGTGTTTGAGTCGAAGTCAAGCCTCAGATTGCTGCATTTCAAACTGCTTAGACTAAGGAATTCAACACATAAACACACATTATCAAGGCTAGGCTACTCTAAGATACTCGGATACACTGCAAAGTCCTGAATTGTTATCCTACCTAAAGTATGTCACAAAGGTATTATTACAAATATATATATAAACATACTCAATACAGAAAAATGTCCCCTCCAGGGCACATTACATATGATTAGATTATTATTACTTGTGCATTAATGTAAAACCAGGATTGTACTGGTGTGGTTGGAAGAGGTGGAGCTCTTTTGAACAATGTTTTTATAAAACTCCAAGTAATGCTTTTTTTATTATAAATTATTCTGATCATTGTTTTTTTCCATTCATTGAATGATGAGTGAAATAGTGAGAATGCAGTCACTTGTTTGCTATGTTTTTAAATAGATGAGTCCCAGAGTCAGGAAAAATCTGTGCTATAAAAGATCAGTGTTTAAACGTCCACATGTTTCTTCCTTAGATAATACATTTATAAATGAGACACATGAACTGCACGCAGGGATGGTGTTCTTGAATTCCCTGCATTTCTCCTTTGGCAGCATCTTTGCCTCCACAAACTGGATATCCATCCTCGAGGACAACCTCTGCTTGGTTTTTGGGATATCCAAAGTAATATTATGCTGCTGATTTTCATTTCTTGTTTGTGCAATGGAATTTAGTGAGATTAGCCTTGCTTCTATTCCTCAACTGGATGTGTGTGCAATAGAAATATGCTTCATCCCTTATCTTAATGTGGAGAGGTGCAATGAAAGCCTCCCATGACACAGAGGGATTAAACAGCAATGTCAGAAATGCAAAGATGCTGCCCTCCAAAAATTGCTTCGAGAGAGAGGCTCGCCCTTCTGACCAATCGGAGAGAAGCAACGATTTGTGTAGTAAGCTGGATTCTTTTATTATTGTATTAAGATAACTAGGACTGAAGAGGTGTGCGGAGTATGAAGAGCAAAGCAAAGTAAATGAATTCTGGTATAAAATATGATTTCCCCGCTTCAGCTACTTTCCAAAACTCATATTACTTTTCTGTACTTTTCTCATTCACTAGATCTTGGGTAATCCCTGACCCCCCTCCCACCCCACCCCTCCACGAAACACACACATACACACACAGGTGTTTCTATCTTAAAAGCTTGAGGCCAGCTCAGTGATATAAATGTCACACCTGCCTGTGTGTGGATCAGCAGACAGCCCATCAGCAGCACACACGGATCCTTATCAGCTGAGAATTGCCTAGGCCACTTCCCCCTGTCAATCAAATCCTCTCTCACACCTGTAGAAAAGGACCTGGTAGAAATGATGGAAGAGACGGGTAGAGATAAGGCCGGTTTACTGTATGGATCAAACCATCTTATTTTATTGCCTTGGTTTGTGTAGGGTTCATGCTTGTGCAGATTTGTGTCCAGTTGATTCAGTGAGGAGATGAAAGTACGGAGGAAGAGACAGAATTACGTCAGAGTTTAGAGGCAGCAAAAGGTCAAGAAGAAGACAAGTCACAAGGTAGGAGGTGCTTTTGAATGAGAATGGTAATGTCGTGCTAAATGCTGACGGCTAACTCACAGCAGCCATTTAAATAATTACATTGTGTATGATTTCTAAGGAAGACGCAGAGTGAGGTTTTAGCTGGGAGTGATTTTAGCATGTCTGATAGAAGAACGACATCTGAAATAATGCTTTGACCATGGGCGTTTTATTAAGTTGTTTATTGATGTGTGTTGACACTGGAGAGCTACATCCACAGTCGAGCCTTAGCTCCCGCTGTCCACATTATTCGATTTCATTTCACAGTCCCTGAGCTAACAAAGGCAGGTTTTCTGTCTTGCTACACGTTGTGCTTGTTCCGAATAAGGCTCATGTCAGTGCAAATTTTATATACTCTGTCCTAATATTCAGCGTTTTTATTAATGCCGAGCTCCTCCTGAGTCATCCCTTTGTTATGGAGCGCATCTGAAAACAAAATGTTTGCTTTCAACTTAACAATATACCAAACAGGTTACTGTTATTGGTTGTTTTCATATTAAAATCCAAGTGAATTTCGTATGGACTGCAGAAAACTACAAAACCAAAAAGTTATTCAGGAATGAAAAATGATGAGGGACTTTTGTTGAGTTGCTGGCAGTGGACAATGAATTATTCAGTTGCTTCAGAAAGTATTCAGATTCCTGCGATTTTTCCACACTTTATTTTGAAGATGTCATTTTCATTTTTTTAATGTTCCTTCTCTCCACGAGTCCAAACCAGTAAAACCCAATTACAAAGAGAAAACATGTGTTTAGAAAACTTATATTTAGAAATATATAGAAATTTATAAAAAATTTAAACAGATTTTAAATTTTACATTTTCACAAAAGTAATTAGATATCTGTACTGTATAAATCCTCAAGCTTTGCATGCCTGGGTTTGATGAGTTTATTCTGTTCTTCAGATTGAATAGGAAGTATCAATGTACTGTTGTCATCAGTCTTTCCAAATATGTTCAAGTCTGGCCTTTGCGTGGACCACTTAAGATTCGGGGATTTGTCCTCCATCCACGCCAGCCTTGGCTTGGCTGCATGACATATAGGGTTGGGTATCTGTTAAATTTGATACATTTTGTTTCATATTCTGATTTTAACAGCCTATTCCCATTCCCACCTGTGCAGTGCCGGTCCAAGCCCGGTAGAAATTGGGGAAGGTTGCTTCAGGAAGGGCATCCGGCATAAAAACGGTGCCAAATCAACATGCGGACAATCATCCGCTGTGGCGACACTGAACTCACGGGATAAATTCTGATTCTGGTTATCCAATCCGACTGTTATTGATTCCCTGTTTTAATTTTGAAATAAGTTAATTAGAAAAAGATGTAATATTTAGATAATAAAAAATATTGTTGTTTATTGTTGAGCCTTTTCCCTATTCTGGTGCACATGTCTTCATTACTGCCATGTAGTTGGGTATCCCTGTGCCCAGACCATAGATGGTAGTAGTGAGCAAATTTGCACCAGTTTCTTTTAAGATTTTGCAATTGTGTATTTAAATATTGTGGTTTACTTTTACAAGAAAAAGACTTGGTGACTTAGAGGTTGGTTTTTTAAAAGTGTGTTTGGTTTGTTTGTGTAGGTGTGTCAAAGGGAAGTGCAAAGCCTTTTACTGATTGTTCCTGAAAGATGGAACCATACTCTTGAGCTGGGAAGGAACTAATTAAATTTACATGCTATTTCCTTGATGCCCAGCATTGTCATGTAGACAGGTCCTCCTGGCAGATACTGTAGTTTGTACGTCCTTGCAGATATGTAGCCATTGTTTTAAAATCATAGGCAGAATCAGTTTTTGTTATGGGTACCTGGGAGTCAGCAATTTTTATTAAATTCAAATTTGTAACTGAGTTTCGATTTCCCAAATTCAGTGGCTCATTGTAATGCTGAAAGGTAAACAGTTCTATCAGTCTCAGGTTGTGTGCCCACTGAAAAAGGTTCATCTTTGTTTCACTTCTGACCCTTTTTCCTGTCCCTGAGATGCTCATCTTTCCAGCAGTTTCTTACATCTCTACAGAGCCTTCAGAATTGAACCCTACAGTGATTTTCGAGTGACCCACGTCCTTTGGCTAGACAACCACTCTAATATACACAATGTGTATATTATGGACATAATGCAGGAATATGGACTGAAATCTTATTATATGGACATACTTGAATACATACTTTATTTGTTTTTGAAACAACACAATCGAGACATGATAGGTGATTGAATGTAAATTAAAAGGCAAAATGGCAATTTTATCAATTGAAAAGAAAAGATACAACACAGTAAAGTGTTCAAACTGTGAATGGGTATCAATATTTTCTGAAGCCACTGCACAGACAACAAGTAGAAGAATACTTCAAGTTAAGATCCCTTAGCAACAGTAGATTTTACTTGACAGTTTGGTGAACTTCAACACATCGAATTATTGCAGATAAACCATTTTCTCTTACCGTACAGGAATTTTCATCAGTGCCAGGAACTGAGAAATTCTTCCCAGATATTTGTAATTCGGGCTCCTCCATGTACAAATAACTCTGTTTAAATTGCTAATCATGAGCATCATATATAGATGTATTTTCCCACTCAGGTGTTCTCAGGTCTCTCAATTTCCCTTTTGCCATCGTACTTGCAACAATATGCAATTCTCCTTAAGTAAGGCATGCGAAATACAAGGCCATATACTATTAACTTTCTTATATTTGCAGTGTGGTTGCTTTAAACATTTATACATTTTATTGCTATTTATCCTCAAGCAGAAATTTCAGTCTTTCTCAGGGACATTTAAATTGATTGGAAGGTCAGATTTAGGGTTGGGGGGGTTATGGGTAGGCGGTTCTCTCATAAATAGCATTTTATGTTACTTCTTTATTCTCTGTGATATCTTCTGCATGGTTTTACTATACAGATCCCAACTGTGGCCAGGCTCTAGAAATACAAGTGCACATTAATTTCTCTCATCTGTCTTCTGTGGGTTGCATCTGCTATGTATAATTCATCAAGTAACTCTCTGTTGATATCCGCACATAAATTAACTTAGATATTGTTCAGCTCATGAATTTCTAATGGCGTATGTACACAGTGGCACCACAGTTGTACATCATCTGTGCTTGCTTGAGAGAAATCGCCTGAAAAACCCTTTTGTGTGCTGGATTCGATGGGTAAAATAAAAAAAAAAGTTACCCACAGGCTTTTCATGAAACGATTGCGAAACAGAGCCACCCCTTACTCTTGTGGGTACTAATTATGGCTGGTATCTGCTGGGTCTGTTGGATATATGTGGGGTGTTTTATTAGCAGACACCAGAAACACAATATGGCTGCATGATCCTGTCTGTGTCATTTCTGTTTGATTGCGCAGACTTGATAGAAGCTACATTAAGCCACAGAGGATGAAAAACACATGAGGTTTGATGGTTGAGTTGAGAGGGAGACTGATGTGTCATGTGCACATTTTGCTACATTTGGTTGAAAAAATAAAAAAGAATTAAAAATAAATTAACAAAGTGATGGTGACTTGGTATTTTGAAATGCCATCTGGTCTTTAATGCGTTGTGTATTTTGGTTTATAATTGCATTTAATTTATTTTGGCTTTCACAGTATGTCTCATATCTGCATGTGTCTGCTAATTTAGATTTGCAGTGTTTTGTGGGGAAGGTTTTTAGATTTAAACAAACCAAACAAATACCGCTTGCACGCTCTTTACAAAATTCTACAGACATTTTGCAAAGACAAGATACCCCTCGCTGTTGTTTAGGCCAATTAGGCTCCAAATCTGCCGGCTTTGGGCTCGGGCCAGAGATTTGAAGAGAAAGTCTTTATGTGTCAGAATGAAGGCTTTGAAAAGGATTGAGACAAAAAAAGATTTGCAGATTCCCAACAATGCATAGAAATAGCTTGCGTGTGTGCAATCGCTGTCATATACACACGTCTGTCAGTTTTATCTCTCGCTTCTACATTTACTTCCTCTCTGTAGACTGCAGATAGTCAAGACAGCACCTAATCTTAAACCAAAACACAAACAATTGAATATTTACGCTGTAGTAGCAGCAAAAATCCACTCAGCAGACAGAGAATTGCACAAACACACACTGACTGTAGGAAAGAGTGAAAACTATGAAGTTATAGCTCCCTGTTGCATCACTACCTGTTTCCTTATGTGATATTAATTCAACTAATTTGACCTGCACTGCAGATGTGCAATGATGGAAAATGTTTTCTGAGCCTTTGCCTCAGAAACGGACTACACTGGGGTCTCCCAAGGAGAAAACAAACTGATATTGATTTCACACATATAGCAAGGAAAAACAAAGGATTACATTTATTGCACACAGGTTACCTTATCCACACCTTTCTTCTGGTAGATAATCAATATTAGTGCTTCTGGACTCAAAAGGTAACATTCAAATGATGTAGTTGTGATTTTTACTGGATTGCGTTTGCCATTTATGAGTCCCACTGTGTGATGGGTCAGAAATACCTTCAAGATAGTAATTGTTTTCACTGGCATTTTACTTTACTGCCCTTCCAACAAGGTCAGCTATAGTACATAGCCACCTCCCATGAACTGGGTGGTGGTCCATTTTTCTTGATAAAATCCTTTCATTAGGTTTGGCTGCTTCCTTTCAGATGAAAATGTGTCTGACTTTTCATTTCCTTTTTCTCCGAAGAATGCATGTAAGTTAGGAAAATGCATCCCACCAAAATACGAACAATTTTTTTTTTTTACCATTTACCAAGATTTTATTCTATTTTATCTATTTTTGCTAGGGTTTAAAAAAGTATTACTGACTACAGCCTCTTCTTCCTTGATGCGTGACAAGTTTGTTGAACTGTTGAATAATCTGGGATCACAAGGTCTAATGAGACCAAAGGCAAACGGAGGTTTCTGACTTTGATCTTTTAGAGATTCTTAGCCCGCCAGCATGCCAAGCCTTAAACTGTTATGATGGGAGGGATGAGCCAGGAGCGGAAGTTTTTAGATCCTGTCAAGTGTTTCAAAGCATTACATCATTTCCATGACTTCCACTAGTAGAGTACTGCAAGAAACCCTGTTTAAGAAGGAGTCGATTACCTTTTTGCCCCCATATGCTATGGTTTGATGGGTCAGTCCAATAAATGTAGTTGAAAGAGACAAAGAAACTGTACATACACACTCCCACATAGGATGTGACCACATATCAGAATCTAATGGAAATACACAAATGTGCTCTTTTCTGTTTTGTATACAGCATAGGATGTTCTACAGTCATGCTGTGCAGTGAGTTGAATTTCCATTATAGCACATTCACTAAGACAGCAGGAGGCTAGAGAAAGCACAGAGGTCCCTACCAGTTTCTTGAGTGGAGACTCACTGCCCTCAGTCTCACGCTCAGCAGTGGACGCTCTTTGTCAGCTAACTGGTGGAGCTAGAGCCGAGATGCTATGACTGCATTTATTGTAGGTATACACGTGGTGCACACAAACCGACACGCTGATATATACGTATATCCCAGTATACTGTGATCGTTTGACAAAACATAGACCCACTGTCTTATATTCTGTCTTTGGCACATACACATTACAAAATAAGAGGTTATCAGCAACAGTCCAGGGTGCCAGTTGTAAAGAAACCATGGTAACAACTAGCCAAGTTGCTCTGGTTGCTATGACAGTGTAGAGATCACCAGGCCAAAATGGACCAGTAGTCAGCAGGCATTAGACTTTGCATGGTGTTCAGTGCATCAAAGTACAACAAGAAAACATACTCATCCTGTTTAATCAAACATACTGTAGGCTAATATCAGAGTGGATGCAATATCAGTGCAGGTGCTTTCACTTTACCTTTTGCAGTGTTTCCTTTGTGCTAAGCTGTAAATGAGAATGGACAACAAGGTAGACAAAAAATCAATTTGCTACTTGATGCAAATCCAGCAAATGCATTCATTCAGAGTTGTCCAATTTAACTTGATGTTAAACAAACATAATGAACACCCTCCAGCCAATGACAATCGATTCTAGAGCTCGGTAAACACAAATAGATATTTATCTCTGAGAAAATTACCAAGAAGTACTGTATAAAGTACTATAGATGTCGTAGGTGTGACCCCCCCCAATTATAATATGGAGGTGTGTGTATAATTAAATAAATAACCACGAGTGCCAAATTCATAATATTATTTTTTTGTATTATTCTTGTTGCCTTTACAGATATTTTTCTGTTACTGCAGTAACAGCAGTAATTAAGTCACTGTATAGTTATAACTGCAGTTTTGTCCTGTTGATAAGAAAGAGCAAAAGCAAGGACAAATGGCTGAAAGGGAACTTGGCAATCTGGATACCCTAATTTGGATTTCTCCCATCAACGAAGCAGCTTTCTGATGGTAGCCAGCCAATTCTCAGCCTCACAGTCTGACTAGTTTAGTTGATGTGACAGACTGGTTTACTGTTGTATGAAAGAAAAAGTGCCTGGGTTGATCTTTATTGATATTCATTTTTTGGTGAGAATTGCAAACATACCTTGGCAAACAAGCGGTATAAAAGTAAAGTGTGCAATACAAATATATTAATTGTATTAATTTCTTCATATACTTTTACTACCATTTCATGAAACAATTTCCGTCCCATCAGAACAACCATGTAAAACATTTTATAATAATGTGACTTTACATGCTGTTAGTTCTAATTTCTAGCTTTTCTTTGCATTAACATTTTTGACAACTCATTCAATCCTATTCATTTCCAAGTCTGATTTGTTGTCCTTGGCATGTGGGTTGCATGGTTTGTTTGTCTGCGAGCTGGTGTCCTTCTAACAAAATCTCCTGAAGAGACTCACCAACCCCTTCAAATAACCTTGATATTTTGGTTTGGCAGGAAACCAAATACTAGAACAGATTCCACCTAACTAAGTGAGCCGATAAGGACGCACTAGCTGATCTTCTTTTGCTCCAAATGAAGCACTTTCTTTCCAAATCAACATTTCTTCTCTGGCTGTGACCATCTATCACTGCCTGCCGGTCTCTGCCCATCTATCACCCTGTGTCCATGATTCACCCACACATTCAGTCATAGAGGTCACAGTCAAGCCAGGAGGTTAACAACTCGCTGAGGTTCCATATGTCTCCTGCAGCAACAGATGATACAAAGGCAAGAAAGGAAAGAAGAGCGCAAATGTTTATTAATGAGTGACAGTGGAGAAAAAGGGATTGGACACAGAATCACCAAAATTCATATCGTGAACAATACGTTTTGATCATCTTTCTGCTTTGTATTTCAACACAATGCATTCGAATTTTAATGAATTGTACAGTTCATTTCCTCTGTGTTTGTGTGTGTTGATTGTTGTGGCAACTTTTAAAAAAAGCGTGATTCAGGACTCACAAGCTTCCTCTAACCTTGCTCACTTTACTGAGATCAGACAGAGCTCTCTGTGTCTGACTTTCAAATTTCAGGCATGTATGTACAGTATATGCACACACAGACACAGACATGCAGATTCTCCCACAGTTAGACAGACTAACCAGCTGCCCCAAGGCCTTTTGGCTTGTGAAAAGGCTTGGAGAGTGCCATTGTTTTCTCTGTGATTCAGTTATTACACAGAGATTAACACAATGGAACTCTTCTATGACACCCGAGGGCTTTGGACGCAGAGAGAGCGAGCACTGAATGCCGTTATCTTTTTCTCTCACTGTCTTTCTCCCTTACTCACCCTATCTCCCTCTGTTTTACTGACTCTCAAACAGACACACACATACTTGCACACAATGGTATGCACTTACCGTATGCAAGCATTGCTAAACAAAAGTAGTTATGGCTGAACATGGCATGCATGCGCACGCAAAGACACACGCTTAAGCATTTGTCTGGAGGAATGTGTTCAGTTGCTGATAAGAAGGAGAATAGGACAACAACGTTAAAAAAGAAAGGATTGTTGCTCCGCTGGCAGCAACAATCCTTTCACACACACCTGCCCCACACATTGGAAATCGTGGACACACACATATTGATATGTCAGGCACACAGTATAGAATCCTCCTATTATATTAATGGTAATGATGTTACACACTGTATGACATATTATAATCGTATAAAGCAAACTGGAACTTTGGTGCCCATTGATTTACATTACAAAACAGCCATAAGCATTAAAATACTGCCTTTTCAGCAGATTTGTTGGATTGTCTTCGAAGACAACAGCAAATGAAAGAACAGAAAGATATGAACAGAGAGCAGGGAGGCACAGGAGTGATGCAAGCTGGTAAATGGAAATAAGAATAATGGGAGTGAGAAAGAGAAAGGGAAGGCAGGGGAGGTGTGTGTGTGTGTGTGTGTGTGTGTGTGAGAGAGAGAGAGAGAGACTAGGAGGATGACGTCATGATAGTACTGAGGCAGCAGGGTCCCAATGGGTTTTCTCTTCCTCTGACAGATGTACAGCATCTCAGTGGGATCAAACACAACCAGCATGTATGGACTCTCAGCTCTGAGCAGCTGGAAGAGCATGAAAATAACATCTAAGCCTTTCGTGTGTGCCTTCTCCATGTGTGAGCTTGTGCACGTGGGAGTCAACTGCATGTATCACACATCAGACGGTAGCATAGTCTTTGTCTCTTGCATTAATTCTTTCTTTGTGCTTCGACTCTGTTTTTGGTGCTTAAAGTATAATTGTGTCAAATTTGTAATATAATTAATGTAGATAGCAGAGGAAAGTATTTAATCACCTGATGTAATATTTATTGTGGTTAGGGAATCAAACCAACTAAAGTACCCCTTTGTTAAAATGACTAAAAAAGGAAACATGGTGTCTAAATTTCCAACTAAGTAAACCAGATTTTTTTCCCAATGTAACTGGGAGCAGCTATCTTAGCTTCAGCACAGATACAGCTTTGGACAAAATTGTGGGGAGAAGAAACCTAAAATTTTAACAAAAAATAAGGTAAAACTCACAAAAGTAATACAAGATAAAAACAAACAAAATACAAATCAATGCTTTTGACGTTTATTAATTATATAATTATAATTGATTAATTATAATTATATAATTAAAATATTCTTGTTCCTCAAACTCTGTCTACAGAAGTTCCTTTCACTCTGTACGTATACTCTGTATAGTGCTGGACATGGGGGTGGTCTTATTCTTGCACAGTTTAACATTTATGTGTGACATCACAATGAGGACAGTTTAATCTCTGCTTGCTCTGAAAGTATGCGATTTTAAAAACACTGAACAGACTTAAAAAGCAAGTACAGATTAAGCTCAGTAACTTGACACCACAAGGGCTCTGTTCTTTGTTTAACATAATACCAGCTCTTTAATATAGTCAAAAGAAAATGGGAAATTGCGACAACATTGCAAAGCTTTTTCCCTCAAAATAATGTGGCCACAGAGTTTGGTGGAAGTCATTATCACATATCCATTGGATCTACTTCGTTAACTGTGCTCTGTGGAGCTACATATTTTAAAACCTATTCCATCAGTGCCACTGGCTGTCAAGCTATCATTATGTTACTACACATATCCATGGTTATCATAAGTCAAACACATTTTATGTATACAAAATATTCGAGACATTTGAGTCAAGCAGAGATAATGGAAGCTTTAGAAAATTCTGAGTATATTTAGAGGCTGGCGCTCTAAGTGTTGCTTTATGTGAAACAGGTCTGTGTTGTGGACTTTCATTTGGTTCTTTATTCAAGAGTAATAAGGAATCTGATTTCTACATTGCATTTTAAGATGTTGTCAGGGTCTGAAACATGATCATAAACTTTTACCAAGTAGAGTTTCTCATTCGCATTATTCTTATTCATAAATTCAAAGCAGTTAAATCTGTACATTTTTAAAACAATTTATAAAATTATAGATTTTGTGCAAGTTTATCCTCCTTATATATTTAGGGTCAGCAATTTAGTGTCTGTCCAAACTTTAATTACAGGTGGTTTCAAGGCTCCTGTATGTAAATGCAGAATAGCTTTTACCACATACAGTACTGATGGCAGCATGCAAATCTATGCATGTGCACATATGTTTATGCTTGTGCTGTCACCTCATGTAAATTATGGATGCAATAAATGTCGAGGCTGTGAGGGATAAGGTGTGTGGGTGTGTGTTGATGCAGCCATGCTCCAGTCAGTTCCCTGCCTCCAACTCGCAGTGATAAACTCTGTTTGCTATTCTGTCATAGCACAGAGCACAGCCTCTACACTCTGGCTTTGTACTCTAGGTTTAGTGTGGTGAGCACTAGAGCCACAGAAGCCACTGCTAGGGATGGAAATAAAACTGTATTGTGGTAAACTATATTATACGAGGGAAACCGCGGCGGCTGTGGATAGAGTGGAGCAGCAATTTGTGCATGCTATGAATCACAACTCAGGTTGCTTATGGTATCCTTTAAATTGAGGGTTTAAAATCAACTAGTTCGTATTTAAATGGAATAAATTATACTTTGAAGGAATCACACTGCTATGCAGGTGTCACTGAGTATCATATAAACACCCAACATCTTTTTCCTTAATTATATCTAACGTCAGGTTAAAATTTTTTAAAAATCCTGGTCTTTTTACTGTCATTTTATACGAACCAAAGGTTTAGACACACCCTCTCATTAAAAGGATTATAACATTTGTCTCAGAGCTTTGCACACCATTTGAAATACGTTGACCGACTGCTGATCACTTGTTAGATATTTTCATTTTGATTTGTAAAACAGCCACAGTAGTTGCATAAGGAATTTAAATGTAACTACTTATTTAACGGAGGTGGGGCTGACATCACACTCTAGACTGGAAAGTAAAATGCAAACAAGAACAAAAACAACTGGAAGCCATATCCGATGGAGGTTGAAATTAGTAAAGAGAACAGTTTTATTGAAGTGCCTTCTATGCTTATACCAATATTTATTCTTGTCTGTTAACATTCCCATGTTTACCAAAGTATGTAAAACATAAAATAAGTCAGATAAGAAATGGACACTTATTTTTCTTCTGCCTTATATCTCACTTTCCCTTTTGGTCCTGTCACAGAGGAATGCACTCTTTCATTAGATCACAGGCCAACTCAGGCCTGCTGTCACAGCGATAACACCCAGGTAAATGTTGGCCCCCATCCACTTTGAATGCCAATCATATCTTCAGGTTCCGGACAGCACATGATGACAGTCGCAGCCAAGGTTATCAGCTGAACCCACTATAGCCTCATTGTTCTCTTTCTGTGTAACATCTTTTTCTCTGTCACACACTTTCCCCTGTTTCATATTTTTGGGTCCAATGAGTGGTGTTTAAGGTGGTATGTGGTGGTTTTGCTTTAAAAGCACATTTTTCAATCCAGAAAATCCAGCCCTCCACCTGTCAGAGTTGTTAGAAATTCATGTCATCCCCTGCATTAACAGGTGAGTGCTTTACAAATGTCAAAGGCTCAGATGATAAATGTGCAGACATGGGTGAGCAATGACTTAAGAGTAACGCATGGCGGTATTTTCCTTTACTTACCGCAGAGGGATAACGTGCTCATACTGAGTGTGGATGTGCCAGCAGATGCTTATCTAGCCTAAATGAAATTTAAAAAGAATAAGGGGGAGCTAGAGTACACAAAAATGACTGAGTTCAGATCCCCCTCACTTAGTTAAAAGACACCCACCCATAATCTATACCACTTATGGTACCATGCATCATTGGAGCCAGATTCACTGTATTGCAGGGTTGCCGAAGAGAGAGAGAGAGAGAGAGAACCATTCTCTCAGATTCACATCTACAGCCAACACGGAGTCACAAGTTAACATGAGTGCATGTGTTTCCACTGTAGATTAAAAACCAACATACTTGGAGAAAACATGCAAACTCTAGACTCTAGAAAAGCCAAAGCTGGTTGACTTGTTGGAACCCACTGCTAACTACTCCACCACTTTGCCTTTACAGTCGCTTGTATGAATGAGTGATCATAGATTCAGCTATGTATAGGCGTTTAGGGACTTTTATGGTGAGTTTTTCATTCACTATATCAAATGCTGAAGCTCTGGCCTTGTACTTCTCTGTTTAATGAGTCCAGGGAGGAAACCATTCTGGTAGTTTTATTTTTCAGCACCATGGACAGCTCCAGGATATACCTTCATAGCAAATAGCTGGTGTCTGCATTTATATTTGGAGCTTTTACATGCAGCATTGGTCATCACCACTCTCATTTCCACTACGGGGTCTCGAGGAGCCAGCCAAAGCCTACTCATTATTAATGTCAATTTTCCAAATAGCAAAATTACCAAGGTTCATTTTGGAACTAGATACCCACAGCAGTGGAGCCAGACTCTGCTTTCAATTACATTAATGAAGGTTTTTGAACTGCTTTAGGTGGCCTCAGCCTGAATAAGCCACATTTGGCTGTGCTTTTGGGCAAGAGGGTAATGGTGCTTCAGATCCCCAGCAGAGCCAGCTGAATGCTACTGGACCTGTAGCATAAAAATAAAACTTTATTTAAGGTAAGAGACAAAAAAGCTATCACAGTACAATACTCTCATGTGCACCTTTATCATAGAGAATCATTTATTTATTTATTTTTGCAACATTGTCCCTTTAGAACTCCATCCATTAAAGACAGTTACTGTAGAGTCTGGGCTTTGAAAAACTATGCAAACAGTGAAATTGCATATTGCTTAGCTTTCCTTTACAGTTTGTAAGTCAAAAATGATGCTCTGAAACCTAAAGGGAGCTTTTCATTAAGGGGAGCTTTTCAAGGTCTAGCTGCTTCAGAAAATGTATAGGCTAATATCACTCATCCAAATGCTATAGTGTCTGTACAGTCACAAGAATGATGTAACATGTAAAAGTGGGAATCAGCGGAGAATATAAGTCAGTGAATGTGTCAGGTATCACACTTAAGAGGTGACATTTATAGCTAATTTGTTTAGAGAAGAAGGTCAATATATATGATCCAGAGTGAATAAAAAGACGTCAATTTAACGACCTTAGCTATAAATGAGTGTAAAACGCAGATATTTTGAACAATGGAGGGCTTTTATTTTGTGCCATATTATGAGTGTGTTGCTGTGGAGGACTTTTTGCTCGCACAGTGATTACACTTGACTGTATCACCACAGTCTTTTGTGTGTCTTCAAATGTAAGTACTACTGTAGCTTTAAGTGACATATTTTAACCACTATACAGCATATTTACAGTTTGTATGTGCATAGCAGCTGTAGTCAAGAAAAGACAGACGTAGCTGAAAACATGCACAGACGCACACAATCAAAGGCACATAGATGTTACGGATATATTCCACTGGGTCTGAGTGCAGACTACTTATTGCTGTGAACTGTGCAGGCTTTATCTAATTGACTTCTGCCATTCTTTTCATCTCTGTTCAAATACAGTTATAGCTATCAAACCTGTATAGTTCCACATGAAATGGTACTCCTATTTAATACACTGCATTTTAATACTCAGAATCGGGCACATGAAAATTTGACTTGATAGAAATGTTCAACTTTGGGGGTTTTAATATATTTTAAGTCACTACCAGTGAGCACTTCGCCAACATCCTGAAAAGCTTGAATAGTAATATTCCTTAACATATGTGTTAAGGATGACATTAATAATGTTAATGTCATCAGAATGAGGCAAAGCTGGGAAAATGAAGAAATAATAATTATAATTTCTACACCTAATTTCCCCAGCCAATCACTCCTGATTCTCGAAGACAGCTTTGCCTTTCAGAAATTATTCCCAAAATCTGGCACATATGAATGTCTTGGATGATTAATAGCTCATATTTCCCTCCACGTAATATCTAATATTAAACTCTGAATAATGCATAAATTTAGTTACTAGTGCTGAGAGATGGAGTGAGTGCATAGCACATGCCTGTACCCTGCATCCCAACTTACAATATATGCATGTGTGGGTACATATGAATTTATAATATTTAAATATTTATTAATTAAAAGGTTCCTCCCAGAATGCCGACATGTTGACAAGTCCCTTATTCACCTATCTGATGACCTCCATTATTAAACTGATGCATGATTATTGAAATGCAGTGTGTCGTTGTTGCATTTGATAGTTTTTATTCTTAGTGCAGAAATTACACTTAAGAAAAATCCAATTTAAAAATGAACAGGTCACAAAACAAGCAAAGTTGGTCAACAATTTTACCAGACCTTTTTGGTAATGTTGCCGTCTAAGGTGCGTGATATCAATGTGCAATGTTTTATGATGTTTTAAATAAAGGTTACGCAGATTTCATAAAAGATTGGTTGATTTATTTATTCATTTATTTTTGCAACACCATAAATACCTGTAGGAACTGTGTGTGATGCTGATTAGTAAGTGGAGGCCATATCATAAAAATTGTTTTCCAGCTATGCCTGCATTACCCACTGCTGATTACTTGGGTCAGGTGTGTTCAGTCAATCAAAAGCTGGCTTGTAAGCCAGGAGTGAGAACCCTTGAAGTACATTGTACATAGTTGCACACTTTTGCTTTGGTCCCAGAGTTGAAGAGCTTATAAATATGCTAGGAGGAGTGTGAATATCCACATGTACACTCAGATAACGGCCGAAGAGGTGATGCCAAATCACAAAGTGAGATTAAATGAGGGTGTGGTTCAGGGCTCCAGCAGCCTCTCTGATTCAGGAGGCTGGTCACAGACAACTGGGTTCTTATGCCCGAGGCCTGTTTTGCTCGCTTTCAGAGGCCCCTGTGCAAGCAGTCAACAGAGACAGCAACATTGATTATTTCAATCAATATCTCCAGCTATTGCTACGGTACGCATTTCTATGATATACTCCACTGTGTTACTCTAAATACACCAATTATTTGGAAGTCCACTATAGCAAAAATAAAATATTTAATGGATTTCTCTTAAGCAAAAAAACGCAAATATATTTTCAAACGTTTGTTGTTATAGCTTGAAGGGCTGAAAATACATAACACACGGACACACACATATGTAATCTCACATACTGTATACACAGATGTCAGGAGGCTGGGAAGCGATGAGATAGTTGACCTAGATTGGGGAAGTCAGAAATCTCCGCTCCCACAATTCCAACGTTATTTTCTCGGCTACGTAGCAGTAACATTGGAAACTTTGCTCTCTGAGGTTTCTTTTTTTAATGTTATTAAAATAAAAAGTTGCGTCTGCTGTAAGTCATTATTCTCCACAAATACACTTTTTGGTCTAGTGAGAGCGGCAAAATGCATCATTATCTCTGCCAAGCTGGATCCTTTGTAAACCAATTGGATCTGAAATTATATAAACTGGAACTTAATTTACAGTGTTCTTATGTAATTCATGTGATTTGCATCTGAACCTTTCCAACGACTGTATGTAGTGTACAGACTGTGAGAAAAAAGGTTGAAAGAAAGAAAATGGTAATAAGTCTTTGGGTGATTACAAATGCAACACTCTGCCTAGTGCCTGGAAACAATGATGGCTCATAAGCAGGTTTCGTCACCCTGACTGGCAGACTAATAGATACTGTGGCTCATTAACACATCTAAAATAATACTGTCAGCTCTCAAAGCCAGAGCTGTCAGCTGCAAGGCAGCGTGCCAGATTCCACTGGTACCTCAAAAACCCAAGATACGAGACAGACAAGCAACAGTAAATGGGCCCTAACATCAACAAAGGTGGAGGCCATGCAATGTGGAGAAAGGGACAGAGAGAGGCCAAGTGATCAAGAGGACAAGGAGTAAAATTTGGGTTGAAGATTAGAGAAGAGGAAAGATGATCAAAGGCAAAGGACAAATTGGGCATTTCCTTTCCAAAGTCTTCATTTTCTCCTTTGTCTCATGCCGCTCCGACTTCCTTTAAACCCCTCAGAACAATGGGAATCTCATGATGTCTTAGAATTAATTGCTGACATTAACTTAACTGATTTTCTCATAGAAGTGTGCTTTGTTAAAGTAGGCAGCAGGTTTATGGAAAATTCGATCGTCTTATTATGAAACACCAATTCTCTGACAATTTGTTGATTTGGTTCTTTTAAAACAATACATACAACATACTTTTCAGATTATACACCTGTTGCACTTATGTGACTGAAGGCTTTGTACCACATGGTTCAGTGATGATGCCCAGTAGCCCTGGATTAGCTCGGGGGTCCTGCAATATATTTACAGATTCACAAATTATACAGGATTTTGTCAGCTCAAAGTAAAAGTGTATGAATGTAATAAACTGCTACATATAGACAGTACACTGATGATCAAGTAAAGTATTGGATATTATATCGTATTATTGCAAAGCATTTATATTTATGTGGTAGACTGTATAATACCCTTTTTAATTATATATCAGAAAGCAGAACTATGCTTTTAAGCCATGAAGAAGAAATGATGTTAGTGACAGTTCCAGGCTGTTGTATCACTATTAATACCAGCTTTTAAGCATTTTGTTATTGCTTTGAGTGCACCTGTTAATCTAATAATGCAGCAAGATGTCTAGACCTGGACTCACACACTGTAAGTTGCAGTGTTTATGATTATGGTTATAGTTCTGAGTTTTTTTTTTTTAAAACTGTGACTATGTTACCACCATTTTGTTTACTTATGAATGTCAGTTTGCATGTGTCAGTGTACGTCTACAATCACAATAAATGCAAAGTCTTTATTTATATATTGTCACACGCAATATTATTTATGCAGATGTATTTTGGTTAAATCGGTACATGTTGAATTTCATTGTTATTTATAATACCGGGAATAAAAGTAAGAAAAGACACTGATGAAATAAGGAAATGAAATATGGCTACAACAACGTGTAGCACAGAAGTGTGTCCCACTCCACCCTGTGTATCCTTTGTTATCGGTTCAAATATACCCATCTGGAAAAGGTAAAAAGACCTTATTCACACCAGACATTTTGACTTGTCATACTATGAAGAAACACTGGTGTTGCTAATAATGTTAACAAGTGCTCTGTGCTACTCAACTCTTCCCGTAAGACTGTGACTCTAAGCCTAGAATTCATTCTAGAAACTAGAATTCATCCTTCATTTAATATTAATGTGATTACTTACATTTGTGCTTTTCTCTGAAGCTCTCCCATGATAAACCACACTATGAGTATAAACCTACAAGAGTATTCAGGCTCCACCTAGTATTACAGTAACATTTTGTACAATACTTTGCATAGTCATTTTTTTTTTTTAAGTTTTGTAAATATTTCATCAGTGTGGAGGAGTTTCTGGGATGAGCCACCTACTCAATGGTGCTGGGGACAATAGATCTTTAATGATACAATACTTGGGACCTTATTTATCAAAGCACACATAGAATGTAAAGTGTTAAATAGTAGCCTGCTGCATAGTACTTAGATTGTATTGTAGCAAAAAAAGAAAAAAACAAATGTATAAAGAGATGAGAAGGATTGGCTTCTCTGAAGTGCTTCCTTCTTTTATGTGGTAATACAGCCAGTTTTACAAGATGCTGTATATTGATTTACATCTAACAAGTGGGTCATATTATTGCTGAATAAATACACATCAATGAGTAACCAAGGCAGCAGGCTTGTCATTAATCTCAGTTGCAGCATATGACACATTTTAATCAGCAGCATAAGGATTCTGTAATAGAAAGACGATGGTTATACGGGGCTTAGGCAACACATACTAAGAAGCATAAAAGTACCAAAATAACTTGACTTTAATTTCACTGAAGTTGTTTTGTAGTAAGTTTTGAAAAAAGCAGTAGAACGTGACAAAATTGTACAAAACAAACATAAATGAATTGGAGAATTGAGGCAGAAGGTGGGTAATGGACTAAAACATGGAAAACTGCAGAAATCAACACAGTGACAGCATAAGTGAAGCAAACAGATTTGTGGATCAACACAATAGTCCCAAATACAATGAATACATGTTTTACTATCTGTCACTCTCCAGTCAGGGATACAGTACATCCATGAATGGAGACTTCTGCTTGCAGACTGTAAACTTGGGAAGAAATAAGTTGTAGTAAAACTTCCAACTGCTTTGCAGTAATTTTTTTCTTTTGGCAGTTTTTATTTTGTTGTTTACTCTTTGTTCTCCAAGGAAATCTGCTAAATGCTAGGTCCTCTGTCATTCTTTCATAAAACAGGAGGCCTGGTCTCAGCATTTCATGTCTTATCTACTGTTGGCTTGAGCCACATGAAATGTCAGGCCATCATTCCTCCTCAGTTCAAGGGGGAGACCATGCGCAGCTCAAATCAGCCAGAATGCACTGCAATTAAATTCATCCCCAGAGCTACAAAAGCCCCTTCCATCCCGATGTTCCTGTTACATTGTACTCTGCTGGATGTAACACATCTGTGCAATGACAGTTCAACTGCGTCTGTTGCTTCACAATAGCCTGGGAAGAATGCTGGGGCGGTGGAGTATTGTGACATTTGAGGGTAAATGTGTTGCTACTGAGATTATCTCTGCAGCAGCCAACATATTGTGAGACAATTTCGCAATTTTCTGAAAACAGCACCTGGCTGGACACTAATCACAAAGGGATTCTGCTTTCTTTAAAAATAATCAAAGGCTTTTTTTCAGACAATAAATACATTTCACAATAAGGTGTAATGCTGTATGCAAACGCTCAGGAACTGCATTGCTGTTCAGTTTGGATTAGGATGAGCTTTTCCTTTGGTGATGCAGTCTTCTAAACTGCACTCATCAAAATCATCAAACAAAAGTATTTGTGTCTTGTATTTGTCAGTTTCCTAAATATTGTGTCAGAAAGCAGTGGGACAATAAGGGTCATCTGAACCGACACCATAAAGCACTGTTCATCAGGATCATTAAATTCCAAAAAGCCACTTGGAAAGCAATAATGAGCCAGTTGTTTGTCTACATGTAGAGTTAAACGCTGTAGAACCGTAAATTATACACAGTACAAAAAGCCCACCGCCAGTGGGTGCAGACAAAGACCTTTCAAAAAAGGTGTAACCAATAATGACACACTGGCATCACTGGCACCACTAAAAGGAAAGAAGCCCTCATTAATGGTATTAGTTACAACTGTGATTTTCTCACTATGGGAAAGGTCCGTAATGCCTTTTTCAAAATACAGCAGCCTTTTGTGCTGCAGACATAACTGGGTGGTTTGTGGAACCAAGCCAAACACCCACAGTGTACAACTGTTGCCAAACAGCCACCGAATAAATTATTGATGGGGCACATATTTACGCAGGTTTGTTTCATTGTGGCAGGTCAGGGCTCCAGTTCATTGCCGGAGGTGTTTACTGTAGGAAAAAGCGGCAGGACTCCACTAAGGTGAGGTGAGTCGCTGCTCTGCCCACTGACTTACACATTTGGCTGTCTCATTCAAGAGAAATGCAGCAGTCAGCCAGTTGGTGTAACATGGCCTTTGCTGGGGTTCTGGTTGCTCAGGAGCCAGACTCTGGTGACTCATCTCCACTAAGGAGGGGAGATGCCAGACACAGAAGTGGTGTTTGTCAGTGAGAGTGAAACTAACCATCTGCAAGCCGTCTCGCTAGCCTCTTTTATTTACTGACACCACCCTGTCTGGCCTGCAGTCTGTCTCCAAGCTAGCAGACAGACTGGTCGACTGACTGGATGTTAGACTTGCAGGCTGTCTGGATTTGCACTGACTTGTTTACTGACTGTTTAAGCTGAGGGACATGCTTTATGCTAACGGACTACTTACCCTCTGTCCGATTAACTCTCTAATTCAAATGACCGTAAATGAAATTTTACCGATAAAATAAATTTTTAAACTGAAAAATTTGAGTTTCAGTTGACTGCATTTATGAATGTAGCTGTTTACACCCAGCAGTGAATCTATGATGTACAGAATTTGTTGTTCAAACCAAAATGTTAGAAGTGAAGCAGGAAATGTAAAGTGAGAGACTCTAGGATCAAATCCCACTCTCAGTCAGTTCATTATTTAGTCTTTGACTGAAGTCTGAAGCAGGGCTGCTGTATTGACAAAATCCTGTCCCCATGGTCTGTTCTCGCAGACCAATTTCCTGGTTTCTCAGACTCTCTCTCACTCTCTCTCTCTCTCTCTCTCTATGCTCTTTGTTAAGACAGGATGAAGGCACAGATGCTTTTACCGATGATTTGAAACATTTCCAATCCGTGTTCCTGATGTTTCTACGTTACTATCAATATGCATTTAGCTGTTTTGTGACACAGTCTGCTCACGATGTGCAGTTTGTTACAGTAATAGTAAAATAATAAAGGCAGGAAAAGAACGTGTGTCCTGCCTTTCTCAACCGCTACAAAAATCTTTTTTTCCGCTTGTGCTTGAGGTTCAGATTTGGTCCAATTTTGGAGTACAGTATGAAGACTGACAGGAAGAGCTGATGAGGTTAATGAGGTTTCTGGAAGTGCCGTGACCATTGACCTGCACTATATTATAGACAGAAAGACAATCTGTGTGCTTCTAGGACAGTAAAGTCACAGTAATGTCAATTTGTGGAACTCATTCATTCACATAAAGGTTTGTTATACATGAATGAAATTTCAATTTATACACAACTAACAGACCTTTGTTCAGCATTTATGTGTAGCATATGAGGTCAGTAGCCGGTCATCTCCCCCTATCTGTTTGAGCAATTATTTGGCCATTTTGCAGAAAATGAAATGTTTGTAGTGCTTGTATTTAACATTTAAAATATTTCTGCCTGCAGTGCACTATATTATAGATGGCTGAGTTTCGAAGTGTCAAATTATGCATCTATTATTACTCTCTGTGCATGCAGACCTTATGATTAAGTGCAGCAAAAAGAAAAGACAGATCTATTCATGACTGATGCTAATTTGTTACAGTTGGCAGGGTGTTTGATGAAGATCGAAGACCCAAACTCTGTGTGTGTGTGTGTGTGTGTGTGTGTGTGTGTGTGTGTGTGTGTGTGTGTGTGTGTGTGTGTGTGTGTGTGTGTGTGTGTGTGTGTGATTTAAATGATTAACTCCAAGGGGCTCATCCATTTGAAATAAACTGTCAGTTAGAGACACATGTCACTTTTGTACGCCCTGAATAAAGTAATTAAAATCAAGATAAGTGGGGCATTACCTTTTAATGAGTCTACAAGGACCCTGTTTGTGAAGTGACATTTTAGCAGTGGTACAGGTTAGAAGTAGCATGGTTTATTTGGGGTTGGGGCTGTTGCAACTGGTGCTAATTAGAACAAATAATGAAAACTGAAAAAAGGACCACTTTAATTTAACTGGGACCTTAACTGATTGTCAGGCAAACCCTACGGTCACTGCAGTGTTTTATGATTTCATGGACATTTATTTGCCAAACAGTAATACTGAGATATGTTTGGACAGCTTACGTCCCACTGAATCTAAACATTAGTGTAGGGTGTCTGGGTTCGAATTTGAATGAGTTACGACCAATATGAAATTTGTTCACATTGGGTTTTTGTCTTATATATCTCTCTCAGTGCTCCTTCTGCACTGTTTCTGCCTCACAGTTTGGAAACATTTGAATCATTACCAGATCCCCTCAGGTATTTTGGTAAATGGTAATATTTGTATCTACATTTTTGAAATCTGAATTCGTTATTCTGAGGATCAGAATAATATTTCAAATTCAGCTCTAATCAGAAATGTTTTGGAGATAAAGTCAGAGAGACCAGAGTGAGGTGGTTCAGAGGAGAAACTGTGAATATATTGTTAGAAGGATGCTGAGGTTGGAGCTGCCAGACAGGAGGTCTAGAGGAAGAACAAAGAGGAGATTTATGGATGTAGTGAGAGAGGACATGAAGTTAGTTGGTGTGAGAGAAGAGGATGCAGAGGAGAGGGTTAGATGGAGGCACATGATTCGCTGTGGTGACCCCTGAAAGGGAACAGCTGACAAGAAAAGAAGTTCTAATCAGAAATGAAGAGGGGCTCCGACAGCGTAGTGAGTTGAACACAGAAATTCTATGTTTTTTTTTGGTAGCAAAAGTACAATCTGCAAAACAATTGCTAGCAATAGTATTGCAGAATTGGATGCAGTCATTGAAGAAGTCACAAGTTTTGCAGTTGATTTGATAATCTTGCATAGATACAACGTAGCAGCAAAGTCCTTCCTCCATCAAAAAATAGTAGAAAAGCTGAGCAGACTATACTGTAGGCTTTAAAGCTGGAATGATACTGACACTATATGATTCATTTTTATTTGCCTCTTGTGCAAAACTTTGCTTTTCAAGCAGAACATTGTGTATCAATAATGCTTCTTCTTCTTTGTGTGTCTTCATATTAGCAATGCCAGTGCCAGACCAGCCTGCGGAGCAGGAGAAGGGGGCCATGGTTCCCCCTGTGATGCCAGCCTCCAATGGCGACAGATCTGAAGCAGAAACAACCTCGTCCATCCTCGCCTCTGTAAAAGAGCAGGTAGGAACTCTTCCATGTACATGTGGGTGTTTTACATGTGCCAAACCTGTATTGTGTTTAACTTTGATAAGAAAGGTCCATTTGTACTTTTTGTTGCCTCTCTTGTACTGCTCCCCCCCACCCCTCACAGCCCTTGAACAACTTGCTATGAGGCAGGTCTGGAGGTCATCACTGTAATTCAGGGAAAAAAATGCTTTAAAGTGTTTAAAAGAAACCCAAAGATTGATTGGTGCCAAGGGAACGCAAAAGTGTAATGGATGGAAATGAAGGAGATTACGGTGCGAGAGCAGTAGCCAAGTAGACATAATTGAAAAAGTCATTAAAACAAGGCAATTACTCGACGGGGAGCATTAGAAAGTAGCTGGAGCCCTGCAAAAGGACAGAGTGGGCTATTGCACTGCCTGGCTTCAGGTGAGGATGAGAGATGGGAAAGAGGGAAGAAAAAGACTACATACTGTAGAGAGGGAAGAGGATAAGAGGAAAAACGGGATCATGTAAGGTTTGGTGTAAGAAAAGAGGAACATACACTAGGTGCTGGACAGTAATAATTTACAGGTTTTCTGTTTAGAACCACTGAGATAACATGTGAGGCAAAGAAGGAGAGAAAAAGGAATAAAAATGAAAAAAGCATAAAAAGGTAACGATTGGAGTGGGGTAGTTACAGTATGTGGGTTTTATTAATACAGAGTACTGTACTGTATGGGTCCAGGTAGGAGTCTGGTACCGTCACCAGCTGTGGGTAATGTAGGAAATGTCTCATGTTAGTTTGTGAAATAAGTTGACTTCTCTTTGTTTATTTTTATTCTTTATTCATGTATAAAACATGGCAAAGAACTGTGAACAATCTTGCACAAAGAAAAGACATTCTGAATCTGGAGTCCCTCTGAAAAACACCTCAGGTTCTCAGTAATTGCATTTGATGATTTGTGTTTAGCCTTGGAGTTATTCCTTTGTGTAATGGAATGCTGTTTCATTTGGATTTAGCTCATCAGCAAATGCAATGCACCGTACAGTAGATTTATCATTTTGCCTATCTGCATTGACTCTGAAGTTGTCCTTAATTTAATACCACAAAATATTCCATTTACCCTTACCAAGTGAAGGACAAGTGCTGATAGCAATTTATGCTTTTTTTTCCTCCCTTGCAAATGGGTTTCATTCGTGATTTTTTTTTCCTCCACCATTGAAAATCACGATGCTCTCACATTACTGAATCACTGAAGCATGCCGGATTTAGTCAGATTCATGCATTGGACCAGATTTGAACCCGTAGCTCCCTCCTCCTTTTGGGAGAGCAAATATAGAGGAGTTGTCCAAAAGGGAATACATCACAGAAAAATGTCGCCATTGTTGAAGTCTTATTTTCTTCAGCAGTGCAGCAGTCCTAAAAACTCCTTGTTCAATCATCAGAAGGCAACACGAATGTCTTTGCATCCAGATTTTTTTAACAACATGAGTTTTATGTCACAATAAGCCTAATCAGCTCTGCGTAGCAGCACACTGGGAGGGAAATGCTGCAGTGACTGCTAGGATGTATTTTTCCCTCTAAAATGTCTGTTTGAAGCAAACTAGTTTTTGTCAAATCCAGGCAGCTTTACTGACCCCATACCATGCTAATGCAAAATTGATTCAAGGTACTGGGTGGAAATAAAAGTACGGGCAGAAAAACTTTAGCCTTTAACAACCTATACTTCATAATGCAACACATTCTATAAACATGGATAACCAACATCCTACCACAAAGACACCTTACCTCCAACCTCAGCAAATACTAAAACGTTTCACCATGTGCCACACAAGATGGTTTTACCTTTTTTTTTATAACACTAAACAGAAGATCCACAAAACTTGAGAAGCCTCCCCCGGTCGCCGGACTACCTATGTACACTTTACTCCAGCGAGGTGGTGGTTTTTATCCATTTGTTTAAAACCTGGTTAGTGACCAGCAGCATAGGACAGTTATCTAATGCAAATGATTCTAAAGTGAGTGCAGACGTTAGTTAAAAAATATCTACACATAGGGACACACTAATGTCTGTGCATATAGTACATTGATAGTAGGTGTGTGGAGCACAGACATGTGGTTTAAATACATTCTCTTATCAGCAGATATTACATATATAATGTAATATGCGCATTGATTTTTATCCAGCTCATGGGATTTGGCTTTTTGCATGCAGACATACATTTTCAAGTATGTGGTACTGTATATGCATGATGTGTTATGATAGGTTAGATCTAAATATAGCTCTGTCTCCTGCGTCTCTGTCCAGGTGCGTACAGTATGGTTGTGTATGTGAATGTGTGTGTGTTCATGCATATGAGCATATTGCTCTAGTAACCCAGCAGGCCCACTCCCTCTGCAGCCCATCACCATCCCTAACATACTGTTCTTCAAAGTGTTGCCCTGCTGAGGATACACACATCTGAGAGTGTGAGTGTGTGTGTGTGTGTGTGTGTGTGTGTTATTAAAATGATTACCTACCACTATGAGCCCTGGGGATCAAGAATTTCAAGAGCAAGAAACAATAAGTATCTTAAGTAAGACAGATAGCTATGGGTTTGTGAAGGAAGTGCACTTTACTACTTCAGCAATGACAATGACAATTAGTCAAAGAGCAATCGACCTAACAATATGATTCCAGGCTATACAGAATAAAGTTGAAAATAATAATAAAGTTGTATTCAACCACATTACACATGTCTACACTGTGCTTTCTTTAACGGCTATACTGTTGTTAAATTGTCATAAGGTTGTGAGAACTTTTATTTATCAGAATATAATACCAATAATAGTTAATACCTTAATACTCTAACACTAAGCTGTTTTCCCCATCACCTTTGTCATGCCGTCTGTTTTTAACTAATAACACACAAAAAACATTGTAGCCTTCTATTGTGCCACAATAGGATGCTTAGAAGGTTTGCAAAAAAGTTAGAAAATTTAGATTTGCATAAAGCTGGAAAGATTCACAAAGTAATCTCCACTGGTTCTCTATGAGTCTGTTCAAACTTGGTTTTAAAAATGTGTTTAGAGTGATCGGTTCACACGTAGACAGCCAAGACACATCACTGTTTACACCTGCCGTCGGTAGGTGGGCGAGGCCTTCACAATCAGTCACCCAGTCTGCTGTCCTCTCACCAAAATAACTACCCCGTCTCGCTATGATGACATATTTTCCTGCAATGGGAACGTATCAGGATGCGTTAGTGTTCACACTACAAAAGCTATACTTCCCAGAAACCGCAGTAGGTGGTTTGATCTGCTCTATCCGTCTTGGTGTTTGTTTACACTTGCAGTTAGCACCGTCCACTTGTGGTTAGATCTTCTGGGACACATTTTCAAAACGAGGCGTAAAGGGCATGAAAGAGATACTCATCAGTCCAAAGAAAGCACATCACTTTATATAATCCTCAGTTAGGTCAAAAAGAAACTCACCATGAGCAAAGTGGTGCCCGAAAGGTTACTGCACATACAACAACATTTGTGGTTCAAGTCCTGCTGTGGAACTTGTCAGACCCCCTCTCATCTACTTACAAGTTTACTGTCTGTGTCCCCAGTGTCTACTCTTAAAAAAACCTGAAAATAATTTAAAAAAAAAAAAAAAGGAGCAACTGTTCAACCATTTACAAATTATGGCACAGAAGACCATGGAGAAAAGCTGCTGCTTCTCAAAAAAAAAAAACACATTTACAGTGCACAGTGCTGCTGTAAAAATGTTTACAGGAACTTTGAATCCATTTAGTTGTATGAGAAGAATATGCTGCACCATGTTTGCAAAAAACATGAAATCATCATCTGAGTATTAAAATGCAGCAGATTTAAAATATACTCACTTATCTACATTGTCTGTTGATTCTGTGCATTCTTGGTGCATGTTTGTGTATCGTACTCTGTAAGTCTACAACATGACTACAAAAGGCCAGAGGTTAAACTGAATTTACATTAGGTTAAAAAGCTCAACAGGAAATCTGCTTGCATGAAAAATCAGTCAGTCTTACATGTATGTAAACCAGCTTGCTCACTTGTTAAATGAGCATGATTAGCATGATTTTGGAGAAATGCAAGTTTCTCAAGATGCTTTGCTTTATGTTGCATCATGTCTTGGTTTGCCTCAGGAGAGCTCCTCAGAGACACAGAGAGCAACTTAACCCATTTTGATCAGGTTTCTGCATGTTTTCATTCAGCTGGAGTTAACGCCCCCTGCTCTGTTTTTGGAATAACCCCGTTTCTCACCAAATCGGTGTGTTTTCTCATGTTTTACTTTAAACTTGATTGATACAGTGATTTGCCTATAACAAGTTCAATAAAAGCTGGTATCATTGCCATTCCAAACACCCAGCCAATAGACCATTCTTGAGAAAATAGTCTTGAGCTCGCAATATATTATGGTCAGTGAGTATAGGTTATGCACTCTCATTGTTTAAATTACTTTATACAGTTGAGTTTTTTTTTTTATGCTGATCCATTTCCATTTTTCTTACTTACAATTGTAGACTCCCACACGGCAGATAAATGCGAGCACCATTAAGTAATATTGTTACATTAAAGATTCACTTTTGTTAGTGTTGATGTTTCCACTTTTCATAAAGACTTGTAGTAAAAGATATATCTATCTATCTATCTATCTATCTATCTATATATATATATATATCTATATATAGATATATATAGATATATATATCTATATATATATTCAGTCCCTATATTCATTTGTATATTCAGGAATTTGTGATCTTGCGATCACAATAATTCATTAATAGAATCACATGTGAATTCAACAACCTTTCAATAAAAAAAAAAATCATGAAAACATTGCAAAATGAATCAAAAATTGTTTTGAAAACCTGTCAGAAAATCAGACATTTTAGGCCACAGCAATCACAAAAATGTATTCTATTATTTTTTTGTATACCCTACATTAACATTACAGTTTGCACACAGAATCATAGAATCGTATCTTTATACATCTTTGAACATAAAATCAGGGCAAACCTTCCAAAAGGAAGTTATTCTGTGGTTTAAAATATCCCAGACACGCACAGTATATCACTTTACAGTACTACAGCATTTGTGTGTGTAGGTGAGTTCTGCATTCACAGACATGTTATTGCAGTATTTGATTTGGGGGAAGTGCAGCTAATATGATATATGAATCAATATACTGTACAGGGAAGACTCATGCTGGATAGTGTGTGTGTGTGTGTGTGTGTGTGTGTGTGTGTGTGTGTGTGTGTGTGTGTGTGTGTGTGTGTGTGTGTGCGTGGCTGCTTCTGACTATGGAAGATAACTAATTTGGTAGTGGTAATGGTTTAAAACCTTTCAACTCCCAATTTACAAGTATACAGTAAGTAGGGTATGTGATCCAAGATGCTAAGTTTCAATGTGAAATAGCTTTTGTCATGATCAATAATTCAGTAATTGTCATCATTAACAGTATTTTTTTGTTTCACTGTTAGAGTTGTAATTGGATGCATCTAGAATAAAAGGCTCTTTTACCTACATGCTGTTGAACTACATTTTTTAGTTTGTTGCATGTGAGCTGAAAGTATCCATAAACCACTCGAGTTATCAAGGGTTCACAACTGATGGAAGCTTTCAGTTTGTGTATTTGAAAAGAGCAAGGTCTTTTCCAGAGCTAAGAGGGTAATGTATTCTATCTTACAGACTCCTTTTCTTTGCTGGAGTTTGAGTGTTATTTATTGGCCTTTAGTGTGAGCTGCAAACTTTCCTTTTGCTAATATGCTCTCACTAAGCTTGACTACTGCTCTAGTTATTGACTGTGCACATTCTGACATTCTGCAACACTTATAGAAGATGTTTTAAAAGTGGTTATCTGTGGGTGTCTGTGTGTTGTTTACAGCTAGCTCTGAAAGTAAATTTGTGTGTGTGTGTGTGTGTGTGTTTGTGTGGACCTTAATAGACTTCTTTGCTCGTTGGACTCATCGTCCGTCTCTGCCTCTCCTGTCCTCTCCCCTTTATCGATACCATGTCTATTACTGGGGTTGACAGCTATGTTTTGCAGTTGGTTATAAATGAACTCTGTCTCAGATTCAGAATGATGGGGACAATATGAATCCTCCCACACGATCCTGACTATCAAATAGCGGCTGATGAAAACCTTTTTAATCTTACAAACAGGAAACTAAAAACATTTTTTATAATTATTAAATAGTGTTTTGAAAGGGTTTGTTTAATTTGTGGAATGTGGCATCTGTGGCATGGAAGACTATACATTTTAGGGTTTCTCACTTCTGTCTACAATCTTGGGCTTGAAAATGTGTCCTCTTTCTATCGGAGCAGCAGTTAACACCGGTGCAGAACTCTGCCACTGTCATACGACCTTACAGTTAGAACTTTAACAGCCCATTCAGAGAGTGGATGTGCTGGTTCAAAGCGTTTTGTGCTTTTGAACGGCTCTACCCTCGGTTTTCAGGCTGAAAATTGGGTTCGGTGCATCTTTCACTCTGTGTGTGTCCTCAGTGTCCTTCAAAATGTTTTTCCGCTGTGCCAGTGTGGGAACAGATCAATTAGCCAGCAGGCTTTCATACTGGACCCTGTGCATGTATACTGTGTGTGCATGTGTTGAACTAAATACCCATACAGTATGTATAGCAATGTACAGCAAAGACGTATCTGTGCATGCACTTTACAGTAGCTGTGTATAGGCCTGTACTTGATTGTGTGCCCTTATGTGTGTGTGTGTGTGTGTAGGTGGGTGGGTGTTAGTAAAAGTATGTAAGTCATGTGGATAAGTACACTGTAATCTGAGAGATGGTTGTCTGTTAGAAAGGGAAGACGTGGCCTCAGCACTGCCAATAAACACTCTCAGCAGAAAAAACGAGAGACACGGATGCTTTTTACTCACACACGTGCACACACAGATATCTGATTACGCTAAAAAGCATTTTCTAGCATTCATTCAGTAGAGAGTAATGCTCTGCTGTATGTGCTACCTGCCCTGCAGCCTTCCACACACGCGTTACTCATAAATGCCACTGGATTTTAAATTAAGCTAAAAGCTGCTGAGGTGACTAGTAACGATTTTTATCCAAGCTCGAGTGGGAGGTATGTCATGGTAGCAGTATCCCCTCGCCATTTGCTCACTGAGAGAGCATCTGTGGGAGACTGGGGCCGAAAAGTGTGGCACTCAGCTGCCTCACCCTGGCTCAGAAGTGCCGTGGCTGGGGAAGAATTATTAGTTGGCCCGAAGGCTGTTGTGCTCTTTGGCTCTGTTGTGTGTGTGCGTGTGTGGTTGAGTGTTTGCGTGCGTGCAAGAGCTGGAGTTAGTGTCTGCCAGTGGTGCTGCAATGTTCCATTTAGTCAACATCACCCAGCCAGCACCCCCACTGTACTGTCACCATCATCATAACTGGCAGCTGGCAGGCTACATGCTACTGCAGCTGCCATGCTTTAAGCCAAGCAGAGAGAACAAGAAGAGAGAGAAGGAGCAAGAGAGGAGATGAAACATGAAAACGTATGCATGTGAGTGACCGCGAGAAAAAGGGGTGAGAAACAGTAAGAAAATGTTTGACGAGAGCTAGGGAACGAACATAGGACAAAGGCAGAAGATGTTGAAGAAAAGGGAATATTATTAGTTGGTAGATAAATTAAAACAGAAAGAAGAAAAAAGGAGAGGGAGTGAAAAAGTGAGAGCTGAGTTTCTTTGGCAGCCATCCAATACCCAGTACTCTGAGACAACTACTAAACCAGACTTGCCAATTACCATGCGAAGGTCAGTCAGTCAAAGTAGCATCACAGAACCGCACAATGCTCAGTGTTTACTCTAGGACTTTTTTTAGCAGCCGTGCTGTTGCATGCATCTATAACCGTGCAACACACGCGTTTACATGTAGCAGAATAGGAAAAGCTTAAATTAACTTTAAAATCTAATAATTATACCGGGGAATTTATACATTAAAATTCCAAAGAAACATTCCTGCATTACCTTTAAGGATTAAGGAAGCTCTGGATGTCTACTTTGCTCTACTGGCCTCAGCTTAAATAATGAGAATTGCAAGTTTGATAAATAATCAGTCAAAGAATTAAAATGAATCTAGCCACTTTGAAGTCATTTAGTGTAGGTGTGGTTACAGCACATCTTTTTTGTTTGGGGGCACAAACAAATTGAAATAGATTTATTTATATCCTGATGCCATTGGGTGCCAACCAGAGAGGTGCAGTATTTGCACAAGCTGCAGTGATCCCTGCAGACATTATTAATATTGCACCTTGGTACTTTCTGCTTAATTAGACTCCAAACCTAAGTAATTGTTGTGAAATGTGGGGATTCTACAGTGATACGTGAAACAAACTGTGCAAAGCTTTTAATTTAGCCTGGCTTCTAACAATCACTTTGCCATGGAGATTTAGTAACATTTATTTAGCATAATTCTGGCACCTACTTTATTTGTAATGGCTTTGCCAAATAAGTTACTTAAGTAAAAAACATTTGTTAGGAGAAATGGGAGGGAAATAAAAAGAACTCAGCAACACTGCTTAACTAATGATAGAATCTTCTTTATTCTACCAACGTGTTTCGGCACAGGGCCTTCATCAGGGTAGTTTACACCATCTTTAGACACATATATATACTTTACAAATGAGCCGATAAGAAATAATTCTCCAATGGATCCAGACACATACGTGGCCAACCCTTAACGAAGAAGAAGCTCTCTTTGTTGTCATTCACTATATTTACTTATTACAATGAAATTTAACCCATCCCCCTGGGGGGACCAGTGGGCAGCCACAGACGGTGCTCGGGGAGCTAGCACTGACTGTCTTGTTCAAAGACACCTGGTGCATGGCCTCGAATTTGATCCAGGAGACTTCTGCATCCCAGCCCGATGTTCTATGCACTGAGCTTTTACCTTTGTGTTCATGAGATGTCAAAATAAAAGGAACTTACAAAATAAGGCTCAATAAAAACAATCTAAGAAATGGAAAAAAGAAAATATAAAATGCATAAACCCTACAAGTCTTCCCAATAAAAAGAAATCTATAAAGTAAATACCATCAAAAGGGTTGTCTCGATTCAACATATTCATCTATTTAAAACTTCAAGTATCAATAAACTATGAATAAAGTTTACTGAAGACTTTGGATTCCTAAACAAAATGACAATAAAAACTTTAAGAGTAAACTTTTATTTCATGCCTCTTGGATAAGGCTTTTAAAATAATAAACCCAAAATGTCTTCTAGGTTTTCTAGAATTCAATTATCAGCATCAATTCTTAGCATCAATCAGCATCAATTGATGCTGCCATCGCTGAAATTAACTTGTTCTAACCCAATAAACCAGAAGTTAAGCTTTATTTTAAAAAAATGCTTTTATTTTAACAAAATCTCTTTAATCTCATGATTACCAATGTATCATCCTTTGGAGGTTGGCCATCTATTTCTGGATTCACATTTCTGGTGAGGTAGTGGCACCTAAGCCTGTTTCAAACATGAACTCTAGAGAATGTCAGGAGGATCAGGTCGAGCTGCCCGTACCGACAGAAATTCATAAACTCATTGTCCTTCCACTTCGACATTTTTGTCGGGTTAAATGAATGAGTTCTTCACCTTCGGGTGTTTGTGTTTGCCCGGTTTCGTGGCAGTCGCAATAAATGGACGTCATCAACACGCCCACTTACTCATGGTGAATCCTCTGGAGTATTACCTCCTCTATTCACTAATGAGCTCAGGTGGAGATAATCCGGACGTTGCACTAGGGAGCTGGCTGGGTAAAATCTGGGTAATGTCAGGGGCAAAAGACTTTGGCGTCTGCATTCACACATACACTCACCCCAGAGAAAGTCTGGAAATAGTCTGAATTCCAGTGCATGTCTGAAAGGAACTGTTAGGTCAACTCTCTACCCTCTCCCATTATTGTTCTTCTCCCAGGTTATTAGCAAGCCTTTTCAAAAAACTCTTTAGTAAACTGCTAAAATGTGACATCACTGCACATGTATATGTATTTCTGTGTTTATTATCTTCAGTCAACTGCGTGTAATGTAGAAAGCATACGTTTTGCCTCAGACATTAATGAACCATCACTGCTGCAGAATTATAAATGCATACAGGGGACACGCTGATCCTGTATGTACACGCTCTGTTGTAGGGATAAATGATCCACTACACTCTACAGCTGCTGGAAACACTGCACGCAAAAAGGAAACTTTTCAGCCACCGAGTGAAAACTTTTTTTTTTATCTAAGCCAATGATGAATAAGGGTGTGCTTACAAAATAGAGCTTTCTAGGACTAGTCCTCCCTTAACTGCAGTTTGTGGTCATCATTTCAAAAATCTAATTGTATATGTTGTACACTTTGAAAATCGCCGTTCTCGTTGCAGCTTCACAGCAAAGATTTTCTTTTATAAAAATAAGCTAAAAAAATGGAGAATAGTAAAAAAAAACAATGAGAAGTAAAAATATATACTGTGTGATACTTTTCATCTGTGATTGTGTTATGCTGGCATAGGGTCACATACATTATAAAGCGGAAAGCAAATAAGCTTAAATAACTTTTTAATACCGACAGTTTGTTCTGTGACAGGAGCTAGTACACTTCTGTCTGTAAAAAGTGGGTCAGAAGTCTGCAGCCTGCTAAGGTTTCCTCCGTGATGCTCCAGCAAGTCCAGACTCACTATTAATGTGTTCATTTGTTATGTGTCCACCGTCTCCTCCCAGAATTATACCTAGTCGTTTCTGAACGATGCAGAATCCTGTAGAACCAGGAAGAACAATGACATTGTTAGACGGAAGGCCTAATGAGGCGTGAAATCAATATGTACAATCCTGCCTCACCCGGGGCATGCTGGGTAATGGAGTGTCAGGAGTGCTTTGAAGCTGTTTTAATCACAGGGACCTTGGAATATCCACTCGTAAACAGGCTGCTTACTGCCAAAATACAGCGACCCCCTGAGATGTATGTGTGCTTGTGTACATATGTGTATCTGTGATTACGTTTTACATAACGGTAGTACACTGTGTGTCCATATGCCCTTACCTGCATGAAACAAAAGCAGAGAAGTGCGTGTTTGCACGTGGACTATGAGACCCACATTATACTCCCTCACCCGGGCTCTGTTTCATTAGCCTTTTACGCAGGAGCAGAGCCCAACACTCATCTTGAATTTGAAGTAAGATTTCGTCCTGCTAATTACTGCAACCACCCCCATCCCCACCACAAAGTCTCACTACTATCTCCATGCTAATGTTACCTGGGCCTGAAATCCAGCTCTGACCTGCATTTGCTTGCATGCTGATGAACTTGTTAGCAATAACTTGAATTCTAGTACTGCTGAATTCCAGTTGGCCAAAAGGCTAATGTGCATCCAGAATGCTAATAGTAAGTTAAAGTAGGAATACCAACAAGTAACGTTGGTGCTAATGGCAACATTCTGCAGATAGTGTTTACTGACTCTCATTCCTCGAGCAGTCATGATCTGTTTGACAGCTGTCTGGGATGACAGGAGGATTTTGTAAATCCTAATCTCAGTTAATGCAGTGAATAATAAGTTTGACTTAAAATCGATTCTCCTGCGTCAAAGTTCCTTTGTTATTACTCTGTGTATGGTTTGACTTGCTCTCCGGGGCTCAACAAGTCTAAAGTGATACAGCCCTGCGCTGTGGTAATGTTGGTGTGAGAAAACACCCTGGGGCTATGAACGAAGCTCGAAAAACTGCACAGCGATGTGTGAGAAAAGCATTGATTAATTGAACGTGTCTGTCAGGGCCCTTTGTTTACAGACAACGCTAAGCGTTGGGGCCAGACACCAAGGGAGATGTTCCTGCTGGATAGAAGTGGAGAAACATTATTGCTTAAGTCCTTCGGTTACTCCATCGTCCTCTCTTCCTGGTACCCAAAACTACCAAAGATGCAGCAGATGCCGGTGAGTTAGTGTTTGAAGGGTATCTTTCCCATTCAGGCTCCACACTGCTTTCACTTTTCAGGTTCCATTGTTTTTTCCACTGAAGCTGCTCTCTGCCAACTGTCTCCCACTGCCTTGAAATGGCACTGTGCTAAAGATACAGTGGTATTTATATCCATAAAACAACTACAGCTTTTTTTTTTCTTTTTTTTTTCAGACTGGAATAATTTGAACTTCTTTTCATGTAATACAATTCGAAGAGCTACTTGTTCTTTACACTTAGTGCCACTTCATCTGGTCCTGTAGTTTGGCTGACTTGATTAGAAAACACAAGACAGCCCTGTGTGGTTAAGCTTTATCCCTATTTGAGAGGAAACAGGCCTTTCATTCTACCCGAGTTCCTATCGATCTGAAAATGAGAAAATGGAAAAATTACGCTGTGATGGGGAGGCAAATAGCTTGGAAAAAGCCCCAGTATTTATCAGTTAACTGGAACGTTTTAACCTTATTTATCCACGGAATGTTTGCTGGTTGTGCCTGCTCCTTCGAACAGTGTTCCTCCATAGAGTATTCAGGGACTGGATCCTTCTAAGCCTGCAGTTTTATAGCCCAGATATGTCATAATAAGCTGACAAGCCCTGAGAAATGTGGCCCCTTTTTTGCCTGAATTTAGAGGAGACTTCTGGTAGATCCTTAGCACATAGATGCATTGTAAAGTTCATCGTGCAACAGTCAATTCTCAGCTTGTAGTGTTGGGAGATTAAACTGAATCATTTTATGCTTTCATGGTATTTGAATTCAGATTGTTATCAGTAATTGTAATATGTATCACTTAGTTTAGACCAATTAAAAAGTCACTGCAGAGTATAAATAATGGCCGGCAGGCATAAAGCTTATTGTTCTTGCTAATACCCTCAACATGATGTAACAGTACATGGACACATTTAACGTTAACCTTGTCCACTTGTTGTCATCCATCATCTGTTTAAATAAAAAACTATATCTCATCTTTTTACCAGAGGTATTAGGCAATTTTGCCCCACTTCCCCTGAGGTATTTAAACTTTTAAGGCACGGCTAACATCCGTAAATAAACTCTAAGATAATGATGAGACAAAAGGAGCCTGAATACACTTTAAGTTTCCCGACCATCTCATTAAGAGGGAGACACTTATTCACAGGCATGCTTTTGGGTCTTTTGACTTTGTGGGCCTCGTCCTTCAGAAAGTCCAGCCTAGGGACAGAGAGTCACACCTGGAAGCTGTACAACCCAGCTCCACTTGCATAAATGTGGGTCAAGTGCCTTGCTTAAGGACACTTCTGTGATAATTGTAGAGGGAGTGTTGAGTGTTGCTCATTGGCTTCGTCCTATCAGACCTCTTTAGTCACTACTGTGCTGGCTTTGGACTGACTGCATTTACTGTGGAGGGCACAGTTGAGGTAATGTATGATACTGCCTGTGGATCTAATTCATAGCAACAACCCGTTGGCTTGCTAGGATGTCAAGTTGCGATGAGAGATAAAAACACACCTTGTTTATATCCAGTTGTGTAAAGTGTAAATTATTATACAGAACTTTTATGAGTTAAAATTTAGTTTATTGGTATTTATTATTTTGCATTATTCTTGTATATGTTGTGTATTTATGTCAAATTGACAATACATCTTGAACTAAAGGCATAGATTTGCATATGGATGAAAGGGACGTGTTCCAACTAATGTTTTGGGAGCTTTATATCCCCTACCAATATTTGAGCAAATTTATTTGCATTATCTACAAAGTACAGTAAAGGATCCAGATCTAGGGGGGTTCTGGGTTGTACAGTAGCTGCTCTTGTCTTGTGTCACTTGCAGCCACAGTCATGGTGTTTTTTGTAAATTTAAAAAGGTGTGTAAATAGGAGGAAATAAAGAGGGAATGTAGATGAATGGACAGTATGGGTTGCTGGGTGGACATGAGCAGTTTTTACAGTATGTGAATGCAGTGGGTAGACTGTCTGCAGTCAGTGGTCCAGCCTAGTAGCGCTGGCTGCGCTGGGAAAGCAACTGTGAAATGTTAAACAAACTGACATTTAAAGCCTGGGACATGAGAGAACAGTAATTGGATTACAGGAGATAATGACAGAAGCAAAACAAATAGACTGGCTTCAACAAAGTGGTTGACCACAGGGACACTACAGGTACAGAATATTAATATAACTTTTGTTGAAACATGTGTTTAATTACAGACTGTGTTTGGATAGTCGATTATTTTAGTGAGTGCTCACTTCAACAATCAGTTGTTTTGTCCGTACCAAACTTAGGCCAAACCTTCATGCTTGACTTGAACCCATCTTTTGTTGAACTTGCTTTATGAACAGTACAGTCGTGTTCTTTAACTTTTTTAAGGTCGACATAGTTGAAGGAGTTGTATTGTCTGCAGGATTATATCATATGAGCCTTGCAATAACATACATTCTTGAAATATGATATAGCCATATGTCCCCAGCATATGATGCATGGCTTAGTGCTTACTATATGCAACATTACAACTCCATATGCTCTTCTGTGAAGTGTATTTTTGACTTCAGTTATCTCCATAGTCAGTGTGATATGTCACTGCACTTCAATGCGTGTCGCAGCAGGAAAGCTCAGCTAACAGCTTAGCGTGGCACCGTAGCCTTCTCCCCTCGGCAATCTAAATAGATAAATTATGATCACACTTCTCTGCAGTTGTCTGGCCGCCAGGGTTGACATATACACTGTAAAGTGACTGGCTAATGAAGAATGACTCTGTCATTGCCGTTGTCTTGGAAATAAGGCAGATCACTGCATCTCTCTTTCTCTCTGTTTTCTCTCAGTCTTCCTGTTGTTTTCTCATTCTTTCTTCCCCTATTCCCTTATTGCTCCATTGCGCTCTCCCCCATCATTCTTTCCCGGGCTTTATTGTCTCGTTGGAGTGTGTCTGTGTGGAATAAATGAGGTTTGGTCATTTTCAAATGCATCATATGACTTCACTCTCCTCACCTTACCAGTACCCACAGTGCTTTGCAGCAGGTGGAGATGTGCATCTAACCATTTCTAATTAGCTTGCTTGCGTTTGTCACTGTTGTTGTTTACGGTCAAGGAACTTGTGGTTGCCATAGAAACGGTCTCCTGTAAAGGTGCCCATCATTCCTTTGTGCTTACATCTCTCATTACCAGTAGCTCGGAGGTGCATGGTCATGGAAATGAAATGTGATTAATGTGATTTCATATAATTTTTCCATTAACTTCTTGTTACTAAATGTCTCTTTTGCTTATGTTACCATACTAAACATGCATTCAACCCTCTGGTCTTCGGATGGCGGAAGATATGCAATCCAACTTCATTTGTTTCAGCTTTACTGTACTACTGCTACTACCAAGAATACATAATTTGACTTGACTCTTGTTAAAATCATGATGTGTAATACACGAGGGTAAAAGAACTATACCAAGATAGGCATTTTCAAAAGGTGTGGTTTATTTCTGCATGATCACCTGAGTTTTGACAAGCCTTAGCATCAGACAGGAATTTCTTTGAAATGTTTCTGGACTGGCTCTTCAAATATTTAAGTGTTAGTAGGGGGTGGAACCTCATTTTCTATTTTTTTCTCGTCTCTTTCCTCCCACTTTGTGGTAGAAATGTCATATTGTCAGTGGGATATGCCCATGGTAGCAGCTCTACCCAGTCTGCCCTAAATGTAAATGTCAGTAGGGATGTTCTAAAAATGTGCTTTTCTGTCTCTCTCACTTAATTTTCTGTCTTCATCCCTTCTTGTCCCTTCTATTCAGTAGCTATGATTCTTTCTCCTCTTCTCATCTCACCATCCTAATACGTTTTCTCACCCCTGGTGGTTATTCCTCCTCCCCTCTACCTCTCTTTGCCTTTATTGGTCCCTCCTCTCATCCTTCAATTGCTTTACACCCTCCTTCTCTCTTTAAATTCCATTTCACAATGTTCAGTATGCTTTCGGATTCCTTTCTGTCATATCCCTTTCCCTCTTTTTTCCCTTGTTGCTACAGTATGTCTTTAATATCATCACCCTCCTATACCAATCTCCAACTTTTTAAGCCTCACTACCTTTATCGCTTTCCTACCGCCCTGTTTCCTGTCCCTCCCCTTGTCATTCTCCATCTGTTTTATTTCTCTGTGGTACAGCTCTACTCAAGTGGAATGCCAGTGACACGTCCATCATCTGTCAGCTGTGATGCTTTTTTCCCTTTAACCTAATTTCTATTTCCACTGCTTTATTTCCTTGATTTGTCCCCCCCATGCTGAGAAATGGGATTCTGAAACTTTTCGGTACTTGCTTCCATGACCTTATCAGACTCTGCATTCCAAATCATCCCTTTTCAGCAGTCTTCTTTCATTTGCCTCTGCCTCTTTGTTACCATTCATCTGTCTCTTTCTACATTCTTTTCCTTTACTCTCTCTACCTACAGCAGCACTGTCATTTTGCCTCCCCCTGTTGCTTAGCGCTCCTTCCCTCAAGTGGCCTGCCTCAGACTTTGCCCCTTCACCTCCACTGCAATGTGGGCTGCAAAGGCTAACACAACCCTCCTGTCTTTGAAGATTTATTCGTTCACCTTTTAGAGCCAGGAGATTGATCAAGGTCTGCGTGCATCTGTAATATGCCTCTGAAAGGTGAAGCGTTCACCCTGTACCAGCCTGCCTCGGCCCTCCTGGATAGATGACTGGGGACTGGGCCTGTCAACGTGGCATTAAACATTTAAAACTTGGTCTGCAGATCACTCGAAGCATAGTAATGGATCCAGGAGTCTTTGGTCTGGGAACCACAACCGAAAATAGATAAAGCAAAGTGAGAACGAGAGAGACTTGTCAGCAAATCTCTTCCTGTCATTCTCTGGAGACACCAGTCTCAGTATTTATCAGTCTATCGAAAGCATATGGAACAGAGATGATAGAGCCTCTTCCGCTACTCTGGACATACAGTATAGAACATGGTTGAATAAAAAGTGTTGCAATACCTGTGCCACAACTACTGCTAATGCCAAGTGTTTCAAATAACTTATTCTCTCAATATATTGAGAGCAGGAGACACCATAAGGACAAATGACAGCTTTGGACAAAATTGGAATATGTCTGCAGTGTTGAGATTTCTCGTATGAGGGAAATAAGAGGACTTGATGGTTTTCTTCAGTCCTCCAGTACAGCAGGTGGGTTTCAACAAGTTCCCTCTCACAGCTGTGCTATGCGTACAATGGTCCAGATAAGGAGAATTAGCTTTGCGTATGTTAATTGGTTGCCAGTGCCGCCCTCAGCTGATGATTTCAGCAACCTTTCAAAACTGTGCCTGTGCTGTCATGGAGTTGTCTCCCAGGTTAAATAGTCTTGGTTAACAGGTGGAGCTACATCTCAGGCATTTTCTAACATTTTGTTGCTATTTTGACAATCATGCAGAATAAGGGAGATTTAGTTTAGTTAGATGACATACTTTGCTGATGAACCAGCTGTAATTGGAGGTCTGTCACTGATCAGTCAATGATAATTAACTCCAACCTAGAATTTCCGCTGACATTTGCCATTGAAACAGCCAATTTGCCACATTTAGGAAGTGAAGCAATCAATGGCAGACACAGTCGCTGACCGCATGTGCGCGCGCACCCACACACACATGCAAATACACATTCTCAGCTATGCACAGACACACACTTGAAGAGTGCAGGACTCTTACCCACGTGACTAACTTGACAAAGGTACTCTTGATCCTAAAACGAGCTGAGCTCTTTTTCCCAGTGGGGTTGCCAGAAAAGCACGGTAACACCTCCTCACCTCTGCTCGAGTCTTCTCACCTCTCTTCAACTCTCATCACATTGCACATCCTGATCTTTGCTCTCACACTGCTCCTCTGGTCTCCTCTTATTTTCCTTATTTTTTTCCGTCCTTGCCATTTGCTGTTTGTTCGTTTCTCTCTACCTCTGTTCAGGAACGCTATGCTGTACACACCATGACAATAGACATCTGCAGTAAAGGCAAAATCTTGCACCTCATTTCTCTATTTCTTACCCTCTGTGTTTCCCTCTTATACATCCTAAAGAAATCTCGGACCTGTGGCTCAAACAGTGTTCTAAATGGCTTCTTCTTCTCATCTCTCTCTCTTTTCTCTCTCTGTAATACACACAATACCACACAACCAGTCACACACACACACACGATCACACACACATGATCTAGACTAAGTCCCATAGTTTACATGTGTATAATCCCCAACAAAAACTCTGCGAGGTAAACCTTCCAGGGACTGTATTGCAGCAAAGCACCATCTGGAACTGAACCACATTTTAGCATACTGTAATTGGCCGCACAATATAGTAGTATTGAAGAAACAATATGGAAACACTCCAAGCGGATTTTCCACAATTGCTGAGGAAAGAGCAGAGCAATGGAAATAGGTTGGGCTAGAAGGCTGAAAGTGTGAAACAGAAGGAGGAAGATCAAGAAAGCATCAGCAAATGGATGGAAGGAAATAAGGGTGGTCAGAAGGAAATGTAGCAGGAAGTACCAGGGGAAGGTGCTCAGGACTTAAGATGGATAGAAAGGTGAAAGAAGTGTGACAAAAAGAAAAAGCAGTGCCGGCAAAAGAAAGTGAATCTGAGGACAGGAGATAGAGGAGGGAATGAAGTGTGAAGGAGGCAGGGATGAATTTCAGAAGGAATGAGATAAAAGAGAGAATAGGAGAGTGGAAGGAAAATAGGGGGAAATGATATACTGATATTAATTGCATTCACCATAGAGATACTTATTCTAAGAGAATATTCCAGGTTTTAAATTGTAATAGAATTGAAAGTGTTGAAAATGTACCACAACTAAACAGACTATTGTTTTGGAATATTAATGACTGATGGAGTGAAAACTTTAGCATTTCAATTACAATAAGCCAGGCAAACTGTACCTTGACAATTGTAATGGTTGGGTGATTTTAGGCACATTGTGACAGCAGGTGGTAACTAGATATAAAGCAGAATTGGTAATGGTGTCTGACCGATAAGTGCTCAAGCATGGCGTGCATTTGTAAGGGGATGCACATGAATGCTGCGATGGATGGGAGGGTGAACGGATGGGCAACAGAAAATAAGAGGAAAAACAGGTAAGGAAGAAGGTGTCGGGGTATTGTACCAACACACAAGATAGATACATGATTGTGTGAATATTTCTGGCAAAATGCTCTTTTGTATTAGGTCCAGACACATTCATGCTCACATTTGCGCTTGCCCTTAATATTCTCTCTCATGTCCTCTCCCATTATAGAGCAAATGCTAAAAGCTAAAGTGCTTTCCATCCAGCTCTCAATTAGAGGCCATAAAGGCTGCTCTTTGCACCTAACACCACCTAACATGAAATCAGGAGAACAGTGAACAAGGAGAGAGTGATGGGGTTGTGGCTAATCACATCAGTCAACTCCTTAATCACTTTTTGGCTCTTTCACAAGCACCTTACAGACGTAGCTAAAAGTGTTGGTGCCCTTACACCTCGTTGAAACAATACTCTGTTCTTCCGGAAGTGTGTGGAAATTAATGTCATGCATATTTGCATTTCTTTGATTCGCCATAGAATGAAACAAAGAAGCCATAGAAAAGACATAATTTGTAACTATTTTACAAAGATCTTTTTAAATTCCTGAACAAATTCTTAGAAGTGGTGATAAATCTGTAGATTGTGGGGACATTTCAAGCAAGTACCATGGATTATTAATAATTAGTTTAGTTGTTTATATCACTCTGAGCACAGGTAATCGAAAAGAAAAGGCCAAGATTATAATGTATAAAGGAAATTCTACAAGAGTCTTACAAAGCATTTAGATCTTCCTGTGACCAGTTACCAAAAATATAGAGAGGTTTAAGGTCCATGTGACCATAGCAAACCTTGCTGAAAGAGGCTACAAGAAGAAAAAAACCCAGGCTGAATAGTACAGTAGTAGAGTTAGAAGGATGGTACAATGTTCCAGGGATACAAGCTAACCATTGTATAGCAATGTTTACTTGCACCATATGTTGCCTTATACTCTCTGAACATATTTATGTATTCTGAGAAGGTGTATAAACAAGTCAGGTATTAAAATGCATTTTCTAATTATTCTCAGAGCTCAGTCAAAGTCAAGTCAGCAAAGCCATTTTTATAGTAATTAGCAATTTTGTGGCTCAGACCGAACCTGCTCACGCTGCACTGGGTAGGATGTCGCAGCAGAGGGATCGTTATATGGACTGAGGAAAACATTCGACTTAACAGCTTAAGTCTTAAGTCTTATTGCTTTTCTCACATTTGCAGCGCTGCCATTATTGTGTGCATCTAAACATGCCCAACTAAGACTAAGTGAATGTAACTCTCTGATTTAGTAAACAAAACCACAGGCAAGAGACTAACTATGGAAGATAACGTGTAGATCATCTGTTTATAAGCATGTTTAGAATATTTATTGGATGTTGGTGATCAAAAAAAGATCAATTTCTCTGCTGGTGTTAAATGGAACAAGAAAAATATTATACTAAGCAGCCAGTTTCTCTATTATCTATCTATAATATTATCAATTCTGCTTTGGACTCTTCTTTAGCTTTCTTTAGATTCAACAGTCAAAATAGGATGTGGGTCACAATCACATTCTCCTTGACAGGTGTTTTCCTAGCTATGCAGTTGTTATGGGATATATCTTTTATGATGTCCAGAGAGAAGTCCAGCCGTTCCTCAGCCTGAGCATGGTTGAGTCTAACCATTAAAAGGATGGAATTGAGATGCCTTCCCCCAGGGCACCATAGACAGTCATGATGTTTTAACCTAGTAAAATGGTGATAGACCAGGGTGCAAGTGTGTAGCAAATGCGATTGCCTTAGCGTGATGATTTAAATGGAATAATAAGGAAGAGGAGAGAATTTAAAAAAGGGAAATCCCCAGTATTTTATGTGCATGTGTTAGTGTGTGCAATTCTGCCTGTGTAAATTGACAGTATATGTACTTTATATCTGTGCGGTATTCAATGTAATTTATGTAAAAATGAATTGGTGTCCTCCTAATTTGCAAGTTGGTCAGATCCTTATATATAGGCATATATGCATATTTGAATGCCTTTCATTGCAATATTGGTGTGTGTGTGTGTGTTGGGGGGCATGTCTCTTCTTTTATTTATTATTCCCAAATCCCACTCCTGTTTCAATTCACACTAGGATTAACCCACTTCCATCAATACTCATTCCTTTTCATTTGCAGATGTATTAAACTATATTCTGTCTCCTCACAAGCTGAACAGTTTGAACAAACTTGATTGCACTACGTTTGCAAAAGAACCTTTGGTTTTTTTCATTCACCTTCCCACTAGAGGTCTGGGTTGAGGAAGTGTTCAAACTGTAATTTTTCTGTAGTCTTTGACAGCTTTGATCAATGCCATAATCACTTGCAGCCAGTCACAGGACATACAAGATGTCATAAAACAAAACGATTAGATGACAGTTTGTTCAGACACTGTTCCTCTCTGCTCGCTGCATCTCCTTGAGGAGAGGGATGAAATAGATAAGTCCATTTTTTAAGCTGCGTGTCATCTCTGACAGGCTGTGTTCAACCAGCTACTTACATTTTTCCCACTTGTTTTGAATTTTTTGTTTTTACATAGAGAGGAATATTAAGCATCTAAGCCAAGCATCAGACAGCTGGTTATGACTTATTTGCTAAGAGTGAACCTGAACTTTTGAACTTTGTGGTGTGTGGCTGTGGTGTGCTCCACTGACCAGGCTTGCACTCAGAAACATGCATCGTGCTCAGCTCACTCTGGTAAGTGAGGACAGGAAATTATATTATGATGTTTAATTCACCAAATTGTATACATTCAATTGGTCAAACCTGCCAGAAATCACGAAAGAGAAAAGTTTGATTTCAAACACTTTTGTTCAACATTACAAAAATGCTACCTGTGCATTTGTGTGTGCGATGTTGTGTGTTGATGGTTGTGTGTGTGCTCTCACCACCTCTTGAGGGGAAGCGCTCAGCAGTCCCTCTCTGCTAAAAGTGCTGAGTGTGAGGGATGGTGTCAGATGACAAATCTAAGGGACAAACTGCATCTAAAGCAGACATTCTTTATAGTCTGTCCTTCACTTCTCCAACTATCTCCCTCCATCCTTCTCTCTATTTTCTTTTTCTTATCTCAAATCCACAAATCTCACTGTGATTCATTGTATTATAGACAATACTACTCATTTACAGTACCAATAGTAACTAAAGGTGAGTACAACAATTATCCATTATTACCTTCTATTACCCCTACTATTCAATAATTTGGTAAATTTGGTTCATGCCTGCAGTAATGCCAATTCTGCAAATATTATTATATTTAAGAAGCAGAAATAAACACTTTCTGTATAAATCAACTTGATGTACATGAGAAAATTATTATGATTCTTCCAGTGGAGATATGTATTTGGAATTTGCTTAAAACAAAGTTGTAGCGACAGCTTTGATGTTGCTGGACTCACCCTGAGCACAGCATTATTTTACGGCCCGTTATTTATTTTCTGTATAGGAAAACACATTTACATTTATAGGGTTACTGAACATACAGAAGATTTAAACATTTAAATAAGTCACTGTTGCTGTGGCACATGAGTAAACTCTCTCCATTTGGAGACACGTATTGATCCTGCTGCTGAGAAAAGGCCAAGGCTTTTTGAAAAAGTCAAAGATAGGGAAGCACACTGTAGATTTATGTGGTCAGTGGGAGACAGTGTCTGAAAGCAGCAATGTTCCACACAAAAGTCTTAAGAAATTGTCATTGCTGTGATACTTGAAGAGATGGAGCTGACGGCTCCTGACATCCACATGCAGCCTACCGGAACTCAGTTCTGATGGGCTCTGGCCCAGTTTAACCTTCGGTGAGGTTGTACAGCATTTTTACAGCACTTTTCTGTTCTGTACTTTTCTCTTTGTGTCTCTGTCCTTGTTTATCCATCATTCACTAGCACTCACAGTAATAGAAAGACAAAAGCAACGTGATGCTGTGCATCAAAGAGAATTGACAGTGACTCATCAACACCCCCATGACTAGTGACAGAGCATTGCACTGTGGGTAACCTCCACCATCAACAGCTCTCTCAGCGGGTGACAGCATTACAAAAGGATGCCACACACATGCACACAGAGGAATACACATGTACTGTACATATAGTACACATACTACTAATTGTATGAAAATCTTTAGAGTATGTTTGGTTTTGTCACTGATGTAAAAGAAAGAACAAAGCACTGATGAAAACAAAATTAAAATTGTGTATCACCTGAGAAGCTAGTGAAGGTATGTAAGAGCAGAGGATATTTCTGTGACTTTGAATGAGTTTGAATGTCAGTTTTCCATCACAGCAGAAGGATGCTTAGGCCTACACACAAATACACACAAATCATTTGCTCTGTGTGTTTATTCAGATTGTCGAACTGTGTGTCACCGTTTAACAAGTGTCACTTCTAGCAAACAGATTTGCTTTATGTTTTTTGTTTTTGTTTTTTTTATCTTGAAATCAGAACTTGTATAATAGGAGGGTGACATTATTAACATTACAAAGATGTAAATCTATCCATCCATGCTTATCGTGTTCAGGGTTACAGGTGGCTGGAGCCTATTCCAGCTTTTTTTAGGTAATAGAAGTCACCAGTGTATCTCAGGGCCAACACAGAGAGACATACACAAACATACAATCATTCACATTCACACTTACCTAACCTAACGTGCATGGGGGGAGGTAACTGTGGGAGGAAACCCACGCAAGCGCGGGGAGAACATGCAAAGTCCACACAGAAAGGCCGCAGCAGTCAGGGCAATGGAACCAGGAACCTTTTGGCTTTGAGGTGGCAGTGCTAACCCCCTTGCTCCCCCAAGAAGATGTAAATGCAATATAAATTCATCATTTTTCTTTTTTTCTATTTCAATTACATTTCTTCACTTTTTTACTTCTTACTTTCTTCTTTCCTTTTTGTCCTGGTTTCTCGCATCTCATCTGGGTAGAAAACCCCCCTGCTGTCAGTCACTGCCGTGTTTCCTCCCCTCTACTTTCATTTTTTTTAATCATTTGCTCGTCCTCTTTCCCTCCTTCGCTCAGTCACTTCTAGTGTTCATCTTGCTCATGGGGGGCCTGGAGCCATGTTTCTACCTAATGATGCATTGCCGAAAGGAGAGAAAATATGACAGTTAATAACCTCCCGTTGCTCTTTCTCAGGCAAACACACACATACACACACACACGTGCACACACATACACACACACACACACACACAGAGAGATACACACACACACAGATGTCTCAGATAAAGACAAGAATACACTGGAGTCACAGTCTGACTGTTAATGCAGCAGAGTTGAGCCAGCTATCGATGGGGACCTTTGCGTGCCATTTCTCAAATCCCCTAACTTTAATCTTATCATAAATATCAAAGCCATGAATTGACCCTTGGGGGGCTGTGACATAAACAACCTTGTAAAGTACACGGACACACTTTCCTTATTATTTTTTTATCTTAGAAATATAAGCAAAAAATGGCTGGATAGAAAATAATCACAATTAGAAAAGGTGTTCGGACTGTAAACCCATGGACATAGGTCCATCTCTTTTTTTTGGGTTGATATTATATTTATTTTAAAATGTTAATAACCCAGTACAGTGGAGCCCCGAGTGAATTTTCATAGGCGTGGCCAGATGGGGCCACTGAAATACACACAAACACCTAATAAAAACAACATTTCAAATTATTTTTAATACAACTTGATTAACTGTAGCTGAACAAAACAAATTGACAATACATTAATTAATAATCTATTGATAAAAAATAAATAATAATAATTAAATAATAATAATTTTAAAACCAAAAAGTTGAATTCTTTGAAAAGAAATTAAAAACATTCTTAAATGATACATTAACAGCATTTTTTTTTAAAACAGCTTAATTCAGTTGTTGCTCTGTCTTTTGGCAAAACCAACCACAAAATCTATTTTTTTCAGGCGACTGAGTTAATAATTAAAATTTACAAAATGGACTTAACTTTAATTAAACTTACGGCTGTACTGTTTCTTCTTCTGGTTTCTCCTCGATTGAAGATGACTGTATGTTTTTTATGAACTAATGATTTTATTAAAGGGTGGAGCTTATCCAGGGTTGCCAGTTAGGTGGCCAGCAATTGCCAATACATCGTATTTGATGACATAGAGATATGGTGGGTGTTGGGTGGTTGGCAACTCAAGACAAAGCAGATGCTTTTATCCAATCTAACTCACAAGTAAAGAGCACACATAGGTAAATTGGGGGGTTCAGCATCTTGCAGGACACTTGAAGAGGTAGGCAGGAGATCAAACCACTGATCATGTGGTTCATCACAGCCTCCCAAACATGAAGTGACAGCAAACAACATCACTATCGTTTGGAGTTTATCACGTAAGGTGACTGTGACAGGGTTTTCACCCAGTGATGTATGAATGTATGGATTTGTTAATTTTATTCTTTCCTCCCATGAGCAAAGATGATATTTTGTTATATTTTGGTTTTATGATAACTGCATAACTCAGCTGGAAGATGAAAAGCCTTTTTTTTTTTATCAAAAAGAAAGATAAGAGATAAAAATCTTTTATATATGATATGTTGAACTGATTTGGATTCAGACAGTCTGGCGAAAACACAACACATTACAATAGTGATTGCCGTGTGTTTTATACTCTGATTGACTCAAACAAAAGAAAATGAAGCTCTTATTGATTTACAGACTAAATACATATTAAAGTGCCCGTCTTCTATGCATATATACGTGTGCCTTCATGCATTTGTGATTATTTGTGTGCCTTTAATTTGCATGCAGATTTTTCCAGCGTTCCTTTTTGCTTAACTCTACCCTCTTCTCTCCTTTTTCACTCTCTCATTTCTCGCTTAACTCTCCCATTCTCTCTCTCTCTCTCTCTCTCTCTCTCTTTCTCTCTCTTTTCCCCATTTTCTAATGAGATGGTATGGCTACAGTGTTCTTCTTCCTCTCAGTGACAACCTCTCTCTTGCCAATTAGTGGTGAAGTCACCAGCTCTGTGTTTGCCTTCGGAGATTACATCTCTGTTTGTGTACACAACCCACAAATGAGACGATCCACTCAAAGGCCAGAGTTCTAGTCAACAAATGTACTATATACTGTGTATGGACGTGTGTCTTTGGGTGAATGCTTGCACTGAGCAGAAGGCTTTCCTAGTGGTTCTGCCCGAGTTTATCTTTATATTCATCAGAGCCTGAATATGTGTAAACCGAATATTTCCTTTGCTATTATATTCTGTCATCCACCTTGATCATAGCGTTTCCATCAAAAGAGGGGAAAATGGGACAAAAATAAACAGAAATAGACGTCCTAAAAAGAATTGCTGTGCACCTCACAACATTAAAACTGTCAAACTCGAAAATTGTGCAGCAGTTGAGGTGCCTGAGGCTTAGTTTCCCTTTCTTACACACACTGTACATTAGTGGCTCTCAGTCTAATTGACCAATAAGGTGGTAAATTCAATTTAGTATAAGTTTTCTAAGAGTGCTACAGCCTTGGAGAGAACAAAGATAAAAAAAATAAATACCCAAGTGGTGCCAATAAATGGCAACACACAAACACAAACACACATTAAAGAAAACTGCTGAATTTACTGGTTTCTTACATTTGTGCCTTCCTGGCAGTCCCAGGATCAGCACCATAGACAGCAGTTATGACAAATGATCCATCCGAGTTCTACAGGAAAGCAGAAAGTTGTTGTAGACTGGTGTGGAAATTCCTTAGAATCAATCAAAAGGATAATGTTGAAGGGTGCAATTGTCAGACATAGACGTTACAGTAATATATTCTTTGGATGACTAAGCATAGTTTTTCCACCTTCTTTGCTGACTGAAGAGTCCTTATGCACAATAATCTAGTGAACATGCATGTAAACATTACTCTCTTTACAAATTTCAGGGTAAACTTATATCCTGATTAGAAAATAAAGCCCGTTTTACATACTAGACTCGGGAATACATAGTTATAGTACTTACAAGCTAATTGTTATGCGAATTCTTAATCTACAGGGAAATTTGAGATGACACTTGATGTGTCTAAGCACCTTAACATGCGTTTAATCTCAAATCAAACAATTACTTGTAGAGATTACAGCACAAACTCAAGTATTCTTCTCATACCCACAACATATTCAGGGTTTGACAAGTCCCCAAACAGGTCTGTCATAGTAGTAAGTAGTAAGCTCATTTAAGTTTGTTTAGAATCCATGATAAAGCTCATGATATGTTTAATTGGTTCTGTTTAGAAAGGGCGGTGGTGGCCACAGATTTATGAGGGATTGCTCATGTTGTGGCAAATACCAATCTGTTCAGTGCTGTGTCTCAACAAAACGATCTGAATAAATATAAAAAACACTCTTATAGCAGTGAATCACCACAGTTTCAGTTTCAGTCATCCAGCACTTTATGTGATTCCCCATTCCATTTCATTAAAATCTAAAATATTCTGGTAGTACTGGTATTGTGACTGTGCCAAAGAAACAATCTGGGTCAGAACCAGAATTACAACGACATTAGTTACTGCTGGTATTATTTGAAAGCAAACAAATTGTTTGTCATGTCACAACAGCTTTGCAGTTGAACTGGGGCGATGTTAAATATGCTTAAAATGTAGCTCAAAGCAGAAAAAGTTTAAAAGATCATGTGAAATGGTTTGCTGCCAGTGTCGTCATCATGGCGGCAATAGGATGTAAGGTGTAAGTGACATTTATGTCAAGACTGAAGTGTTTGCTCCACACATGTCCGCTGAAAATGAAAATGAGCACTTGGCACTTGATGATCACCTGCTGTCATCATGCTATCTACTCATGAAACAGAGAAGTACTGTAGGTAGTAGTGGGTTTTTACAGATGTATGAATCTTTTTTTTTTTTTGCACTGGATGTCTCTGTTTGCATGTGGCGTTGTGATTGTGCTGATTCATTTCAAGTTAAATGGGCCACACTTTCACTTTTTTGGAATAGTGAATGATTTATTTTAACGGTGTGAATGAACTCCAAAGAAAGGAGCTGGCAGAGAAGCTTGTTAAGCCCTTTACCCGTCATAGAAAGCTATGCCGAAGGGCCTGTCTGCGATTTGATCATTTTCATGCTTGTCGTTGTGGTTTAGGCTTAGGGACTTTCTTACTGCATCCGTCATACACATGCAGCACAGTTGAATACGTAACTGCATGCACATGTCTACTGTACACATTTATACACATGCGAGTGCATTTACATGTGTATGTGGACACTAAAATAGAAAAACGTATATCAGGTTCACGTTTATAATGCAATACGAAAGACATCTGTAATTACAGACAAACCGACAGTGTAGCCAGGCTGGGGAAGCCATGTGTACACACTCTCACACACACACCTCTATCACAGATACACTTCAGTAGCCAGTGGCCTGCTTGCCTTCCTGTCCTTTTCAAAGCCAGCAGTTCTTCACTTGTGTAGGACAGACCTGATCTTTTAGTAGTGGAGCTTGCACTTGTTCATTCTGTGTGTGTGTGTGTGTGTGTGTGTGTGTGTGTGTGTGTGTGTGTGTGTGTGTGTGAGTGTGTGTGTGTGTACTCGTACTCTTCATCTCTACCTCATAGATCTACCGTGTTTCTTTGTTCCCTTTATGTGCTGATAAAAGGTTTGTCTTTGAGCCAAGTCTTTACTACCTTTCACTTTTTCATCTTTTCAAATCCATTAAATAGAAACGTGGTCAACTGCTGTATTTCTACTAGAGAGAAGTGGATGTACAGTATCCGCTTTTGAAGATTTTGGTTGTAGCTGCACTTTTGTCTGAAGCATTGCTTGTTAACACGTATTCAGCTACTTCATGACTACGTAGAGTTTTGCTAAATGTATATTTAGCTGAAATTTGTCTCCTTCAAAACATCTTGAATCCTTTTGTATACATGCTTGTGTCAGTGTGTGTATTGTTGGAGCAAGTACTTCTATCTGTGTCTGGATACTGTACCTCAGCCTGGGTCCGCGTGACCATGCAAGGGTTTGCGTGTGCTTGGACGAGCTAATCTATCAAAACAAGTGTTTGTGATTGCCAGTGGATGGATGACCTTTGGGGCCTCTCTGGAGTCCCCTGTCACATCGCGTGGTGGAGATAGAGGGCGGGAGGGGAAAGAGCTGACAAAGAATCCAGGGAAGACATTTGCTGTGTTCGTGTGTGTGTGTGTTTGTATTTTTTCAATCCATTGTTCATGGAAGGGTTTTGCTGAGCATGCTTGCTCTTTTTCAGCATCACCCTGCTTCATATTCATGCGCAATCTAACCTGGCAGCTGCCCATAAGTCAGGTGCTATACTTTATATCACTGAGCTGCTCCACTGGAGCCAATAGAGCGTAAGTGCCCTGCTCAAGGGCACACTGCCAGTAAGTGTTGAGAGAGAGTGTTTACACATTCACTTTACTTGCCCAGAATTTCCCAGCTGGTCTGCTCTTTAAATTTGCAGCCTTCTGGTCACAAGCCATTTCTCTAATCTTTAGGCCACTGCCACCCCTAGCTGAGTGAATAAATCGTGTCTCTTGAATATCAAATAGACTATACCCATTTTCCCTACTAAAATATCTTCAGTATTTCCTTTTTAGAATTATTTTTAGAATTGCACACTTACAATCACTAATTTAACCAACTCACAATTCTCCTAAAATCATATGCTTCAACAATAATCCCGTGTTAAAACAAACTATGAAACGATTGACAACAAGTTGCAGTGTCTTTCTGGTTAATTATTTGAAATGGATGCCAAAATGAATGGCACATGAGCTCAGCAAGATGTCATCTAAAGCCAGATGTTGTCTCTCTCTCTGCCAGCAAACACAGCAGATTAATCGTGATGTAATGGGATGTAAGAACAATCAGAAAGAAAAGAAAAGAAGGCAGTGTGTTCTGTAATACAATTCCAAACTAAAACCTCCTTTGCCTGTATACAGCAGGTTTTATCCTCAACATATGCAAATCTATTGCCATTAAACCCAGATAGGCCTGACATCAGGCTATGTGAAACAGACATGGGAAAAGTGTACTTTGTCAGCAGATGACCAGTCTCTGACCCTAGTGAGAGGATGGGATTCCCAATCTTCCAAAGCCTTATCCAGCCTGCAGCCAAGTTATATGCATGCACACAAACATGTTTATTCACTAAACCCTACTGGGTCAAGAGAGTGGGTTTTCTTTCAACTGTCCTTTAAAAGAAGAACTAATAAAAATACCACAACTGAATGCATCTGCAACTTTTGAACTGGTGCACACAGTCCCCAACTCTCTCCTCATCACCATCACCTCGACTATAACAATGTTTGAAACTTTGAACATTGAAACAACAGAGGTTTTCATATCACTCTCTATGTCTATCATGGCAACTATCATGATGTTTCATATACATCCGTCTCATTGTTGCTGGAATGTTTGATGTCGACAATTAATGAGTTCTGTGTTCTATATTATCATTCTTATTTTTTGGCTATCCAAGAACCTGCTATGTATTAATTTGTGCAGTTATTATCCTCAAAAGATAATTATTTTATAACTCTGGATAAATTATTAAAGTTGGATGTGTAATACATGCCATTCACTAACTGAGCAAACCCAAGTTTACCTTGTAGACATCTGCTTACTTTGTTTGCGACTGGGTTGTGTTAGCATGCACCCACACACACCCACACACACACAAAGCGCTGCAATGGCATTTAGGCAGTGACATTTAGCAAGTGACATTTTGTCTGTGGTCAAACCCAGACTCACTGAGCGTGAACCCACTGTCTTCTACACTGTCATGGAGACAACAGCCAACAATTACACATGCATACAAGCTTGCACACAAGTGCACGTAAACATAGGCACACGCACACACACACACACACACACACACACAGCATTGTTAAATGTTTTATCTAGTTACGCCAAATTAAAAACATCTGGTGGTTAGAGTTTCATAGTGCTGGATAATATTGTAAAGTAATCTTGGAAAGATGATAAATAAAAGAAATGCAAGAAAATAAAGAAAAATGATATTGATTGAGAAGGTGGGGGAGACGTATTGTTCAGATTGTGGGATAGGAAGAATTGTATACTGTTTGCTTTTGATTTTTTCACCAGCTGGCATCATGTATGTTATCATATAATATAAACCGTCACTCACAGCCGCTTACTGTTAGCTAGTGCATTTAACACTTTATCAATCAGTCTTTGTCATCTGTGGATTTACAGTAGCATCAAGTCTTTCATAAGGTTTGGATCAAGTAATATGACCGAAGTAATTTTTTAAGTTTCAAACATGGATCAACTGCTTACTGTGCCTAGGCTTTGGTAGAGTTTCGGGCTGGCTTTAATTAACAAACTCTTACCTGATATCTGTGATACAGACAATAGTTTTGTGTTCATTATAAGGCAGCAGGATCCAGGTCTTGGATAAAACAACACATCAGATGTTAAAACTGAAACATTTTAAGATTTAATGGAAAATATTAACTCATTTTGAATTACATGGCACAGTAGAGACTATAATATTTTGCATTAAATAATGTAGTTTTAGTCTTGCAGACCAAGTCATATTCTCTACTTTGTTCCATCACGTATCACGCATCATGTAGTACGTGTGTGTGTGTGTGTTTGTGTGTGTGTACAAGTACATATACAGGGCTTTTTATGGAATTACAATATAATGGTTGTCTATGTCTTCTTGCCTACATGGTTGCTGAATTGGCCATTAAACAAATAACGAGGCAAAGAGAAAAAAAGGATGATAATATTTACAGTGGGGAGTGTGCAGTACACAGCTCTCCCTATATAATCCAACGCTAATTAGACAACTCATCACAAGTCAAATACAGTAGAACTTTCACACAATATCCAAAGAGAAAGAATGTTAGTCTAAAAACTAAACAGTTCTTTATTTTAGGCAGTTGATCACAAAGGAGTTAATTATTTTAGCTCTTCACTAATGTGTTCACACTTATTTAAACAGTTATTTAAACAGTGCACACACAGATATTGTAAACAGGAACAGGCTGGATAGGCTGATGGATGGCTGTCACATTACTTTACTTAGTGTTGTTTATTTTAACCAAGTTACAAACTTCCCCTAACCATCTTGTGCCCAAACCTAAGCATGTTTTTTTTTTTTTTGCCAAAACCAAATAACATAGCAGCACATAATATAGCATAAAAAAAGAACTACAGAGCCTGCTAGCGTTCACAGTATTGGTACTTACTGGCCTGTACCTATGGTGCTGATAACAACATGATAACATGCAGGGAGGATATTATTGAAAAGACTAAAAACCAAAGGTGCGCCACAGCCCGAAGAGGTGTGTGTGTGTGTGTGAGAGAGGGATAGAGAGAGAGAGAGAGTGGGACTTGCACAGTATGTGTTAGCCAGGTGTACTGCTTTAAAATCACAATCACTGTTTTCAGACATCACCGGGTTTCCTATACGCAGTGCATATGCCCATACTTAGAAACATACAACAAAGAAAGCCAGACATACTGGAGTGAGGGGAGAGAGAGTGAGAGAGAGAAATTGGAGACTTAGTGAGAGATGATTTCATTTTGCCCACTGAGCCCTTAAATAATTTAATGAGGGAGAGATCTGTCAGAGTATTGCTGTGTTTGTGTGCTGAATATTTATAAAGCATATAAAACTGTTATGGTCCAGCTGTTATCAGTCTTACGTCTCAGGTTTGTGCTGAATCCAAAATCCAAACAGAGACAGCTGCTTTTTCTGGTTGGCACTAGTGGTTAAGTAGTGCAATGCTGGAGTTGGAAGGTTTTCCTTAATAAAAGTACAGCAAATATTTCCACTGTTTTTCATCTTGTTACAAACCATTAGCTTGGACCCAGGCTCATCTTATTTTCCACTGTTCCGTGATGTGAGTCGTTTGGCTGTCTTTGAAGCCGTTTTCCTAAAATTATTTTTGCCTGGACCAGAGATATTTTAATCCTGGACTCATATTTCTCACCCCCCAAAAAAAACAAAACAAAAAAAAAAGCAAACCTAACAAACAATAACAGCAAAAAACATGTAGAATCACACTTACACCTTGAGTAGATCGGAGTAGAACTAAATGTATTTGACATTTAGCAAAAAAAATTATTTCAGCTTCACAAGTATGTTTTGGATAACGATGACTACCGAAAGCCCTGGGAACAGTGTAGTGGAGAGTAGCAGAGCAAAGAGGGGAAGGGCTGGATGGAGCAGAGTGTATCGACTCGATGTTCTCTTAAGCCCAACTCCCATGTTTTTGTGTGTAAACCTCACCAGCTGTGGGGTTTGTGTCCTAACTTAAAGAAAGATTGTGGCTCTGTGTTAATTTTGTAACCATGACAACAATAGATGGACATACCATACCATAAAATTAGAACCTACTCAGCTAAACTTTTTGACTTTTATATTGCATGATAATGACCTGAACCTCGTAAGAGCTAAAAGGTTGCCAGCTGAACTATAATTAGGGGCTGATAAGAACTGATGAAGGACCATTAAATACTAAACAAATTGATAATTATGTGATTGATTCTAAGTGAAGTTTCAAAGCTCTGACACGTGCTCACAGAATGCTTAACTCATCAGCACCTTCCTACGTGAACAGCCTCATCCAGGTCTAAAGTTCCTCTCGCCCGCTGCCTCCTGCCAACAAATGGCCTCACTTTAAAGGACCATAATGCTCTTCAAAACAGTGGACCCACAGGGATGGGATAAATTCCCTAACTGTATGCTCAGCAACTTTACTCCTGATATATAAAAAAAAAAAAAAAAAGTGGAAGAGTGAATTACTTGCAACTTCCTATGGATGAGAAAAACAGAAACAGCTCTATTCCTTTGTTCTTACCATTTATATCTGACGAAAATGAGATATATTCTCTCCTGGCTTTCAATATCTTCTCTCTGACTCAGCTATTTTGCTTGCCTTGTACCTCACTTGTAAGTCACTTTGGATGAAATGTCTTTTGAATTTCTGAATGTAAATGTAAAGATGACAATTTATTCTATGAGATGTTATGAATGTTATGAAGATTTTTTTTTGAATATAAAACAAGAAGTTTATTGTATGTCATATGTTTCGCTTGCAAAATAAGATGATTTGTTCATAACGTATTACTATTAAATATTATTATTTCTAGTAATAGTAGTATAGTAGTGGTGGTGATGGTAGTATTGGTGACATTGTATGTTATTTATGTATCTTTGTGCTCTTTTTTTAACCACAATCTTAAGCCAGGTGTTTACAATTATTATCAGTACTGATGTGCTGTGCTGTCCATTGCATTCCTGTCACACCCATAATCATAATCATATTAAGGTATTATTGGTGCTGTTGTAAGTTAAATTTCATTAGAAGCAGTCTGATACAGAAAAGGCCAATCATCAGTGCAACAGGAAGGACTGGTATCCCTGGTGTAACACAATAATGAATCATGTGTTATGGAAAAAGATAGGTGTTAATGAGCAAAGTTAAATCAGAATGAAGCCAGACCAAGCTGTGTAATATTTCTTTGTCTAGTATCACCGGTGTTTGCCAGATGGCTAGAGCACCTGCGTACACACCTACACACAGATGCAAGGACATATATAATCAGTGTAAGCACACTCAGGAATGTACAAACACATACATACACTGCACATCCTTTGCATATTTTTCTAATTCTACTATTAAACCAAAGTATATAATCTAACTTCAGACTACCCAAACTTCTTGGCCAACATTCAACAAATTGCACATGTAATCCAAAACTAGAGCATACATATATATATACACATGAGCTGTGGTATGGTTTAGGCTTAGAAATACAAAAATTACATTGTGTGTACAAATAAGTCATCGCCATGATTAGACTTTCGTGCTAATCTGTTTTCTTCTTCTCTTTCTCATCTCCTCTCTATCTTGGACACACATGAAGTAGGAGTGGATCAGGTATCCCTCACGTTATCTTCCATCTCATGTGACTTTCATCAGCAGAGTATTTCTCCTCTATCCCTGCTCCGTCCAAAATCCCCCCCACCCCACTCCCGCTGCTTCTATCCTGACTCGTGGTTGACTTTTCACACTTGTTAAAGTGACAGACAAGACAAGCAGAGGGGAGAGAGAGAGAGAGAGAGAGAGAGAGAGAGAGAGAGTGTGTGTGAGTGAGAGAGAAGGAGAAAGAGAGAGGTAGAAATGAATCTCAGTTAAATTTGAACCGTGCCTACACAACATGAACCACAGCTGTGAGATCAGGGAGGATGAACAGGAGGTGATTGCTACTGTGCGAGGAATTTTAATATGCATTGGAGTGACGGAGGTTGAGAAGACTGACCTTTTTACCAGCTCCCATTCACACTTCCCTTTCCCACTCCTTCGTTTCACTCATCTTATCTCATCTTTTTTTCTGCCCTCTTTGCTGATTGAGGAAGAGCCTGAAAGAGCAAAGGAGAGTTACCTCTCAACTAGAAGGTCATAGCTCTATTTGATAGGCCTTTGTCTCCCATCCAAGAACAGCACTGTTAATAGCTGCCCATAGGCCACTTTAAAATGATTGAGCCTTATCTCCAGACACACACAGACAATCACAGGCAGACAGCTCACAGTGTCTTTATGGTGGCAAGTGGGAAATTTTTGCTTAAATGGAGAAAGAACTATGCTGATGTTAGTACTTATACAAACTGTGGTGAAACAAAATTAGGCCATTGTTGCTTTTCTTCCAATTTAAAGCTCTGATATATGGGCCCTGGTACGTGCATTGTGTCCCAGTATGTTAGCCCTATATTTATTGCCTCACCATGTTGCCAGTTTTATTGCTTCCAAACAGGATCTAATGAGATAGATTCCATTTGTTTGTTTATCAAGATGTGAAGTTTCTTAATGAAGGGACATTATGAAAAGCTCTTAATAGAAAGTTCATTTTAACTAAATTAAAGTGGGATTTAAAAGAAAGTGTTTTAGTTCGTTATTTTTTCTTTTCTGATGTTGGTGATGTTTTATTCTATGTAAATGTGGCTCAGTGGGTTAGCTATTAGATAATGTGATCTTCTCTGGATCCCAAAAGGAGAATTTCCCTTTCTTTACAGAAATGCAGCTGTGAACAAAGTTTATATACAATAATCATAGACATCAGTGTAATGACAACTGGGAAATACTGTATCATTTTTTTAAAGTGTTTTTATTTATTTTTTTATTGCTGAGGCAAAAGGATTTTACCGCATAAAACTTTCATAAACAAAATGCCAAGAATTTGGAGCACAGGGCTATTTCTTTTTTAAAACAGTAACCACTCAAATTATAGATACAAGGTCAAAACAACACACACAGCAGTGAACATTTGGTTAAATGTCTCTTAGCAGGTTTCATCTTTTGCTGATGTTTTTTTTTTTTTTTTTTTTTTTTTTTGCCATCAGCAAGCTTCTGGCAGAACTCTGGTTGGAAATTTGACCAACCTTCTCTACTTTGTAGAATTTGTGGAGCTCAGTTAAAACAGTGAGAGTTGGTTTTCTTGCACACAGAAAACTTTTAAGTGTGGTCCAGATATTTTTGAAAGGGTCAAGGTCTGGACTTTGAGAAGGCTTTTCTAGAAGCATAATGTCAGCCTTCCTTATCCATTCCACGACCATCTTTTATATCTTGGGCATTATTGTCCTGCGGGACAAGTGTGTGAAGTGCAAAGTTCCTTTCAGAAGGCTTTTTTGTCCAAACGGTCAGCTAAAATCTTTAGTTGAGCTTAAATGTGTTGATTTTTGAAAAGGGGCTTCTTTCTTGGTCAGCAGCGTTTCAGTGCAAGGTGATGTAAGACTTGATTGTGACATTGGTGTTTCAACAATAAGCAGTTCATGGTAGAGCTGTGCCACGATGGTTCACAGGTTGTTTCTGACAAGCCAAACCAATGTCCTCTCACATGAGTGGTACAGTTTGGGGGTCTTGGTTCTTCTTTCAAACTATAGAAAGTGGCTCCAACTCCCAATACGTTGTATTTATGTACAATTGTTAGAACTGATCACTGTAGGATTTGTAGCTGTCTAAAAATGGCTCACTGAGACATTCCTGACATGTGTAAATCCACCATCCTCTTTCTCAGATCTACTCTTAGCTCTTTGGACTTTCCCACTGCACTGTGTGTAGCTCAGTTCAATAACTGTGGTCAAACAAACTCATTTATGCAGGCATAGAAAAGCCATCAGCTTTAGTCAATTATGATCATTAACAAAAAGTTAAGAACTTTTGAGCTTGACAAATTAAAATATATTTTTGGACTTTTAGCACTACTGAATTAATAATCTGGTTCACCTAAGTGAAAAAATAATTAAAAAAAAATAATTTAAAGCCCAATTTTGCCAGGACAGTCATGTCCATACAATAGTAAACTTTCATTCCTACTGTAAATTAAAGCCCAATAAAGAGCTATTATAATTTAATGTCTTACCAAATGAGACCAACGGGTAAATTAAAATGCACATGCACATTTGTAAATTTCCCTGTAAAAAATGTAAGCTAATTATTTTAAAACTCTGGACTATTTTAACAAGCCGTTTTTTAGTTTATTTTGTCCCATTTCTTCCCTTTTTTTCCAATTTAAACGACAGGTGTTGACAACTAACACACAAAGGAAGAGCTGAAAGTGACGGCATAAAAAGTAAAATTCATTTTACTTGATTTGCGGCTCCCTAATTAGCATTAATTGGCAAGTAAAACGTTGCATTGGTGCTCATTAAAAAGGAGACTGGTCACTTTCCTTCTGATACAAGTTAATTGTTTTCACTGTCATTGACTTGGATATTCAGGCCCTGCAAAACACTGTCAAGCCGAACCATAGTAAAATAACTAGTGCCGTAGTTTTTCCTGTAACCAGAACAAAGCATGTTTAAAGCAAACAGAGCTTTTGTTGTTGCTGCCACTGCTGATTCAGTTTAAGAAAGCCATGGTGAATGATGTATATTGGTGCATGTATGAATAGATATATAAGGAAAGATTAGCACAGCTGACCACTGAGTAATAGTGTTGGTAGTTCCTTTCATGAATGAAAGACTTGCATACATACGCAGACACCTGTGTGAGAGACCTGCAGGTATGTGAAAGGATACTGGCTGTGTGTGGGAGAAGTCAGGACCTAATTTATAATGCTGGGGGGGTGGATGGGTTTCTACAGTTGCCATAGAGACATTTGTGACTGTGCACTGTTTTCTGTTTCCTATTCATTCCTGAGAGAGAAACAGTGACACACACACACACACACACACACACACACACACATACACACACACCACGTGCACGACATAGTGGAATTCAACACCTTCTCTGGTTTGATAGAAGCACACAGACGAAGGACAAGGAGCACCAGACAAAACTCACACCTCGTCAGTTTTTGGATCTGGAACTTTGGTCAGTGAATGCATCAAGGTAAAATATATTATTACATACAAAGAGTTTTTGATTAAAATGAGTGGTTTGACAAATCCTGCAGTGCTTATCCTTTCATTTTAAGAGCGATAGTATTGTTCAGTGATCTTACAACGATCCAGCATCAGCATTTTTGCACCATTCAGGTAACACTTTATATTAATATAGAAAAGATAAATTGCTGTCAACCGAAGCACAGCTTGGTTGTCTTCCTTACATGTATAGCAGGACAGATGTTGTCCTTGTACTGAGACAGTTAGTAGCTGTGTTATACAGATTCACCTTTCTGCGTTTGAGTCACACTACGTTGAGTCTCTTTGTGTTACAGATCACCTTGGCATGCAAAGTTTAAATTCTTGTATTCGTTTCTGTTTTATGAATTATACGTCAGTAATTATGATAATATACTTTCCATCTTTTGGTAAATTTTATGTCAGTTGGAATTTACTGTGCTCTGTGTGTTTCAGACTTTAGTGGGGGAGTATGCTTTTACTGAGTCAAATGTTACTGAACAGCCAGGTGTGTGCTGGGCTAAAACATAATTCAGCAAAATATGTTTTGTATATGTTTTTTGTAAATGCAAAATATGTTTTAAAAAAATATGCTTTTTGATGTTTTGGGTTTTTTTTTTGGGTGGATCTTAAGTGTGGTAGAAATGACGGCGTTAAAAATGTTATTTGCCTTTTTTGTAGTGTTTATACAGCAGCTGTTTCTGTCTGAATTTACTGCTGTTCACAGCACAGTAGTGCGCACTGACACATAACAATACGTTACAAACAAGGTTTTTGTGTCTAAACAGATTCTGAATGTATCATCATCAGCAGCTCTGTTCCCACATTAGTAGTGCTCTTGTGCTCTTGTTTGAAAAAATCTAAATGCAGAGTAAACACTGGTCAAGACATCTGGTAGAAATACTGCTACTATTTCTTAGGCATTTTAAAAATATGCTTTTAAAGTATTATTCTGTAGTAGTTGTTACTCATAGGTAGCATTTATTATGGCACACGAACGACAGAGCACTTCCTTGGGTAAAGGGATTTGAGTTAGTAAAAGGTGTGACATAGGTTTTTGCATAATTTAACACATTTCTTCCTGATACAGAACTGGCCTAAAAGGGTTTCCCATCTGTTTTGGCATTCAGGTATCTTACCTTAGAAGGCATTTAAGATATATTACCACTGAGGCATTATATATCATCCATTATCTTAATGCTACTTAGGTGCAGGCATTTACATTTTTACACCATAATGATTTAAAACTGTTGCAGCAGTGGCAAACAAGGTGACAAAGCAGTCTGCAGTCAGCAGCAGAGCAGGTCTTTGATCAGTGGCACCTAGCTGTAAAACAAAGCTGTAATTTAAAATTATGGGTTCAGGGGGTTTAATAGACCCTGCTCAAATTCCCCGAGTCACCTCGCTTTGCAAATCATAGAGATGGCTGAACCTGCTGCTTTGTTGTTTACCTTTATGAGATTTATCTTGTCACAGTTGGAGAAAGAGACGTGTAGAAAAGGAGTTGCTGACAGGCTGTAGAGCAATGAACAATGAGAAGCTTGAGAGAGGAGTGGGAAGGAAGTGGGTGTGTGGCTGCTGGTGTAATTGTTTTAAGTTTTTTCTCATTGATAAATGATTTCCAAAATGACAGGATATGAGCATATCAGACATCCATCCATTATCTGTAACCGCTGGGTCGGCGGGGGAGGGAATTATTCCGGCTGTCATTGGGAAATAGGCAGGACAGGTCACCAGTTTATCTCAAGGCCAACACAGAGACAGACACAGACAGACAACCATTCACACTCACGTTCACACCTCCAGGCAATTTAGGGTCACCAGTTCACAGGTCTTTGGACTATGGGAGGAAATTGGAGCACCCGGAGGAAACGGCACACAGACCTTCTAGCTATAAGGCAGCGGTGCTAACCACTCCACCACTGTGCTGCCCCATATTAAGCATATTACATGCTGTACAGATAAATACAATTGCTTTGTGAGGTCAGTAGACTCCTTCTGCTGGTTCTGCATGTATGTACTGTATGTGATTAGGGGGAATGTTTTTGTCACTGTAAGTATGTGTGTGTGTGTGTCTGTGTCTGTGTGTGTGTGATGGACAAAGAAAGACAGGGACTGCGCAAGAACATTAATTTATGTGTTAGAGAAAAACAGACAGAGGGCAAATAAAAGAACATGCATATTTTATCAGCAAGTGGTTGTTGTAAGTGTGTAAAAAGGGGGTGAAGGGGGAGTCGGAGAGATGTATTCCATTGTGCTCTGTTTTGTTGGGGAGGAGAGGGGATTGAGGTTGGAGACTTGAAATAGCGACTGGGGATCAACTCATTCAGAAGTTCAAATGGCTTTGAGAAAACCAATCAAACAAGAATACACCCCCTCTCTTTTTTGGTCTCCCTCATACATACATAATATCTAGAGTCGAGTGGTGTTCACTGTGCTGTTAATCAGCTTCTAACACACACACACTCACACAAACAGCAGTTTCAGGTATGAAATCTCACCTTCGTGTCTTATTTGTCACTTACCAGCACTTACACAGTTGATGCATCTGCAGACATAGACAGGGATGGGTTAAAAGGTGTGCATTTAGTAGAGTTTTAAAAAAAAAGCACCAGCTTCTGCATTAGGAACTCTAAAAGGTTATTATGGCAGCGATCATTTTTTGGATACAAATGGATATGTAATCAGTACATTTTCACTACTTGTATTGCAGAGTAATTTTACACTTGGTCTGAAATGTCGGTTAAAAGTATCATAAGACTGTTATTTTTGTTTTGTTTTTTCAGCACAATACTAATTGCAGCCTCGCTAAAAGCTAGGGAGATAAAAGCTAAAAATAGGGATTTTGTTTTTAGCTTGTGTTATTCTTTCTCTTATCCTTTCGTTCACTACAGTTTGTCAAGTCCTTTTAGTGCAACACTACAACAGTTAGTTTACAACAATTGCCAAAAGTACCATCTTGTACAAAAATGTATATATTCATCTCTACCTTTTTGAAGATCATGTCACTTAATGGCGCACATGTAATTGGTGAACCAAACAGGGAAACAACTCATCTGGGAATGGGACATTTCATGTATGAATTCCACAAATATCTTCAGATATGCAGTTTGTAACCCAGATTTAGCAGGGGGGCTTCAGCAACTCCTGTGACAACCTTCCTGTACCACACAGAGGAAAAGATTAGAAGCTTCTATTTTTTTTGGCTCACAGATTTAGAACACTTTCAGTCACTCTGCCTTGCACCTTTTCTCACCTGTCAATCACATTCATGTTAATGATGACACTTGGTTTCAATAATCGCTTAGCTGTCTTCCATCCCTAAGCTGTTTCCATGACCTGCGGCTGACAGTGCTTCACTTCACCCACGACAACTAGGCTGCAGTCCCAGAGCAATGTACTATTCATATCAAAATACTGTTCCAGTTCTGTCAGGTGGCTTTCAAAGGTTACTATCATACATTTTCAAAAGGAGATTTATGGTTGTAACAGTTTCAGTGTGACACCTTACTTTCAACTAATGAACAATCAAATAGGAAAGAATAAAACTTTTCTTTGAGTTATGAAATATATACTTTTACATCAGTTCAAAACTATTTTTTTAGCTGAATTTCCATTTTTACTTTCTCCTTTTATTGCTTTGTGTAACAAACATTTTGTCTTCCTCGACTTCTACAGGAGCTTCAGTTTGAACGCCTGACCAGAGAGCTTGAGGCTGAGCGCCAGATTGTGGCCACACAGCTGGAGAGATGCAAACTGGGATCAGAGGCAGGCAGCATGAGCAGCATCAGGTAACACCCGAACCCTGTTTTTCTCCCTGTGTGTATGTGCATGTACAGTACATGGTGGGGTGGGAAGTGGGTATCAGGTAACGCGCACTGTCTCCTTCTTTTGTGTGAGGTGGTTCATTCTCGTGTGAAAATGATATGGTTGTGTGTTTCTGTGCGCTTGTGTATGTGTGTGTCCTGAAACACTGTCAGGTAAAAAAAAAAGTGGGTTTGTATGTGGGACCTTGGAAGTTATAATTTCCCCATTGTTATCAAATATACACAAGTGTGTGCACTAGTGTAAAATAGATGTGCAGTTTAATTTTGGATGTGGCTGAACGCGTTTGCACAGCCACACACACAAGTGCATGTGCAAACTTACGACATGATGGAATAGGTTCTGGGCCATTCATGACACTAGCACTGAATTATTTATATGTTCACCCTCTACACACGCACATGCACGCACACACACACACACACACACATACACATACACACACATACACACACAGCATACACACCTAAAGTAGGGTGTTTTCCTTCAGATTTGTGGAGTGATGCTATTGGAAAACAACATTGCTGTAGCCCGCATTTATCAGCTGGATGTATTGGGAAAACACTGCAGTTATAAGCAAAATCACACACAAATAAATGCACATACATGCAAAACTGTACATGTTACATGGTAAGAATAGTGAGCCTGGGTGAGGTTTATGTAGATGTTGCACGGCGTATAATACACTTCACTCTCAGAAATAAGTCCATTTCTGTCCCACACTTGTGTAACCCCTAGGGCTGATTATTTAACCTCAACCCCCTAACTACATTTTGAGGGCACAAAAGGTACATATATGTTCCCAAGGAGTAAAAGATATATTTATGAAACATTTATTCAGTTCAAGTACAATTTCAGGAATCTATTTTAAAGTGGATTTTTTTAATTTGCTATTACCAAGTAAGTAATATAAATTATAATTATAAATGAAAAGTAATGACATACATGCACTCAAGTGGCAGGGGGCTGGGTAATGAGTACAGCTATTACCACAAGGGTACAAATAAGTACCCAATATGAAGGGTACAAATGCGGCCTTGTACAGGATACAGCTAAGGTGACAAGCCGTTGTACAAAAATATGGCTTTTTTTTCACATTTGTGGTTCACAAACACATGCGCACAGTCATATAATGTACTGATACACTCACGCACACATGACAGTTACTGAGGGCTTGATATAATAAACACATTGATACAACTATTGGCAGTGTAGGTGTGGGTGTGATAATACACACTTTCACCCACACATATACTGCACATGGTTACTAACAGTCCCCTAGAGACCCGTCGTCAGGCTCCCTATAGTGTAGTTAATACGCTCAGAACCATAGTGGGGTGCGCTTAGCTGCACAACTCTCGGTAATTGTAAGGAACAAAAGTACTTGCAGTGAAGCAGGAGCACTCATATTTACAGTCATACAGTGCAGATTTTATTCCATAAGCTGATGTTTCAGCAATAAAAAGACAAAAAAGCAAATCACATCATATACCTTCCAGGGGACCTAGAAGCAGCAAGGCAAATCACATCAAAACATCACATCACTGTCTTGCACTTCCAGGTGCACTGACCCAAGTGCAGAAAGGTCGGCTTGAAGAATAAAATCTGCACTGCATAATCAGATTTGTTTTGCTTGTTTGCTGCCTACACTTGTAAGGATGTCTTTTGCTGTTAGGCACACCTTCCTGCACTTTTGAGTGCACTAGCTACACAACAGAGGCTTCTTAGAGACTTTGCTTTGTAACAAAAACTTGGGTCAAGCCGTAGTGTTATGTTTTCTGAAACCTTTTCCCCGTGTTACATCTTTAATTAGCATATTAGCCACAAACCCTGAAACCCTTAGAAATACTTCATTATGTTCCCCAATTATAAGTCTGACCTTTCTGCTTCCAAAATTATTTTCAGATGAGGAAAAGAGAGCTCTTAACATAAAGAGGGAGTAACGATGGAGGTAGGAGGCATGGATGAAGGAGAGGAGATGTATGTGACTAGCATGAAAATTTTCAATTTCATGCCAACAGCTCAAACCTGGAGTTTAATATCTGCCCCTGTCCTCTTGCTAAATGACTGTCTCTTTTCTTTGTAGAGCCTTTGTTGTTCTATACATAGAAATTCTGTGTAAAAGTAAAGTTCAGTGGAAAGTTGGGTTGAATTATTTAGTCTTCGTAAAATTGTCTTTGGCTTGTGTGTGAGTGGGAGTCTACCTGTGTGGATGTTCCTGTGTTTGCATGACGTTTGTTATCATGTCAAAGAGCCAGGTTCATAAAAATTCAGCATCCCTCTCACCCCCTCAGGCAGCTCAAGACATAAGTACACAACCCTGAGAAGGGGCTGGGAAACAGAGCAATTCCTTCTGTCTTTTCTCCAGCAAACAGTCTCAAAGTTTAGATTGTTCATTCCTTGTTTAACATTGATAACTTGAAAAATGTAATGTGAATGAATCAATCAATAGACAAAGCAAATGACTACATTGACAGTAGAAAAAATGAGTTTCTGCTTGTCCCGTCAGGGGTCGCCTCCGCAGAACGTGTGGATCTATATGTTGATCTAGCATGAGTTTTCATACCGGATGCCCTTCCTGCCGCTACCCTCCCATTTTTATCGGGACTGGCACCGGGTGGGGCTGCACACTGCGGGGAGGGATTCAATACCGTGGCCGTCTGTATCCCAACCTAATGCTCTACCCAATGAGCCACCAGCCCCCCCTCAAACTACATTTGGAGTATATCAGTTATAAAGGGGGACCCGTAAATTAAAAAATATTGGCTTAATCATATTGAAATGCCTTATTATAATTTTAATATAATAGTGTCTGCTGCTTGTGATATCCAGACAAACCAAAATAACACCCACTCTGATCAACCCTGAACAGTAAAGTTGATAAATGTGGACTAAGATACATTGTCTATGAGTCACGAGTTGGCATAAAACAAACCAGATAATACTAAATCAGTGTCTCTCTGATGATTTGTCAAAGGTTTCAGCTCATAGTTCAAACGGTTCTGCTGAGCTTATAAACCTGATGAGAAGCCATTAAGGACAGATCCACTCTCATCATATTTCACATATCATTCAGGGTGGGTTTTACCGGCAGACACCTTACTGTCAGTAAATTGTATGTTGTCTGTTGTTTTCATGTTTTTGCTTCATGCTTGTGAGAATTGTGCATGTGTCAGTGCCAACCATAGTCTGTCTGCTGCCGTCTGCTGTCTCACAGTTGCGTCATCTTATGATTATCACATCAGATCTAGAGGATTGGCTTAGCTGAGCTTTTGTCTGCACACAGCTCACTGTATGCCGGTGAGTCCACATCATCCGTGTGGGCGCTCAAACCTGTCAATGCCTATCAACCAAAATGTGTGATGCACCTTTGTTTTTCTTCTCATGTGACAACTCACCTGTGAGTTTGCCTTTTTTTCCCCAATTTGATTGACATTATGTCCTATGCACATTTGAACAGGGCTTTTATATGTCTATTTGGTCCAAACCTAAGTAAAGATGAACGATCAGAGAAAGTCGGATACTATGCAAAGAGACAGCGCTAACCTTTCCCATGGTCTCCAACATCACTGCTCATTTTCCTCTGCTTCGTCAGGGTCTCAGTGACAGGCAGCAGCTAAAAATAGAGTATAGTGATTAGGTGCCATAGGAAAGCATGGGGTGAAATTAAACGAAGTTAGATGAAGTAGTTGGTTTGGAGGGAAAGAGTGGAGACACTTTAATAACAGATGTTTTCCATATTCTGTCAATTTTATTTTATTTTCTTACTTTCCACAAGACACTTCTAAAAACCTCATAAACTCAATATTCCTTCTTTCATAACAGTCTGTATATCCTTTCAGACAAGGTGCCCTGTGATCTTTAAGCTGCAGCCACCATATTCACCCAGCAGGTCCATTAATCTGTCACAATCCTGTCTGGGTCATCGTGAACCTAAGAGCAAATGCCTGTACCCCGTAGTTTCGTGTGTGTCCGTGTGCGTATTATCATGTCAGATGCGTAGTATGCAGTGGTATGTTTGGGCGTTTGTATAGCATATGCTTGAAGTAAGTGTTGTGTCTGCGTGTGTTCTTGGCTGCCACTGTGAGCCTTCATGTCGTCAGTTGTGTTTCCCTCGATAAAAACAAGTCAGGCATCTCCACTGACTCCACCTCGGAGCAGAGGACCTTAAAAATGCCTGACTGTGGTGCAGAAACCCAAGGCCTTACTGACTAACATCTGTTCACACTGTGAACTGTTGGCATGTGACACATCACTTTACAAGAAAGAAACACACCCGGGTGTACATCCTCATCCACGTACCAACCCATACACTCCAAACGCCATGCCAAGACTAATTTATTATTTTTCTAACATTAGTGGTAAGTGGCAGCCGGTGGGAAACATTTGCTCCCGCTGTCTTTTCTGCCTCACTGCCTGTGCAGCTCAAGCAATCAGTGCTTCTTTAAAGGGTATTCCACTAAATGTATGACATGTTTCACTTTGTTTAATTTATTTGTCAATATTATGAGGATGCTAAAACATTCAATCAGAGCTTCAGATCATGTGAAGATGAAGATGAATGTAAAGATAGAAACAGGACAACTTTCATTAAGACAACTGGCATAATATGCT